>NC_058339.1:63580519-64205519 GCF_905475395.1 Chrysoperla carnea
TTACAGGCGTTAATCGTTTTATATTCTTACTATTTTTGATGATTCTCATACATTGTTTGAAAAATTCTTTCTCTTAAACGTGTCTAATTTACCTACTAATACTTATTTACAAAAATTTAAAAAGACGCTTTTAGAATCTATGTATGTATTTATTGTTTGGCATTGATAGCTAATAATTGTAAAATTAAATATTATTTTAATATTTTAATAAATATTTTTTAAGCATTCGCCATAGTAGCATACAGGTCATTTATTAGTACCTATAACACACACAATATACACATTTAGGTCATTAATAATTCACGATCTCTGAGTCAACAGAATTAACAACTTGAATGAATTAAAGACTCATGGCCATCACACATTGTTAAAGCGTAAGACGTAAGCTTTAGACATTAGCAAATTATCCAATCAAATTCAAGTATTTAATTTTCTCAATTGTCAAAACGATATACATACATATTACAAGTTCAATTTGCTTTCGTGTCGTACGTTTTTTATTTTGATGCAGTTCATTAAGATATTTCATTCCCTACAATCCAGTATAATATTATTGGCTTATCACCCATGCTATACGTACATACATACCTATACAACTCACTGTATACAAGTAAACTTTTTACTGCTTACTGTTGTATACACTAGTACAATAAAAAAAATAATACAATTAATACACAGATACACCCTCTCCCCCCCACTAAAAATAATACTGTAATGTAATATTTAATTTAATATTTTTGGGAAACTAAACGATGAATAATTTAATTTTTCCTTCTCTGGAATAAAATTTAAAAAGAATGCCATTTTCAAACACTTCTCTTATACCACGTGTGTTAAAAATGTTATTTATAATTTCAATAATCTCAAGTCAGGCGCGGTAAATTATCTTTAAATTTTATCAACGTGTGTATTTGGCTTTTAATTACCTATATTCAAGTTTTGAAGATTTCTTACATTTTGCTCAAATGATCCAACTACCTTAATAATTTATAGGATTTTCCAAATCAAATTTCCAAATAATTTCAAAACATAAATTAATAAATTTATTTTTTTTTTTTGGGTTTTGCAATTAAATTCAAGATCACTGTCGGTACCAAACAATAATAAATTATATAAAAAATAATTAAAATATATATTATTATTACAATAAAAAAACCAATTATAACTAAATTAATTTATAAAAATGACATTAATTGTGTATAATTGTTGTCACATTAAAAATTTAGTCAAGGAGGTTTTCATACAAAAATCATAGAGTAATATAATTTGTAATTAAGGATACAATTTTAATTATGTTCAAAATCTCCTAATAATTCTTAAAATATAAAAACCATGACACGATTAACTAATATTTTGTTGTTTCTAATCATGGGTAATACACGTTTTTAAAAAGTATAAGCAGCAACAAAAAAACACTTTATTAAAAAGTTGTTAAAATGTTCAATTTTCTGATACGAAGTTAGTGTTGTCAACCAGAAAATCAGAATCAAAAAATTATATCTATATGATTCAAACGAATATAATACGAAACAGTATTTTTTTTAAATATATATGTGTATTCAAGCGTGTGGAATTTATCTAATTTTAGCGAAAGATTTGGATTTTTTTCTAAGCCACGCTTTCAAGTCAAAAATTGCCGCATGGCAAAATGATTTTCCAAATAGTGAGAATAATTAAATGTTTAGTTTATTGTATCATAATAAACGTCAATGATAAACGTAATAACTTTGAAAAATTTGTATAAAAAATTTAGTAAACAAACATAATTAATAAAAAAGATCGAGAGGTGTCGTGGGACACCCGGTAGAAACTATATTTCTTTGGTACCTTGGTACATTATAAATGTAGCGCTTACCTTTTTTATTTACAAGATAATTTTCTGAAAATTTAAGTTATTAATTTTAGAAGTCAGATACTTGTTTGATTGAGAATTTAATTTAAAGCTACTTTTAGTTTTTACTGCATGAAATAATTGTAGTAATAGTTTAAAAAAGACATACTTCTGATTTAGTAGTCAATTCAATATGTAGGATATTTATTATGATATAATATTGTACTTACTTTAAATTATCTCTGTTTTCTTTAACTTCTGATAACTTTTACAACTCAATTTTTTTAAATAATAAAACATTTTGACAATTAATACAAATTGATAGTTATAAAATTTTTTTTGCATTTTCTCAAAATTCATTGCAACCTGAGTCGATTGAAAAAGGTTTAGCTTCCTAGGTAACCTAGATGTTGATTTTTGGTGTCTGTTGAGGTTTTTTTTGTTTTTATTCCCAACCAGCAAACTAGGACCGTGGGATAAGGAACATAGTTCCAATATATGTTACAATTTAATGTTCTACAACTTAAATTTTAGAATACTTCAGTGAGCCTAAGTAAAGTAAAAATGTTATCATAAGTGTAGAGCATAAATTTTATTACGATATATCAATAAATACAATAATTTTTCTCAATAAAAAAACTTATTGATCCGACCTCTAAAATTCAGCACGACTCTTTTTTAAATACTGTGCAGCATTTTAATGGCTTATGTCACATTTAAATAAAGCCTGAGGGTGCGTCTCTGCCCAGTTACCTAGTTCGTATAATGTTGTTTATTATTCGTATATATGCATGTAAGTATAAGTAGTATGTATGTTTAAATATTATATACACTTTGTAATCAAGTTTTGTTTAACCACTTTTTAGTAGGTACCTACTTATTTTTATTAAACGTTTTTTATGCAACAATATACACAGAAGATGATGTTTAGCATCAATTTAAAGTAGAAAATAAAAACTTGTGTGTTTAATTTATTAATGACTTCCTTTCATAAATATTGCGATTAAATTTTATATTAAATGCATGTTTTAATTTTATTGTAAAAACGCATTATATTTCTAAGGCATCTGAATGTAAACAAATTATATTTCATTTTTGCTGATTATAAAAGGCGAAAGTTATATTGTCGCATCGAAAACTGAGTCGAGTATTCGAAATAGCTTGAAGTTTATAATTTAACGATTGTGCATAATCTAAAATGTTTGATACAAAATTTGGTACCGTTGAATGTAAGAAAATTTGAATTTGCTTTGCAGACTCATTAGTAATTTAAATTTATAGTAAGTTTAGCCGTTATTCCTAAAATTTTAAGAAGTGTATCAATGCATAGAATAAAACAAAGTCGCTTTCCGCTGTCTGTCCCTATGTAAGCTTGGATCCTGAAAACCTCGGCTTTCGATGCGGTTTCTTCTAATAGATAGAGTGATTCAAGAGAAATGTTTTAATGTATGTAAAATACATGTATAATATAGTAAAGAAACATCGAGGTTTTAGAGGTTAAATGAAATTGTGAACAAAAGGAGGGTAAGTGACGGCATATGAAGTGTAGATCACAACACAATAGTCTTATTTAAAATTGAAGTTGCTCAGCGAAGCGGGTAGTTCACAGCTAGTAAATTATAAATTAAGTGAAGTAATTATAAAGAGAGATAATTTTGAATTCAAATTCTGTCGGATCTATTCATATTCCAAAAAAATATTTGACTATAATAGGGAACACATTTGAACTTAAAGTAATCTTCTGTACGAAACTAAATCATTGATTCAAAAATATAAACAATTTTTTTCTTATTTGTGTTATGCAATTTTAACATAAAAATTCTCATAAAAATTACTTATTCTTATTAACCATAATATTATGTATTTTTGAGTTAGTACTTTGTTAAATATTTTGTTTTAATTATTATATATTTAATTAATATACAGCATGAATCAGAATTTAGGACAATATTTTACACAAATCTTAAATTATTATTATATTTCTACTATTGCATATATCCACAAAAATTACCTATAATGCTTGAAAGGACAGGTTTAAGCTAAACATAACTCCATAAATACCCAACACGGCTCGGTTAAAAGAAAATTTTTTGAAGGCTGACAAAAATTACGAAGCTTTAATTTTGATTTTACAATAATTTAAGTGATAAAAATCGTTTGTGAATTCACAAACTAGGAATTGTATGTTTTCTAAACAGTTGTGCATCAGAACTAATAACTTACTACAATATTCCTTTAGTTTTTGTTTATCTTTAAGAATCAGTTCATCAATCTGACTTATTGTAATTATTTATTTATTTTTTTCTTATCGAGTATTGCCTTTATAATCAATTATTACAAATAATATTATTAATATGTCAAGAAAATTACGCAGGTTGACTTCATTTCCGCCCTCCCCTGACGTAGCTCAGCGTAGCTTTTGAACTAATCCATTCCCCTTTTTGAACTTTTAAACGGGTCACGTGGTCTAAGGATGCTCTCTTATCTGATTTTTGACACTTTTAAACCTTTTCTACCCAAATATTTTAAAATTGAATATCTGGATAATATATAAATGAATTTAAGAAGTGCTACGCAATTCTAGAACACTCCGTTTTTAAACATAAAATCATCATATGTTTTCGTTTATTCATGAATATGCAATAATAATAATATAATTAATTTAAGTATAACAATGAATTTTACTACTGTAATCATTTCTTTTGCATTGTTTTACAAAATATTTTGTAATACTTTTATTTATTACAATTCACATATGGATATATAAATTTTAATGTCTACTGTCTACACATGAATGCAGGTAATTTTATTACCACCTATACAAATATTACATAATCATTTTATTGTAAATATTTTTAATCGAATTATCATATTTATAACTTTTCTTGTATATCCAATATCCGATATTAGACATCAGCGGTTCGTTATCTTTTTTCCGATAACAATAAAACTAAGGAAATTATTTACCAAATTTCTCAAAAATTAAAGCTAATATTGATTCAAATAAAACTTAATATTAAGACACAACATCTTTACTTAAGTAGGTTAATTAAGGTTAAAGGGCTGGTTCGGCATGACTGACATTAACTTGTAGGTCTCACACCCTTTGTACTGGTAGAAAACTAACTTTCAGTTATTATTTCAATTCCACATTAATTTTGAGAGACAGAGGGCACCTACTCTCTACATGGGTATATTATGCTATACTAGACTATCAAAATTATTCAAATAAATTTTTGTTGTGATGGAGGAATCAAACTCGTTGAATACGTTACGGTAGTTTTTATCAACCGAGCTACTAGACTTGTCTTGTCAAGTAGGTATAGATTAAATTAGGGCATCTTATATTTTCACCACGAAAAAACAAAATTAGTTGTGGATTTTCAATGAGTTTTAACTAGAATTGAATATAGTTTCTCGTCTGTTATTGTTTATGAAACATCGACCTTGAGATAACTTGCCGATAAGTATAATCAATTTTTAAGGTAGTCGCTTTAAGTGCCTTTTGCGAAACTATCCATATTTGTACCGATCTGTTGTTTGACTCTAAAAATTATTTTGTTTATTCGTCAGTAAATATTGATTATCAAGTAATGCCAAATATATCAAAAAATATATTAAGTATTGAAACTTTTTATTATCTTTGAACTAAGAGGGAAAAAATTACATAAAAAATATAACATCTGTGGTAGGTTTTACCTTGATATAATTAATTTTTAGAATTTTCCAAATTCTAAATTAGGTAGTGTTTAATGATCAATTATTTTTTATTGCATAAATAATACTTATTTAATTACAAATATCACGAATATTTAAATAAAAATTTGTTAATTAAAATATAAATATTATTGTCAGATTTCATATTCAATTATTGATTTTTTTTATGCTGATTAGTTAATTCAATAATAAACATTAATTATTAAAACACGCAAGAATTCCGTTGAAAAATTTATGTTACCTGTTTTTCACTTCAAACTACAATTGCGAAACTAGCCTTGGTATCCTAATTGAAAAGTAATGAGGCAGGTCACTTTCAAATGCGAGCCATTTAGAAAAACGTGTAGTACAAAGATTACAGAATTTATATTTTTAAACTTTTTATATGGCTAACATGAAGCCTATGGACGGTTCTTTCTTTGGAAGAAGGCAAGGATAATATCTATCTCAGCCAATTTCAGCCAATTTTTCTATAAAATCAATTTAAAAAAAGTACTTTTGATTGAATAACTTTTAAATTAAAAATTAAACGTAATGAATTATATCTGGCTTATTTAATAGTCTGTCTTGCCCTAAAATATGTAAAAATCTTGACTCCATATATCGTTTTTATTTCAGTTTTGCATTTTTTATTGATAGTATAATTGGGGTCCTGAATCAATTTGCGCAATTAAGACAGCATTTGTTAAATCGTTATTTTTCGAAGTAAATGTGAATTAAAATTATCGGAATAGGCTCTAAATAATTTTTTGAAGAGAGTCTAACAATTGAGAGGATGCTCGATCATCTCATGAGGTGGAAAAACGCAATTGAAATTATATTATGAAGTTATTATGAAAGAACATCGTACATCGAGCAAACAACTAAATTCTGTAAAGAGTTTAAAAACAATAATTTTTTGAAAAAAATATTTTTAAGTAAAGAAACTTCATGAAGTCATCAAATCAACACCACTCCTCAAAAATTTTCAATATTTTTGAAAATAAATTTTGATGATTTAAACAAATTATGTTGACATTGGTGTCTGATTTTTTATTAATAATAATCAAAAAATGTAAAATGATTAAAAATTTAAATATTAATGTTAAGAATAATTCAGTATCACAAGTTGGTAGTAAATTTTATTATCTCAAGATTTTTGAAATTTTATGTTGTATTGTCTGCGGGTATAAATTTTCTCATTGTTAAACATGCAATAGCAATGTGCCCATGAAAGAAATATACTGGTCTCAACTTAAAAAAAATACGCGTAATGTATCTGCATGTATAATTGGTTTTACCGTTTTTCTTCTGGCATTAAATTTTATTATGAAAATTATTATGACAATATTATTATTTATTTCAAATAACTTGAATATTAACATTTAAAACACTGAGATAATAAAATAATTTTTAGAAAAATATTTAAAAGTTCTTTTTTGTCATTTTTTTTATTGAATTTCGACTAATCCTGTTGTCAAGCATTGCACCTATCGCAAAAAAAGGAAATACTATTGGTGGAGATTCATAAGACGATTTCAAAACAGCATATTTTCTTGAAATTTATACAAATCGACAGCTCATAATGACTACAACAAAAAAGACGCATAAGTGATCGATTCAGTACCATTCATTGACCTATGCAGTGGCAGCCTTAGCTTTTTTATCGCCCCTACGCTGCGGTTGACACTACCGCTTTTTTTTTGTCTTCAAAATCTACCTGGGGCCCCCAACAGGGTCTTTTCCCAGAAATTTGTCTATTACCTACTATTCTACCTGGGAGCTGCACACGAGATCCCTTAGAAAAATTTGCTACCCGTACTCCATGGCGTTGTTGGCGTGAGCCATAGTCCAGTCCTGCGGCTAAGAATCGATACAAGGATTGCAAATTTATTGAACATTTCAAAATGTTACCCTTACGAGCAGTGACATATTTTGTGATTTCCTCGAAGTATCTTCTCGAATATGAAATAGAACATTAACCGAAGCGGCACATAAACGAATGATACCTATGGGTTTTAAGGAAATTCCATCAGAATTGTAAGCTTAGATTACGATATATTCTGGGTATGGAAGGTCAGAGTCATTATTTCTGGCCAGAATGAATTAGACCTGGATCCTCTTGTTAGTATATACTTAGGCATCAAATAGGCTAACTAGATCAAATTATAGCTGCGATAATGATTTTTCAGTATAATCACTAAAAGTATTCGGTTCGATTCCAGGCACACGAACTTGGCTCCTAGCGTAGGCCAAATGTAATTTTTAGCTGGGTTATACGCCACCTTATAAATTCAAGACTTCAATTGTACAGACATATAAACCAATAATTATTGTAAATAAATAACAATAATTACGTAATAAAACCTATTATTTATTTTATTAAAAAAAACACATTGTACACCTATATTAAGAGAGATGACCCAAGATATAAAAATATTATTTTATTTTTTTTTTATATTAATCACAATTTTTTTTTTTCACATATAATAAAATATAAATTTAATAAACACAAGGTTATAACAAATAAAATAATAATAGCAATAATAATTATAATTATAAACTATTATTATTGTAAGAGTAAATTCGTGATTTGTTGTTACAATATAAAAATAAAAATACAATAATATACCAACACTCACTACTGTTTTCCGTCTTATTAAACAAAAGAATTTTCATAAATCGTGCAATTACTTCAAATATAATTAACATTGTGTACTTACTAAGGTACGTTTATGGTGTGATACCTCTTTTAAAACTTTGGTAAAGTTAGTCCAAAAAATATTTAAAGAATTACTTTTTTTAGGAGTTCGCGTTCAGTTGCCTCAATTTTTGTTCATTATTGTTTTCAATTTCACAATTAAAGCTTTTAAGATTAACAAAGTTCTAGGAAATAAAATTTACTCAGTTTATAAATCTAAGCATTTTTTCTCTAAAGTTAATATATAAGAGCAAAAATTGTACGCGTACGCCGGTTAATTTTTTGATATCTCTGTGTTAAATTTATTAATTTCAGCTTTTAAAGTTTGCATTTTTAACAGTTAATTAAATCCTATAATGAAGTGTTTTTAATGGTATGCTTTATTATGTAAAAAGGCTTCAGATTAATTTGGAATTTCTTGAGATTAACTTGGAAAACTAATATTCATTAATTAAAAGCATGACTAATTTTTTTCTATAAAGAAAATTACAACAAGCGGCACTCGTTTTTCCATCAAATACATTTAAAGTGATGAAATGTATGGCATTTGTGTTAAGAAAATAAATGATTTTCTCTAAATCTTAGGGCATCAATATTTCAAAAACTATAGTAACTTAATTTTCCTCTAATTTTCCTGTTAAGTTATAACGGAATCCACCGTCAAAATTTGAACGCAAGTCTCAAATATTTGCATACACTCTTTTTTGGCAACTTTCTTAAGTTCAAAAATTGAACCAGAAAGCCAATATTATCTATAAAAGCATGTCTCTATCTCTTTCTTGTTTCGGCAAAAGACAGTTCTTATAATTTTCCAATAAAATTTGTTGTTTTTTTTGCCTAATGATTTATAGCAGTAAAACGAAAATTTCTGTTTTCATCATTCGAAATATCTTACAAAATCTACATAAAGGTTCAGAGAGATTCATAAATGAAATGCCTAATAACACTAGGCGTTATAGTTACTACAATTGAATTGTAATACCTCACTTTGTATTTTAGAACTTCGAGCGTAAATAATTCCGTCCATATTAAAATTCAGACAATAATTAAGGAAGCTGTATCTTGTTAATGATAAATTGGATTTAACTACAAAGAACCTCGTACTGTACTTATTTGAAATCGAATCCAGAAATCGCTTTTCGTATGTCATTTATCGATGATATTTCAGTTTTTATTTTTGAGTGAAAATTATCTTTGGGTTTTATCAAATTTAGAGATAAATTCTTTCGATTTTAGTAATTTCCTTAAAAGACAAACACCTTTAAAAAATCACGAAAAACTTTTTGTTTCGTTTTCGTTATGTTGATATAACTGTATACAAACTAATTTTCTATTCCAAAAACAAAATAATTATTTCCCTATTAGAGACTTTTTCGGCTATTCACAAAAACTTAAGTCTTTTCTATCTTATATATTCCAAAATCAGAAGGGACAAAAAATTTCTTCGAATCTTTTATATATGTCGATAGTATATCAAAAATCAAGTATACAGTCAGTGACGCATTTAAGGAATAGGGCGCTGTGGGCCTTGAAACTATAGTTTAGAAACAGTTTTTTCGTTACTAAACTTGGTGTCCCCTTCTCATGCCCTTTCATACATATTTGTCTTATTTCCCCTTTTTTAGCCTTCGTAAATTCACTTGCCATTCCTTAAATCTGCCACAGTATTCAGTGATATGTTCGAAACAAAGCCCAATTTTTAAATAATTTTAAACCTAGAAAAGACCATAAATAAATTTAATAAAAATGTTACTGCTAATTTTTCAATTAAATTGAGTTGATTATCGTTTAATTTTGGAGTTGATATTCTTATGTCATTTCGAAAACAACAGACAAGTAAAATGGAACGTCAATATCCTACAGATTCCCTGTACTCTCCCAACACAAGTTTGGTGTTGGTGTGGTTTTTTTTTTTCTAAATTCATTTAATATGTAATTACAAACACACAAACAAAAAAAACATATTTTTGTCTAATGATTTCATTAAATAATATACATTTTTTTTGATTTGATGATGAAGAAGATGAATGCTTTGTTTTATAAAATTATGTGTGTGTGGCCATGATCTAGCTAAAGGTTAGAACAGAGATAGATGTAATAATATTCATTCTGTTGTTTTTAAAAATATATATTTATTTTGTAAAAGTCACGATTTTGGTATATTTTTATTATATTTTTGTTAGAAAAAAATAAAGAACTGCTTTTTAACTATCAATTTTATTTAATTAATAAATATAGGTATCTACTCTTTAATAAAAAGCAGGTTGTTGCCATTTAGAATAGTAAGATTACAAAAAAACCTTGCGTAGGTCAATGTTATTTATTTGTAAAATTAATTTAATGTTGTTTTTTTTTTTATAACATAATGGTTTAATTTGTTTTAAATGGCTTTATAAATATAATAATATTATTCTTTGTTACCGTTAAAAATAATGATCAAAATAATCATCGGCGTGCTTAAACTTTGGTCCAAGAAAATTTTTAGTAGAATTTTTAAACATTTCATAATTTCTAAAGTGTTTTGTCCATGGTTCAAGGATATTTTTGGTGGAATTTATAAATATTTCGTAGATTCTACAGTATTTTGGTAAAAAGACATGTTAAACCAACAAATTCAATGATAAGCTTGCCCCCGCCCAAGAGGAGTTACTTGAGAAATTTAACCGATTTATATTGTTTAAGGTTTCAAATAGGTATAAAAAACTAACCTAAATTTTTGAGCACTATCTAAGCAGGTTTTTAATAGCCTAACCCCCCCCCCCCCCACAGCTTACAATTGATGAATATGTGCTTTTTATCTTATTCTAATAACAGACCACATGCCCAAGCTGAAATTTTTCGGATGAAATCTATGACCCACCAGGAAACATGTGGAAAAAGTACCTCCTATATTAAAGTAAATTTAAGCAGCATGGCATCAGTTTTGCACGGTACAGGTGAGTCCAGGTGAAAATATGCTCCTGCATCAGAAAATGTGTACGGCGTTGCCGGGTAATAAGGATTCGAAGGATAAGTCTGAATAAGGATTCGAAGCGAATAATATAAATGCCGTACATAAATAACTAATAATTTTTTCATAGTGTCATTTCCAAGTTGATCGGCCGATTTCAATGAAATTTTCTTTTATTTGGAAGTTTATTTAATAAGAATGGATGCTGACTTTGTGAAAAATCTTATCAGTTGTTAAAATCATTATTAGATTTTTTTTTTAAATTATTTTAATCAAATAGTTATGTGCAACCTATTCAAATTTACGCAATCAACAGATAAATTCTCAAAAGTTCATGACGATACTAAGAAATAAGTGCATTACTAAAATTAAATTTATTTCACGTGTGAAACATATTGAATGTCTCTTTTTTCCTTCTAATTAGATAAATTATTTTTGATTTTAATTACAAATTACGTCCTTCCTTTCAAAGATAATTGATAAGATAAATTAAACAAAATTTAAAAAAAAATCTATTTTAGACAATTTATGATAGTAGGCATTAAAAATATATAATTCAACAAATTAATAGGGTTAATTAACATCTTTTAGTCTTTAAATTGCGGAAGTAGTATACAAAACATGTTAATAAAATATATTGATCATTAGAAAATAAATATAGGTTGGCCCACCAAAAAACAAATGGTCAAAATGTTGTTACCGAAGTAATAAAATTTAACGATGTAATCGATTAGAAGCTTATAAAATTAAAAGTAAGGATAAAGTCTTCCAAAACTATAGTGATTTCAGCTAGTGGTTTCTCGCAAAAGAAAATGTTTTTGAACAGTTTTGAATTAAATTTTTGGAGCCCCTTTTTTTTATTTATTTAATTACAATTTAAAGTGTCCACTCTGTTTATCTCATTTAATTAATAATAAACACTTGACTTTAAAGACAAAATAAAAATTATATATTTTGAGTTTAAGTGTCGTTTATAAGTTTTATTACAACACAAGTTGACAAAAAAAAACAAGTTTCAGAATCTTACCTTGTGTGCTGCCAAACTTTTGATAATATTGTGATAAGTATGTGAGTATTGATAGACGATCTGGTACCGGATATTCAACCATGTCTTCAGCATCCAATAATGCAGGAATGCCTAAATGATGTTCGGCAATGCGGAATGCAAGTTCATTGTTGCGATAGATGTCGTTTTTATTCAAGCTGTTAAAATCACTGTAACAAACAAAATTTTTTTATTAATTCATGAAACGAATTGATTCAAATAAAGAAAATGATTGAAAATGTTCTTAAATAATCAATGTAGGTAAACGATGCAATAAAATTTCCAAGTAATTTTTTATTTTATGGATAATTTCTCTTTTCACTTTTCTCTCATACTTAAAAATTTCGAATTGGAATCAGTTATTTTTAATCAGCCGGGCGTTCGCCGTTTTTTTTTATCAATTTCCTAAAGACTACTATTAAAAGAGTTACTAAATACTCGAATAATCGTCAAATAAACCCGATTACTGTATTTTTTGGATCATAATTACTTTTTAAATCATTCTTATTTTAGTTTATACCATAAGATTTATGAAATGCCAAAACAAAAAATAGTTCTTATTAGGTCTTAGTTTCTTCGATTTTTTCAAAGGATGCAGCATTAATTAAGAAAATTTTTTGGCTCCGATTTTGATGAAACTTTGCATAAATACGATAATGTTGACCCAAAAAATATGAAATTTGATTCGTAATATGATTGGATAAATAGTTTCTGAGATAGCACTTGAAATCTTAAGATTTATTAGTAACATTTTATTTTTGGATCAAATTAACTTTAAGATACTTAGTTCTAATAAATTCTGAAACCAACAAAATTTTGATTTTTTCGATTTTTTCAAAAGGACCGACCCCTTAATAGCAAAAAATGAGGCATCGAGATATATATGAAAAGCGATTTCTCGTATGGATTTTCTTATCAAATATTTGTCTTACAGGTAAAAAAATTGAATTTTTATTATTTGAGGGCTCCAATTACCATAGAAATTCCAAAAACCGAAGTTTACGGATTATCTCATTAACAATAGGGTGAAAATCGTAAATATCACAAAAAATTTTGTTCCGGGCCATGTAAAGTACCCTTCACAAAAATTACATATAGGTCTAGAAGTCAGGAAAGGGTGGTTACCATAGTAGTTATAACAATAATATAATTTTCAGATTTAATATGGACACCAAACTAATGAGTGTATCTCTAATCCTTTTATTAAATCGCCCACATCTTCATTGAAATATTTGTTTTATTATTTATTCGAACCCAACTTGTAACTATATTATCATTTTGATAATAAAAAAAATTCAGAAATGTTTTTTAAAGTGCTTTTTTACATGTGAATTACGAAATTTTTAAGTATAAAATAAAAACAGAATAATAATAAACAGAATCTACATTTTACTGCACTTTAATGATAAATTTTCCATCTACCTAATTGACTTTATTATAAATGAACGTGATTTATTAATGACAACAGCTGTACAAATAAAATGCTTTGTTTTAATTTGCTTAAATATTTAAAGGATCGGTTAGCAAACAGATGTTTTATAAATCTAGAATTTAAAATTCTGATTAGCCACATAATAAATAGATCTATACTTTTTTTTGAATTTGTTATTTTATTTACCTTGTTAAGGAAAATAAAATTTGCTACATATCATTTGATATTTAATGCATAAATAATTGATTGACAGACATATGCTCTTAATATGTGAAAGGAACATTTATTATTAACATATATTCGACTTTCGAATGCTACACAAATTTACGACTCTATTAAATAAGTAGAACGATTCAATTATATAGTTTTTTTGTTGAGATATAGCACAAAATGTATTTTGAGTTTTTTATTGCTAAAAAATCGTAAGTATTTCCTGTTGATTGTTGATAGTATCTCCTTTTATTGGCCAAATTTTATTGAAAAACGGTTTATGGTATGGCTAATAAAATCTAAATAAGTTGATGAGTGCATTAACCGGGTGTTTGTATTATAGGGGAAATTGGTATTTCTTATCTTAATTTGCTCAATATTGTTATTTACTCAAAACTAATGCCCCTCCTTTCTTTATATATTAAATACTATTTAAATGGTTGATTAAACTTGCATGAAATCTCATACACATACAGAAAAAAATTGAAATTTTGATATTGCTTTCAGTTTCATCTCAAAATATCTGAAATTGAGCTAAATAATAAACCCAAATGAAGAACAAGTTTTCTAGCATTCCACGTATTTCAGAACTTTTCAAATTAAATATTTCTCCGAATGATCAAGATAGAGAATGATCAAGACTTATACATATATAACATAACCTTATAGCCTGTGACTTTTTCAAGTTTTTTTGTATGTAATTTATGGCAGTTCTTTTCGTAAAATTCATGAATTTTAATGATATTACCTGTGTAACACATTAAAGCTATGACTAACATCAGTTGTATATCAACTGTACAATCAGATACGGAAAAATCGAAAAAATACGAATCCGATTAGGTTAGGTTAGGTTAGAGTGGCTGTCCTGGGGTGGGACACACTTAGACCATAGGGTCCGTTGTGATACCGAAAAAGGGTTGATCCATTACCGTCCACTACTCCATGAACCATTTGGAGCTGTTTAAGAACAGCAGGAGAGCTTTTGACGTCGACGGACTCTAGGTCGAAGAGGTCGTCCAAGAGAGGCTGGCTCAAGTAAGTCCATCTCCTCATGACAGGAGCTGGGCACCGACAGAGAAGATGAGTCATTGTCCCCTCCTCAACAAATTTATGGTAACTTCGGCCATTCAACATATTAAAATATTTCTGTAACGCTTTTTTAATTGATAGCAAATTTGAATTTAGACTAAGGATGTCCAAATCTACTACACATTATTTGATTTTTTTCACCAGGTTCGAAATTAAGCCCAGATCAGGCCCAAACGCATTTTGATAAATCTCCGGTTCTACATTAAATAAAATAAATCGATCGGCAGTAAAAGCTTTACTCTGACAACTTGTAAAATATGGCCGGCTTAAAAATTTCTAACCTCAAAAATTTACCTCTTTTTCGCGGCTCTAATATTGACCTAAATCTACAAGATCTATTTTGATTTTTTGCCATCTGCATTCGTCGCTCTAAAAACTCAATTTTACGTTTTCCGAAAATGATTGATTTCGACGGCGAAAGTGGCGATAGTAAAAAAAACAAAATCGAGGTCAAACAACATAAAAATCACTATCACACGCAATTTCTTTCGAAACGAGCTTGATTTCAACTCCCCCGAAATTGGTCTATATATGGAAAAAACGCGAACTAAAAATGTTCAAAAATATCTTCTAAACAGTATGGATTTCTATTCTTTGTTTTAAATATCGACAACTTTGAAAATTTATAGTATCTAACAGAAACGGTCAATACATTTACAAATTTTTTTTTGTTACTTTATGTCGTTGTAAACTGCTTCTTTGAAATATTTCGTACAAAACTACTTTAAGTTCCATATCGTTAGAAATGGCTTAACGAAATCAAGCATTTTTTCTTAAATCAGTTTCATGGCAAACTTCTAATTGATTGAATGAAACACCGTGGCTCAAACTCAACTCAGATGATATCATTTTTTTACGATTACGAGTGTACATACATATATACATGTATAAAGATTGATTAAAACTGGTTCAATATTTCGCAACTGGTTTTTTATTATTAATATCAACAAATATTATTATTTTGTAACTAGTTATAAAAAAATAAATTACTCTCGCAGAATAGATACATTTATTTACTACATAGCATAGTTACAAACGAGTAACATTTACTACTGATACTAAACTACTAAACTGCATGCATGTGTGTAATCAAATTAAATGGTTAACAACATTAACTGAATTACATATTTTTTATTTTATTTTATTTTAAATAATACTATGATTTGTTTCAATTTATTATTATTATTATTTTGTGTCGGTTAACAAGTTTTCTAAAAATAAAAATAACTTTTTATATATTACCCTACATTATAAAACTTTAATAGCCATCGAATACCATGTATGGTTTTTTTTTTAATTTTTGGTTTGGTTTTTTTCTGTAATTTGCATAAAGATTTTAATAAATGATATTAAAAGTGTAACTATAAAATTATCATTAAAAAAGTTATTTATTGAAAAAAAACTACTTTTTATATGACTATACTGACATGGTTACCAAAATTATAAGGGTCGAATTAATCGTTAAGCAAGCTTGATCGAAGCTCTAGGCAACGTATCCATAAGCTTGTGTTAAAGCTCCACAAACTTATACTAAAACGGTTCTATAATATTTTCACTTAGCCAAAGGCCAAAAATGCAGAATTCGAGAATTTAAGTAATTTATTTCAAAATAGCTGATTACAAACTTTATGTCAAATCTACGGAAATTGTGTTGCTGGAAGACCAAGCAAGAAGTGACTTCGTCTGCTCTAGTTTATAATAACGCTTCCTTACAACTCATTACTATCTTTGATCGGACCTTAAGGCTGTTATCATGCTAAAATATTGTCAAAAAGTTTTGGATTTTATGCGCGGTAAGAGTATGTAAGCTTGTATTCAAATAAGGTACAATTTTTATCAGTACTGTACCACTCAATTGTTTCTCATACATACATACATACATACCACAATACCCTAAGTATAGTTGTTTCTGTTCAACAAATATGTTTAAACTTGTCATTAATATATCTAAATGATGAAACTGTCCTTTGTTTTCCTTTTTCTAACACAGAAAAAATACATCAAGGAAAAATTAATTTTTATTTATCCTTAGCTTTTATGGCCTCTAAATTCGGTCAAGATCCTTGCATATTAATAGTTAGTTTGCTTCCAAAGCCCGAGTCTTGAAGCCTTACTCCGAGCAGTATAGTCTCCTAACAAACAAATAAAGAGTTTACAAACTTAGGATCAACTTCAGTGCTGCCTGTAAAGTAATTTTTATCACACTTGTGATTCCAAGGATAGGAAAACTTGTATTTTAGCAATACTCTTATTTTTAATCGTTACTAATGCATGGAGCATATTCAGAGTGGACCGTTTTAATCTATAATTTCTAATGGTTCGTTGTGTAGTTAGTCTATCAAAAGACAAAAAAAAATTAAACAAAAGTTACAGAGTTAGATGAGGGACCTCATGTTCTGACATCAGATTGGATTCTTAGAGGTAAGAGATAGAGAATAACACTTTAAATTAGCAAGTTGATCCTCATAAAAAAACTAACATTTTATATTCCAAAATGTTCATTGTTTAAAATTGGCTATGTTAAAGCGTGTAAATAGTGAATCATATTAAATACGTCATAAGTAGGTACTATATAGCAGCTTTGTGTTACTCAAACCAGATTAATCACCTGCAACCATATCTTTAATTTGCTTCTTTGTATTTGATTATCATGTAAATACGTCACAAAGAACTAGAGCCAAATCACATTCAATATACGTAGGCATTATTTTTATACAATGACCAAATTTCACAAATCGTTTTAAAATGCATAGTTCGTTCTTTGTTTGGTAAAATAAAAAAGATGGTTTATAATACCATTGAAAGGAAATGACAATCAGGTCATATTAAGCGGACGTTATCTTTTATAGAAGATAATTATTATACTTTGATATTATTTAATGATAAAGACGAGGTGTTTCTCAATAAAACATGAGACGCTTTACACGACATTCCAATAATTTTCGATGGCATCGCAACTAAAAACTTTCCTTGCTTAAAATATCTCTACACTTCACCATAAAATTGATTTAAATTACCATTTACGTAGTAAATAATTCTAATGATACGAAAACTATTACTACTCCTTTTTATGAAAAAATCAAAATTTGTATATAAATTTTTATTTGTATATAAATCAATAAATTTTTATAACGTGTTCATGTTTTTATTATTTGAGTTTTGCAAGGTTTTCAAAACTCAAGTGGTATAAAACGATATTAGTAATTTTGATGTTAGTTTTTCGATTTTCTAGGAAAAGGTTGACGAATTTTCTTATTGTTACGACTTGTTTAGTACATAATTCAACAATTTTTGGTTTAAAAAACTTTTGTTGTTGAGCTTGAGATATTTAATTATATATTTTTATACCATTTTTGGTATATAAATGTTCTTAAAATCACCTAATTAGTCTGTTTCCGGTTTTCTGTCCGTCCGGCAACACGATAACTCAAAATAACTCAAAAATGAAAAGAGATATCAAACTGAAATTTTAAAGTGTGTTCAACACAGGTCAATTGAATCTTGTATCCGTAGGGCCCATCTAGAAAACCGTTAGAGATAGAACAAAAGTTTAAATATAAAAATGTTCCTTATAAAAAAATTAACAACTTTTGTTTGAAACATTTTTTCGTAAACATCACCGTCTACCCGTGAAGGCGCAAATTAGATTAGAACATTATAGTATGTATTATATTTTATCTAAATGAAGGCCAGTGTTTTATGCCGGTTGATACATAAGATGTACCCTGATTATTTTTCTTTATAGAATCTCCGGATCTACGATTTTTAAATCGAAGCAGAAACTTGATAAAAGGCACTCTCTCTCTCCAGCGTTTAATACAAATTTTTTAGAAAAAACTCTCAAATATAATAATACGTGACATTTTTTGTGGGCAAATAAAAACTTTTTTAAAAATATCTTTAATTTGACAACAAATTTAACATAAGAAAAGACATCAAGACATTTCCTTATTTTTGGTTTTTAGGACCAGGAATTTTAACTCTCTAAGTAAAACCTAATACGGCGTGCTTTTGTCACTTAGTTTGCCACCGATCTACTCTCTGCGTCTGGGATTGGTGTGTATCGTCAGACGACGTCATTTTTTCCGAAAACCTTTTGTTTAAAAAAAATTTAGCTATATATTTTAAGGTTTTTAATAAACAAACTTGTAAACATATATGTTGATAATAATTTTTACATAAAATCACTTTACACATATGACTTGCAGTGTATCGTAGATGTAGACTTTGTAAGTGAATGTGTGTACGTATTTATGCACATAAGGTGGTTTTTTGTTTACATTTATTTAAATACGTATTGAATATAACACCTACATACATCTTATGTTGCTTATATTATATTATTATAATATTATTATTATTATTATTATTATTATAACTTGACTAAGAGACTTGTTCCCCTTGTCAAGGCTGTTGAATCAACGAACCGCGATAATTAACTAACTATATAAGTGTTAGTACCTACATGTACACACAATACACATTGCTTGCAGTATCGGTATTGGTAGAGGTAGGTATGTCACAAATTCATTCAATGAGCTAACAATTTCTTTTTAATAATCATAATATTTATGATAAAAAAATAATAATTGTATTACTATAATAATAATAATATTGTAATACAGTTATTATTAAATTATTTGTGTTTTTGAACAATGAATGTATCTGCTGCCACGCTAATGTGAAAAACTTTGGACTAAGTTTCTTGTTCTTTGTTATAAAAATATTTTCAAACCTCGATAAGCACAAACTTATCAATTCTGTGAGTATACATTAAGATGTTGAAAAAAGGCGGTAGAATCCTTAAATTTTACCCGTACCCGGTTTCGTGTGACTTTACGGGTCTCTTCAATCAAAGAAACAAATCGGGTTTTTTTGCATTTTTGTAATTAATTTATTTAATTTGTTATTAGAACTAGAATATACTCCAATTTTAAAGCTTAAGTCGTATTATTTTTGAAGTTATAAATAATATAAGTTTAAGTACGAACAAAGCAGGTATTTAAGGCGCGTACTAACAAGCACTTCTAAAAAGAATTCAAGGTCCAAGAATCGCTAGCAAACGATTTAAAAGATTTTAACTGTAATAATATAAACATTAAGCGCATTTTCCTCGAAATGGGGTTTTAAAAAAAAGCTCGCACGAATCTGAATTTTTTTTTTGACTTATCGACTGAAATCTTTGTTCACTTAATAGGCTTGCTGACTAATTTTTTTTTTATTATTACTTGAGGTGAAGAATTCTCACTGCAGGAGCAGAAAAGTGCGCATAATATGAACGTTTAAAATTTCTAATTAAACAAAGAGGAAGATATAGGTTAGTGACGTTTTGCTAAAAGAATATGGGCAACAATCTTTGAATGTTAATTACTTCTTCGTTTTTTATCAATTTTAATCACTTTCAAATTTTGTCTTGATATCAAGTTTAATTTTACATTTGTATGCGTAATATGAAAAAATTCGACATCAGACAACTACCGTATTCCCTTTCATTCATAATCCCTGATAATTCTCCCATTTTCTCAGATTCTGGCTACATTGTTCAAAATAGAATAAACGCGAAAATTCAAAAATTTAATTTACGCGAAAGAACATTTAAAACAAAATTTAATTATTATTAGTCTTGCAGTTTTTTCAAATGCTTGTACTGTTATATTATTAAAAAACTAACGTTGTTCGATGTGATGTGGTATGAGACACAGCGTTAAATTCCATATTATGTTGTTTTGAAATTAATAAATTATAGTATTTGTTAACTGAATTTATTGTGTGTGGTTAATTTAATTAAAATAATTCAAATTTAATGTACCTAATCACCTAATTAATAATATTATGTTATTGCTAAATAGATAAAATGTGATACAGACTTAAAAATTTCAAAAATTTGTATTACTGTTCAAGCAATGGACAGAGAGGACCAATTACCCCTAAAGCAAAGGAATAGAGTTTTAACATAATACATTAGAGTAGCTCTTAGTTAAAATGTAAAATCTGAAATTTTTTAAGATTTTCTCGGTTTTCGATTTTTTGATCTCCGATTAAATCAAATTTGGCACTAAGAACTTGAGGTAGTACTATCGGTTATAGATTTTGCATTCAGAATTTAATGAAACTTGGCATAGTTGTCTATTATTATATCATAATTAACCAGTTAAATTTTTAGGGACCTTCAAAGAACTAAAAATCTGAACGTCCAGTTTTGTGAAATAAAATAAAATTTGTGATTTCCCATAAGGATCAATGTTAAAATATCTTTTTTTCAGTTCTCTGAAGGCCCCTAAAAATTTAACTGGTTAATTATGATATAATAATGGAAAACTATGCCAAGTTTCATTAAACTCTGAATGCAAAGTCTATTACCGATAGTACTACCTTAATCAAAATTTTACTGAATTTTTGAATTATAAATGTAATTGTTTATTTTGTTACCTCAATGGTAACGTTAAAAATTTTATTGAATAGATCACAATCAATATAACAATTAAACAAATAAAAAACTATAAAAAAGGTAAAATTATTAAAATTCTACGTTGCTCTTTGTTGCAGAGCTGTAACTGGTCGTAGGGAAATTGGACGCGCTAAGGATTACTTTAAACAGTTGTCTCAAATAATATTTTGTCGAAAACTCTGTCTAATGTCTCTCAAGATATCTGAAATAAGTTTTATATGGAGCAAACAAATAGTTAGTTTGAAATTTGTGTATTTTAAGATTATTGCCTTGTTTTCAAGTTGTATTGGTTGTATGTGTAGTCATGGTAGGGACAATAAAATCAATGCCAGTGCTTCCAGTGAAAAATTTTGGTGATTAAGGAGGCTGTTATGATTAATTTGCGATTTTTTACATGTTAATGTTATATAAATGTCAAATTAAAATTATTAAAAAACATTAATTAATTAAACTTAATGCATTAAAAATTGTGAAAATAAGAAATCAAATTGCACAAATATTATTTTTCAAACGAAAATTATCATAATTATTTATTTAAATTTGTGAGAGAATAATATTAAATTTTCAATGTAAGTCATAAATGCAATCCATACAATTATATATGCATCCATACAATTCTATAATTAAAGTAGTGTATCGTTACCGTGGAAACGCCTCTAATAAAACTCATGCACGGTGCGAGTAAAAACAATTTGAATACAGGTAAAAATGCTCAATTTACTATAGTTTTATTATACAAGAAAACTTTGTCTGAACAGTGTTAAAGTGTAAATTTTTAATTATGTTATAAAAATCAACAACAGTAAAACTTGAATAATAATAATATGCGATATATATTAACTTATACCGTTAAATGATTGGACAAGAGTATTATTTTATATATAATATGTGGAAGGTTTATGACAGACAACTGACGTTATATAATATTACAAAAAATTAATGGTTTAAAATCTGTTTTTTTATGTGAAAGAAATAAAAAATAATATTAGATGATCTTTAAACCTTTTTGAACTTAATAAATATGGTTTTATTGATATTGAATTCAGGAAATTTTATTGTTAGTGTTTGCTTATGTTGTCGGGGACAAAATAAAATTCAGTCAATTCGAAAATTTGGTGAACAAAATAAGTGACGGCTTATGAAGTGAAGGTTATATAGCACAATAATCTTTGTATTTAAAATTGAAATTGCCCAGCAAGTCAGCGGGCGAGTTCACACTAAGTTTACAATAAAGTAAACCCTAACTGATCAAAAATGGTGAAATCGACTTACTTTTTGTGATCTCCATTTTCAACAAACATTTGTATTATCGAAAAAAGAATTGCATTGCATTTACATAAAAAGTTCAAATTAAAATTGAAAAATTGTTTGGCTATCAAGTTATACAAAATGCCTACACAAATTACATTATTGATATTAAATTACCGTAAATTCCATTCCACCTTCTAAATCGATGAACACATCAATTTAATTTTAAATAAAATAATATATAGGTGTATAATATTTAAAAAAAAATAAACTTAAATTGATGTGCATTTCAAAATTGATTATTTTAAATAAAACTAGGTATGCAAAAATTATTTAATTAGATTATTATCTTGAAATGAAAAATTGTGTCTCTTTTTTGTCGACATTTAACAATTATTCCATATATAGGAAACAATATATTATTTCATAAAATATGTTTCAGAGAGTGATTTTTATGGTGTAGTTCTGAGAACAAACCTCTTAAGTACCACGGAGGCAAGTTTAGACTTAATCGATAAAAAACTAAATAATTAAAAAAAATTATTTTTGATATTTTGAAAATTACTCCAGATATCGAAAAATTTTATTCTTACTTTTCGTCTTATATTGTCAAGTTATTAACATTATTCACCATCAAAATTCAAAATATATATTTTCTTTAAATTCGTGTCCCCACTACCATGCTCATACATCCTTAAATAGATGTAATTTTAGAAGAAATATTGAGAAATATTGCACGAATCATAAACCTAGTGTATTTACGAATCAGAGTGTATTTACGTCACAGATAGTATAATATACAAAACCTCCTGCCATCTTTTAATCATATGCATACTTATTATAATTTTTTTTAAATGCATTACTGTGTCAGTATATGTTTGTTATTCAAAGCAAAAAAAAAAGGTACACAGGTTTATGTACGGTTTAATAAAAGCATTTAGTAAATAAAATATTAAAAATAAAGGATAGTGTAGCAACAACGTATTATATTATATAGGTTAAATTTAATTGGCCATTATATAAAAAATAGTTATGTAATATTAATTTATTAAATAAGAATGAATGTGCATGATATCAGAGATGCGATGATGAACATTCAATAATTTATTGTTATTGTTGCTTGCTTATGATGTATATTTTTATTTGATTTTTTTAACAGAATTTATGATATAACTGTACAGGTTGTTGCATTATAGTTTTATATATACAACACTAGCACAGTGTAGCCGTAGCGTAGCGCATTCTTCAACAATCATTATCTTGAATACCTACATTATTTTATTTTATTTAAAAAAAATATAAACACGATATATATAGAATATTTTGTGTTATTAATTATAATTATCATCAGTTTTAATTTAGTTTAAAATCAAATCAAATTTAATAAAAGTTGCAGTTCTTTTGTGTTGATTGATTATTCATTATCAATGAAAAATCTGTATATACAGGTTGAGCCATTTTAATCTATAATGGTAGTTAATCATTCAAAAAAAAAAAAAAAACTTATGCATAAGTTGCAGAGTTTGATGGGAGACATCATTTTTCGAAATCAGACTAGACCTAGTTCTACGGGTTTCATTAATAGTCAACTTAGATCCTAAACGGTAAGAGATAGAATGGCACCTTAAATTAGGAAGTAGAACCTCATCAAAAACATTTATCATGAAAACAAATTGTATAAATTATGTAGGAGTCAGAAATTACACCAATAAGGGTGAAAATTATGTGAATAATTTTCAATGTGGAAACTTTATAAAAATAATTTTCTAGGCAAATTTAAGTCAACGTCCGCTATGGTTTCAACGATGCTAAGAGAATTTCTAATTATTCTTCGCAAAAGTATTATGTTGGGAATGTTACTTTATAAATGGAAAATCTGAAAATATGTTTCATCGTTGTACCGAAGTATGCAGAACAATGGTTATCATTCGGGATGCAGCATATTTGACTGCCATGTGCCTTAATAATTTTACATCAAATTTTTAAATGACACAAACCTGCTGATTTAAACAATTTGAATAATCCCTTTAGATTATAAATGTGAAAATAAGGTTGTTTGTTTGTTTGTGACGCTTTTAGCAAAAACTACTGAATGGATTTGATTGAAACTCTACAATAATATAGCTCATAAATCAGCACATGAGCTATCATTTATAAAGATTTATTTAAAAATAAATTAAATCTAGTCTTACATTTTGCTGCACCATCTATGAGCATCATTTTGAGCTATAAATTCATGGCCATCTATTCTGGTATACTTAATGAATTATGTCTTTTTACATTTAAAAAAAATTGAAAATTGTGCATATATTTTACCTGTGTAAAACCTATCCCTATTTCGAGTGTTATGGCAGGGGGATAAGCGAGTCATAATCAGGCTTTACTTTTAAAATATGAATATCAAGCTAGTAATATATATTAATTTTTGATAATTTTTTATGCAAGGTGACCCAAACTTTTTGTTTTTCATGTAAAAACTGAAAATTTTTTAATTTTTTTTAAAATACTTTTTTATTCTCTTAGAGAAACTTCCTAATTTTTTAAAAAAACCTTACTTGTCACTAAGCAGGTTAGTGACAAGACTAAGAGGTTAGTACTTAAAACAGGTAGTAATAAGCGATTTGTACACTAATGACAAAGGTCATATAAATTAGGCGATATTCATACTGAAATTAAAAGAATACTATGTAATAACTTACAAATTTTACATTCATTTTAAGATGAAATGGGTATATATGAATAAAGACACAAAGGTCATGTCATTACATAAGATTCATACACAGGTGAACGGTAAAATATTTACAAAAATATCATTTATTTGTTTAAGCCATACGTATAAATTTTATAAAATACAAAAATTTGAGGTTAAAGGAGTGTCCACTATCTCAAAATATAATAATGGATACAAATATCTATTATTTAAGTTTTTTTTTTAAATTACAGAGATGATTTTTATTATTGTTATTGTTCAATTATTATATTAGTATAGATGATAATTTTAGATGAAAGAATATAGGCCAGGGCCTTGATTGTCACGTTGAGTCAGCCTTGACGTCCAATCGAACTATCATTGAATCAGCTGTGTAGAGTGTATACAGTATACACTCTATTGAAGAGATGTTTTACCGTTAGATAAAACTCTTTCAACCTAACTTGTTTAATAATAATAATATAGTGGGTACCACACTAACAAAACAACATTCGATGAACAAGAAATAAGCAGTTGAGCCGCTTTTATTAAAAAGCAACAACAAAATTAGTTTGTTGTTTATTTTGGTCGGGAATGAATATTCAAATATTGATGAGTAAATCTTTTGTCAAAGCAGATGATAACAATTTTTCAGATTTTATGCAATTTTTCTTTATGATTATCTTTCATCCACCCATTAATTATTACGAAACGTATTAGATTAATCAAACGTATAAAATGGGCACAGAACACTCCGATATCTCGAAAATACCTTTTCGAAATATACAGGTATAGACTGGCGACGATTAAAATGATACTGTAGACTAAGATAGTTTTTCTTTATCTCTGACTAGGGAAAAATCCCTCTGCTGGATACCTATTAAAGATATGGATCGATATACAGCTATTTTGAGCTTAAAAGTTTAAGTTTAGTTTTACACACATAATTATGGATAATAAATATTCAGGGTGATTTATAATTGATTGCAGACTTCTTGACTTCCTGAATAAGAATTTTTTCTGAATAAGAACATCTTTTTAAGAATTAAAAATTGAGACTTTAGAATTGAACAATCTATAATTACTCATCAGAACTTTAGAAAATATGTTCAAAGATAATTTTAGAATTTGATAAGCTAACAAAATTAAATTTAACTATGTTTGTCAGCTTTGAAAATGACACTTTTGGAGTTTTTACAAACGCTAAACTGACAATAATAACTTGAGAACGGTAAATTTTGCGAAAAAATCGTAAGCGGTCATTTTTGAGTGAAATGATCCAAAAAAACCTAGGATAGTTTTGCTTGATTTAAAACGTAGATATTTGACTATTTCAGAGGAACAGGGCTTATATAAAATTGGAGCAATAGGAATTCTGGAAACATCCGAAATATGAATCTATAAGTTTCTGTACATTTGACAAAACAATTACTGTCCACACATCAAATACCTCTGGAAAGTGAGATAATTTGATAATTAAATAAAGACAACAATATACTTTTGTTCTTAATATTCACTACCTAATTTAATCATTTTACAACTTTTTTTATAATCTCCTCCATATTATTAAGTGACACCTACTACGCGTGCTGACTTTGATTGGTCTTTGAATGGACAAATTTTTCAACTTTTCTCATAGCAATATCTCAGAAATTAACCTTCAGATCGAAATTTCGTAAAATTCTTTTTCTTTTTTTGCAGCTTGAGGAAGTCAAAGGGTATGCAGTCAGTTACAAAATAACCTGTATAATCTGTCAATATTATATATTTATTGCATTTAAAATTAACATTTTCCCATATTTTTTAAGTTTCACCGATATGACATAATCCGTTACAAAAGTTAATAGCAGAAAAGGCACTTTTACATAGATTTTTAAGTAAGATTTTCAAATTGCGCTTAATTCGATGTTTTCTTTTTGGCTGAACTTAAACGACTCAAAAGAGAATTTTGTCTCAATGATTGCTGCTTATTCAATAACGAATATCGTATATATGCACCACGGTAAAGAGTTGGTGTAGGTATCTCAACTGAACAGACATGCATGCATGCAAACATACAACCAATAAATATTTATATATTAAATGTTTATTATGAATACCACAATTTTAAAATGTATGTTATAAACATAAACGTATACAAGATTGGTAGGTATTATAATTATTTATTAAGTGTTGTTTTAGTTGTTTTAATCATCGCATCAACTCAAAAGGAAAGACTATCCGTGTTTTTAATACAACAAAAATAAAAAGGAAATAAAGATTCGTTTTTTTTTTTAAATGTAATCATGAAGTAGTACTGTGCTTGTTGGCGTCGCGTCGGTACGAAGACAGAGGGTAGAAGAAAGTTATTATATAACTTAGCCTGCATTTACTTCAATTAGACGATTTAAATGAAAATCGTTTTCAAATGTGTATGAGTTTTAATGCATAAAAATGAAAAACCTAATTTGGCAAGAGGGGGCGGGAGCTGATTTTTCGAGCTATTCTGTTAATTTGACTTTATTCTGAGTTAATTGGTGAAAATCAAATCCTTCTAGCATGTATACAACAGAAAACGTAATTTTGGGACTCGATTTTCCGGCGGGCTGTGGTTTATGCAATTTTCTTAAGTATTTATTAAGTATGTTATAATAAAGTATTCGGTTATTTTAACTTAATTAGGCGTCGACTGGTGAAAAACACATCTTTCTTGCATGTGTAGAACAGGAAAATAATAATTTTTGGGGGAGTTTTTCCCATTTTCTGGAGGATTAAATTTAAAAAAATGAAGTTTTTCGTTTTTTCCTAGAGATTTTCTCGGGAAATTTGCAACAGTTTAGTTAACATTTAAATTCGGCTGATTGGCCTGGCTTCTTGATTTTTCAATTCCTTAAACATCTAACTGAGTTGGTGGGGTACCGCTACCCTTCAACCAGACCTCGACGATCTTATTTAGGGGTTCTTCAAGAACAATTACAAAATTTTCCGAAGTGCCTCAAGAACGAATTTCAAATTGTTCATCAGCTCTCATCAAAAAAAATTCGTCTTATAACTGTAATTATCTTAAAAAAAAACTAGTGAACGAATTCAACTTCGTATGGAAAAATATGAAATTTTTGCACCCCGAAGTTGAAACCATACCACCAAGTATGCACCTGATTTACCATCAAGAAGGTTCTCGGTCTTCGAAAGTGATCTAAAAATACGTAAGGAAACTGCACATAGTGCTCCCAAGCGGTCTACCATTCAAGTACTGACTGTACCCAATGTTGCTTAACTTCGGTACATATTATATGTTAAAAACTTTAGAATTTATTATTTATTTACGAAACTTTAATAATTTACACGGTTTTCATACAAAATTTCCGGGGTTTAGAAAGAGTTAGCGGGTAATCCGATAGATGCGAATAACGACTTTCTTTTATACAATGGTGAAGTGGATCAAAATGTTTTTCACAGTAATAATTAGGTATATTTATATCGTTTAAAATACCAAATACCAAAAACACAACCCGTAGTTAGCGTTCTTCAAGACAATTAAAAATAAGTATGTACATTATTACTTACATGAGATCTGGTCGGAAATGATGAATCATGGCGCAAAAGGCGAGACCGTCACGCCATGAGGTGGTCATATTTTCAACCTTGACTCCTGGATAACCCTCGGTCATACGTTTGCACCATACTTCTAAAGCTTTAGTTCCACGACGTTCACCCATTTTTATTTAAAATAAAGTAGATTCAGTTCTGTAACAAAAAATAATAAAATTAATACCAATTTATTGTAAAAATAATAATTTAAATGTATAATAATTGAAAATGTTATTAATAATAGAAAGTAAATTAAAAATATAGAATCAATCACCTGAAGTTAAAATATATGAATGAAAAAAAATTAAAATTTGAGTTTTATATAATTAATTAAATGAAGGTCGCTACTGGCCAAATAAATATAAATTGATAAAATATCATTTTTAAATATTCAATATGTGTGAATTTATTCTATTGGGTGTCTTAATCAATCATCATTGTAATAAATCATATAATGCTTACACAGAAAATTTTTTTTTCAAGAGTAAAAAAAGGAAAACAAAAAGTATTTTGATGTTTCAGTAAAAAGTATTAAAATACATGCTTTTCTAGCTTCAAGTAAATTTCTTCTAGCTTCAAGAATAATTTACTCATTCTTCTAAAATGTGTAAAGATTATCCTATCATAAAATAATTTTTTGTGACGAGAAAATCTTTCTTTCTGTGTATTATTAACCCTTGGTAGAAAGTTTCAAGTTTTAGAAATTATAAGAATTCCAATAAATGAAAAATTGGTACTTCGACAGATTTTAATTTATTTAAATAATTTGATCATCATTTGCATCATTATAAAATCGAAAGTACTTCATAAACGATATATGGGCTGGTAATTTTGTCTTGACAGTTAATAAAAATAAGGTGGGAGCGCAAATAACTGAAAGGTGCCGAGTACAAATCAATATATTGTGAAATTTAATTGCGCTTCCACTATTTGACCAATCTATATAAGGAAATCATTATTTTAAGGTCTCATTTATTATAAAATATAGTAAAAAATTTGCAAAATATTAAAGCAAACTTTCAAACTGTCTATAATTTTCTGCCTTTTAATATTGGTCCTATAACTCATACTTTTATATCTTTTGCATATTAATTATAAAATACAACTTCTGTTTGCATTTCTGAAGTAAGGTTTGCAAAATATTTAATTTTTGGTAGTCTCTACGAAAATTTAAAGCTTAAGTCGACTATCGAATGAACATTGACGATAATGATGGATTTGTTTTCGAAACGAAAGCGGCGGGGGATATGGTTATAATTTTTATGAATATAAAAGTTTGAAGTCATTTTTCATCTTTTATACACCGAATTTTATAAAATCTCAAAACTTATTTTGAATAAATTAACTCAAGATTGTTTATTGAATAAAAATTCACTTCATATATATTTACATATATTTTTATAACACAAATTAAAAATTTATGACATTTTTATTTTAACACTCAATACATTGAAGTTTTGGGTGGGATATTTTTATTTGCTGGTATTACTTGAACATATACTTCAAAAATACCGACACAAAATGTTAAATTATTATTACCAAAATAAATAATAATAATTTTTATAACAATATATTTATATGTAACTATTTTTGTAGGTCATTGATACATATTCCAATCAATAATAATAAATATCACCTATATATAATATTTATTTCTTTATAATTATTATCTTTATGTATGCTTGTTTAATGTATAATTAATCAGATTGTTAATTAAAAAATGTGTTTAAAAAATAAATTTAATTAGTAATTTTGCAATAGTTGTTAATTATAATATTCTTTTCATTATAGGTTTTTTTTTATTGTATACATTTGTTTTTATTGGAAATAAATTTACTATTATAATTGCTAATTTTTGTGTTACGAAAATTTTATTCATTACAAAATTGCTTCAAAAGATTTATTTTTAGCATCTTTGGATTAAATTTTTACAAATTTAGGATTTATGATTCGAGAGAAAAAACCATTTTTATGAGAGAAAATTTTTTATAATGGAAATGAAAAATGGGTTATAATATGTACAGTAAAGTTTTGATAATCGGGACTCAATAAAAACCAGGCATTTTTTCGATAACGGGGATTGAATAGAACAATTATTTATAAATAAAATAAAGCATTGGAAAATCAGCTTTGGAATGTATCTAAGCGAGATTGTACACACAGCATTAAACAAGTGTTATTGTGATGCTATTTTGATTTTATACTAATAACATTAAATCATATTAGATGTATATAGAAAAAAACAACATTATTTTTAAGTGATTGGTAGACACAGGTGAAGGAATGAGCGAACGCTAAATGTTCCGATTATCGAAACTCTTCTGTATTTTTGCTATATCACTCAGATAAATCACGAATTTTTCTTCAGTTCTGCATTTTTTTACAGTTCTGCAAGTTTTTTAATACCATATCACTTTTAATTAAGAATTTTGATTTTTTCTCACAAAAAGTTTTTTATTTCACACCTTTCATATTTATGTAACTTAAGTCCCGACAGAATAGCTTCCAAGCTAAAAAGTGTAATGGCTTAAATCGAATAATGCTTTTGAATTGAAGTTATACTTACTGTTTGTAAATTACTGTTTGTAAATAATCACACAAAAAAAATTGTTTTTGCAATAATAAGTACCAATTATTATCGAAGCCGCTGCCTTTGTTTGACACGCGATAAAACAAAGAATCTAATTTTGTTGAAACATAATAAGTTTAAAAAGATAATATGAAATAAAATTATGGTTAAAACGAATAAGGCGAATGTGGAATTTAAATTTCTCATAATTAGCTAGTAACAAAGTTTCAGAGACGATAATCTAGATCGAGAATCCATCTAAAATAATCGGCAGTCAGTACTTCATTATTTATCAATACTTCACTAATTATGGATTTCTTGAATGATTTTCGAGTAATTTGTTTGGATTTTTTTATAAGCAGTTACTCGAAATGATAAATTTCCTTTCAAAAAGGCCAAAATGCAGGGGTGTTTGAAATGCCTACCTGTAAAACTGTAGGAATTTTCTTTACATCTGAAGTTTGAATTTTTTTAGTAATGATTTTAACATTTATTATTACAGTATATCCTCGATAACTCGAACCTCAAAGGACATCCAAAAAAATTTGTAGAAATGAGTTTTCGACTTAACAAGTATTTTGAGATACAGAGGAAGATTTAATTGCTAAAATTTCGAGTTAGAAAGGCGCGATTCTAATTTACTAACTACGACATACGGAGTCTGCTTTTTGAAATTAAAGTTACAGAGTATAAATATGTACTATCAAAACCCTGCAAGGAAATGTTGACGTTACAAAGCCTAAATAATTCGAGATACCGCGTACTTAGGGGTTCATCGGAAGGGAATAGAAATTTTTTTCGATTTACGAGGTAAAAAGTGTCTGTCTTAAAGTGGTGACAGAGTTTTATAAATTTTGGCTAATTTCACTTGCAATATGTGTTTATTAATGGCTACATTTAAAATGAATCGAAAGAAAGTTGGAAACAATTACCCGTTTAATGAAGAAACAAAAAAAAAAAAAAAAAAACTTAAGAAGCAAAAACAAATTACAATGAAAGTAATGAAAGTTGCGGTTTTGTTGATCAATTATGAATAATGATTAAACGAAAACAATTTTGTCACATAAAAAAATTTTTTCGTACAAAAACAATTGTTAAATATTTACTTTTTATTTTCAATGACAGCACAATCACAAAAAAAAGATAATATTTAGATAACTACACACACTTTTAATTTACTGGCCGTGAATGCGTTACAAGATAAAATAGAAAACTATGTCTATGTCAATTTTTTATATATTTAAACAATAAACCATATTTTCAACAAAATTTATAAATAGATAATTTCACATTATTAACTACACATATGGCTATTATCTTTTGCAATAAAAACATATAGTAAGTTCACACAAAGAGAGGAAATGAGGGGAACAGATGATAAATTGTACAAGGATGAATTTTTGTTGACTTCGAGTTGTGACATGTATTTCGAGTATCATCGTATTTATTTCAATAACGATGAATTGTAGTTAAACCTATTTTCCACAATTTTTTTTTTTTAACATTTTTTCTACCCGGCTGCACCAAAGGGAGGGTTATGTTTTTCGAGTGTATGTATGTATATTTTTTCTTTGGCATGTTCTGTAGCCTAAACGGCTTGTTGGCTTTTAGCTTGTGAGGCTAGATTTGAATAGATAACGTCTGTTAAAATCGGGATGTAAACTGCTACATTTGCTGTACATATGTATCAAAAGCGTTGACAGACGTGCTTAGGCAACTATATATCAAGATCTTTATAGGGAGCTCTATGTATTCTCTAATATTGTCGCGAAATATTTATTTAATTAAGATTAATAAATAACTTTTTTGTATGTCTGTCTGTGTTCTTACTTGCTTTATGATTGAAAAGTTCAGAGTTTAAAAGTGGATAATTTAAATTGTCATAAATGTATTTTCAATGATTATCACGATATATAAAAGTGTAATTAATATTCAATGATATTGTTAATTATTGACAGTTAAAAACTGGTCGGCAACTGCAACTAACTTAAAGATAAATAGAAAGTACTTAAAATATGATAAATAATTTTTTTTTTCAATAGAAATTCATTGATAATTCAATCATTAGTTTAATAATTAAAATAAATACAAATTAATCAATTGCAAATATGCGGAAATGCAAGTAGAAAAAAATCAGAATCGAGACTCCACAGAATAGTTTTCTCTTTACAGATTCACTCTGAAATAAAAGTTTTTCGTGCAATTTTAGCCGATACTACAAAAACTATTCGTCTTATCCGTAAATGAACCCGAGTCTTTTTTAATTTTTTGAGTCAAAATTGCCCTGTGTCCCAAGCTTTATTATATTCCGAAATTATATTAATTGTTTTGAGATTTCCAAAAAAACTTGCAATAATTTAAGTATGTTATTTATTTTAATCAATAAGTTTTTAAAACTGCGTGAATTGTTTGTTTCTGAAATATCGAAGAAATTCGTGATATATACCGGAACAAATGAATCGCGCTTGAATTGATTAAAATCCTAGAAAGGCTAAGCTCATTTGAAAGTCTGTTGGTATTCGACTAATATATCCTTTGCCACTATCGCATGTAGTTCCTGTCAAATTTTCAAGGAAAATGAATAAAAAAAGGTCGCTATGGTGTTATCTTTAAGTAAGAGCGTTTTTCAATAAGAATGACTGTTTCATTAATACATAGACGCTTTTGTTGTATAGATCAATAACCACACTTAATTGCAAATGCAATATGCATCTTCATGAAATGTAAATAAATGAATACCTTTAAATACATTGAAAGTTAAAAACATAAAAAACAAAAGTAAAACCGAAAGATAAAGAAACACAAAAACGTTGATACGAAGAGGAATTAAACACTAAGAATACCTAATAAAATTATTATTTTATTATTTATGTATATATGTATGCATGTGAAGGGTTTTTCATTTAAAATGATATATTTACAATGATTCCCACGATTATGAAAAAACCATTTGACCTATCGATATAAATCTATGTACCATTTGTGGAAAATAACCAAAATCAGTCACCGAATATACAAAATCTGTCAAAATACAAAAATCAAATTCCTAGAAAACCTTTTTTTTTGCTATTTTTCACAAAAACATGTGCAATTTTTTTGTTCTTATAATTACAGGGACTAGACACCGACATTACTTACAAAAAAAATATTTTTTGATTGTTTCTGGCCACTAAAAACGATGAAAATTTTATTAATGTGTTTCATATTTGTATAATATTATGTAACATTTTTTTGGCATAAATAGTTTCTCCAAAAGAAATTTATTTTGTTTCAAAGAATATTTTATATCAATTTGTGTGGTATATGACACCAGTCAAATCCGCAGCTTCACGTATATGAAAATTCATTTTTTTGGTTACTCAGTCGCACAGGTTCAAATTTCATCGATGGCATTCTTTTAAGTTTTAGATAAAAAAAAGTTCGACAACTTGTGTGCGTTGTTGAGCATATTGCGAGATAATTTTCACCACATTAATTATATCGGACTACCCAGCGAAGCGAAGGTTTACATTGTACATTTTGAAATCGTTATAAAATACTTGTTTAATGCTCTATCATTTTCAATGAAAAACCTTTTAATGTATATGTTTGAAGTGTAGATGATGATTTCCTAGTGCCATGTTGGTCGTATATCGTATTATTGTGGTGATGCCGCAAGCAGATGTGTGCGGCAATCATATTATAAAATGCACAAACGGGTTATTCACCTTTTTCTGTTGTATTTGAATAATATAAACAGCACTATTTTAATACAAAGAGATAGATACACAAATACAATTTACAGACATTATTGACTAATAATATAAAATAAATGGCCAATATTAATAGTTACCAGTCATGTAGCTTTTATTTTGTATACAGATCACCCTTCAAATATTCAAAATTTGGTTCTGGGTTTTCAAAAGTTTTGAAATACATGTAGTTATAGTACAAGAGGCGATATAAGGTCGATCTTCACCCTGTGAAAACCAGAGGAAACACTTTTTTCATTATATTTTATTCATTTTTAAACACCAATATCATAGTTTTCTATTAAAAAGTGTTCATGGCTATTTTTAATAAAATTTATTTTAATCAATTTTTTCCATGAACGATTTTGTTTCAGGCAAGCCTATTTCATCATTTTTGTAATTCATCATCTTTCTTCTAATACCAATTGCCGTCTTATTATAATAAGAATAAAATCAGATATTCCTTAATAGGGAATATTCATGTATTTTTTTATATTTTTAATTCATTGTTATAACAAAGTAAAAAATATAAATATTCCTTAAAAATGCTGCATTTAAGTGTAAAAAACTATTTAAAATACATTATAATTTTGAGATATTTAAACGCAGTTTTTTGGCGCTCTCTGTTGAAGACGTATAAGTACGTGATCTGTCAACTGGTGACAGTTCAATGCATAATTTACACTTTAAAAAAATAAATTTACAACACAGAATTTACACTCGTTATCAATGTTATCAAGTTTTCCAATAAAAAGCCGTAGAATAATAGAAATCAATGTAATACCATACAAAATATAAGTAATTAATACCATACAGTATGTTAACAAATTTGACACGCCAGTACTATGATGTCACGTCCGTTCAAAAATTTGATATAACGTTTAAGAAATTTTGAATTTGTCTCACTGAGTTTGGACTTTTATTAATTAATTTTAAGTAATTAAAAAGTAATTAATTAATTAAATAATGGTTCAGTTGAATTGTACAGCCAATAAAGTTACAGAAAAAAATTTCATGAATATTCCATTCCCTATTTTGAGTTTACAAAATTTTCTTAAAAAACCTGCTTACGTAAATAATACGTCTTCTCAATTTTTTTTTTTTAAATTGTTAGAAATAAATTCAAAACTTGTTCGTTCAAATAATTATTTTATGCCAATTTCGTTCGATCTCTTATCGTTCTCCTAATCATATTCATTTTTGTTTTGTGAGAAAATACCAACTATAACTGTGAGAAATTCTCCAATTAGTGACCATAACTTTCAAAAATCAATTTTAGTTTTAAATTAGTACCTAATTAAGGCTACATTTGTACACTAGATCTTAATATTTATCTATTAAAAATTTAAATAAATGTAACCGATATGCAAATTGTTATTAATTATTTATGAAATGGTTTGACATAAAACAAATCTTATTTAAATAAATTTCTAATAATTATTTTAAATAATATTCACATAACATTGTATTTTGATCTCACATAATTTTTTTTAACACTAATTGCAAAAAATGTTTAATTAATTGAAATGATTGAGACAGTTAATAGTGCATCATAGACACAATAATTTAAATAATTTATTAGATTTAATCAGTATCGTTTTTTTCAATTTATTATGAAATATATTAAGTTAATTGATGAAATATCCTATATAGACAGTGTTGAATATCCTTTACAGTGTTGAATATCCTTTAAAATTGAGTACCTGTATGTATTCGTTATTAAAATAGTCTGTACTCGCTACTATCGTATCGTTTCGTATCGTTGCTCGATTATTTTGATACATATTACCTAATAACATCTCAATTGAGAAAATTTTAAGGTGCTTGTTTCTCTACAGTAATTAAAAAAGTTTTGGTTTATTGCACAGTACATAAATATAAACCAAATACATGCTTTGTTGTAAAATAATGTGTTATTTTTAGCTTTACAATATCACGTAACTACAAAAATATATAATATATTGTGTGCAAGTGCTGCTTATAAATTCAATAAGATATCTCTCTTCAATCATCAATACTCTAACTATAGTCGTCTCTGTTCATCAAATGATGGATCTTCGATGAACTTATTATTAAATTAAAATTTAGTTTTATATCATCGACAACATTATAATTTACTAACTACAAGATTGTCTAAATATTTTAGATAGTTTTTTATCGCACTCTCTAAATTTGTTGGTATAGAAATATTCAATTGAAAAGGATAACCTACATGATTCATCATTTTTTCAGCCAACTTTGATTTAAAAAACAAGCACAATTATGGCGGACGGCAACATTTTCCAACAATTTCGACCGTCAATTGTTCTGGTTTCCGACAGTTTTTTTTAGACGGACGAACAGACAGGCAATCGGAAATAGTGATGATGTAGATGATGAAAACTAATTCGATGATTTAATGAATATCTATACCAAAATTTTGTTAGTATCATGAATATTTCTAAGCGTTAAAAACTAAAATTAGTATACCTTCATATATATTTCATACATGCAGGGTATAAAAAGTATGATACATTAACTAGAAAACTATTTACCAGCCTATTTATTTTAACATCAGATTAAACGTTATTTGATTGAACATATAAACGACATATATATTATTATATATATTTTTTAAATTTAATATATAACAATAAACCTAACAGCAGCACCCACAATTTGATTTAGTTTTTTTGTAACAAAAAAAAATCTAGGAAATGATTGAAATTTCCCTCTCCTCTATTATCACAATTTTATTTATTATTATTTAAATATGTAATGTAGACCGTAACAAATGAACATCAGAATATATATAAATATAATAATATAACAACGAACTTCATCCATATCATCATCATATTATCATACTTATTATTCACGCTGTATCTATTCACATGCTAGCGATATAATTATTTGAATTTGTTCATTATTACAGGTTATATAGAAGCTAGCTACTGTTGTCCATAATGCACTAAATTACAGGGGTTATTTTATTATTTAAATAGGTTCAGTATCACGTACTGAAAATAAATACACAAAATCCTTACAATAATAGGCGGGGGAAGTGCCTCCATTTTAAGGAAAACCGTTTTAGGCTATATCTACATAACCGTACACTTTAGGCCAAAAATGGTAATAATCTTTATTGTAGATAATTAAATTATCTACCTTTTTTGTAAACTAATTTTTTTTGTACTACTAACCGTTTATGACTTATAAGACTATGACGATTTACTTATTGACTATTTGACCGATATGTCTTCTATTATTTGTTTAAACAAAAAAATAATAATAACTTAACTTTTAAATTTACAAATTTCCTAAACCATTTACTTTAAACATTTTTTTCTAAAATAAATATGTATGAAGTTATAACGCGTTCAGTGTTGCAACCACCTGGTGCAAGATTAATAAAAAAGAAGTATACATAGTATAATGATTAATGACGTTTATGAAAATATAGCCTAAAACGGTTTTCCTTAAAATGGAGGCACTTCCCCGCCTACTTTTGTAAGGATTTTGTGCATTTACTTTAAGTACGTGATACTGAACCTATTTAAATAAAAAAATAACACCTGTAATTTAATGTAGAAAAAAAATCTCTGTAGTCTGAAGTACATGTACTATATGGTACGAGGCCTGCAACATTTTTTCTCTTTAATGTTTTTAAGGCAGTTGAATTTCGAATATTTCTTTACTGAACTTAGAAAAGGATGAAGTACGCCTTGGACGGAAGACCGATTGCATGCATTAACGTGGGATAGCCTAGTAAAGCAGAACAGAAAGAAATTCTGCGTGGCAAAATATACATTTTTTACCTATTAACCTATATATTAATACAGGGTAAGAAATTAATTGTGGATATCATTATGTCAGCGTCGGTGTGAACGCTATACTGTGTACTGTAATAAGAGAATGGCAACATTAGCACTAGTTGTAGCGGACGAGTCAATGCAGTATGAGGGTGAAGTCCTTGCTGGTTGACTATACCCTTCTAATCCATCTGGTAGTATTCAATACTGTAATATTGCTTATGATTGCATAGATACAATAGTATCTTTCTCAATATCATACCAGCATTATAGTAAATGCTATGCATTTCTTACCGTATACCCACAATAAAATGATTTATGAAATTCTTCTTTTAAATTATGATAATAATATCTAGCGTGGTGTTGGCAACGAAAAAACTGTCTGGTTATTTTTAAAACATTAATTTTCGCTGCTTTTTCGGGAATACTCGTTAAAAATCTCACTCAAGAAAAGAAATATTCAAAATTCAGACTTCTTGACATCAAATTTTTTGTGTCGTTTCTAGTTCTTATACTGAGAAAATGATTACGTTAGCGTGTGACTAAGACCTTTACATTAGTGAGCTAAGCTAGGTTAGTCTAGTAGTCAGCTATTATAGCTATAACAAAAACATTATTAAACATATAATATACAAAAACACATACAGTGGTTTTAATCATCACCATCAGAGCAGAAAATTGTCTCATTTGACCCAATTTTACAATCAATAAAATAATAATCATTTTAAATATTAATTTATATTTATATATATATTATTCAAAAAGGATAGGCAAATGATGTGAAACAAACCAAAATATATAATATTAATACAGTTACCTACATGTTTTGAGGTTTTAAGTGTAGCGGAATCATACAAATTTATAATCAATCATACGAAATGTTCACTTAATAGGTGTCAGATTTGTAGTTTGATGTGTCATGTCAGTATGCTAAAAAATAATTGAGCCAAATACTTAGTTAATAAAAACATTTCTCATGGTATGTATACGCTGTTGGTCTGGAACATGGTCGAGAAAAATTTGTGCGGGATGATTGCATCGGGATTTTAATGCCAATCAACGTTATTACACATACCTTACCGGTTTGCACAAATTGAACTCGTTGGCCATGAATTAACTCATAACAATGGGTCTATCTGCCACTTTGCTCTAAATTTCATCCTTAAATCGGAGGGGAGATGTATGCTCCCAGAGTTTTTCCAAAAATCATTACTTCTTTGATTTCCATAGTAACTATTTATATTTTAAAATTACATGTCATGCCTTTTACAAACTGAATCGATTTTGAAGATTATTGCCAATTTTTTCGAGTACAAAACTCTAAACTCGAGCACATGAAACATAGCACACTGTCCGAAAATGGCACACAATAAAGTTGGCACGAAAGCACGAAACCAAAAAAATTAAAATCGGTTCATCCGTTTAGGCGCTACGATTCCACAGACAGACAAACACACACATAGCGGTCAAACTTATAACACCCCTTTTTTAGTTCGGGAGTTCATCATTTTTGAGAAATAAAAATATTTCAAGCAAATTAATTTTAATAAATATCGCCTGCCTATTTTTGAATATGATGTTGTCATAGTTTATTGAATTTTAAATTTAACCCCTGAGAACTTCGAGAACAGTAATTCGAAAAAGGTTTACGCTTGATATCGTTTTTCCCAGACCGTAATTAGACTAAAATAACGTTTTCTTGAAAATAATATGTAGAAAGATAGTACTGAAAATAATATGTAGATAAATAACAAAAAATATACTATATAGTAGCAATCAAAACTGTAAGTAATATTATATAAGTTTTTCTATAAATTAATGTGCAATCATACAAAATACACAATATTTACATTAAAGTTACAACAATTTTACGGTTTTACGTGTAGAAGAAATAAAAACAAAACATTAATGTATTGTAACATAATATGTAACTGTATTTAAAAGTGTTTGAATAATCAATAATTGTATTATGTTTCGATTTCTATAGCTTCACAAATTACAAGTACTAGTTGAGCAAGGCTAGACGGATTGGCGTTCAATGAACCTCCAAGTTTTTCTTAGAATTTCAAGGAAGAAAGCTTATCAAAAAGTGCAAGGTAGTGCCTTGCACTATTACTAGAGCGACAATATATTTTGGCAACTCATTTTAGGTTAGGTTAGGTTATATTGGCTGTCCACGAAGGATACACTTAGTTTTACCACCATTTCGCTGATAATTTCATTAATCAGCTCCTCAATTTTAGAGGCTGAGTGCACTTCGTTCATGCATATACCATGCACTACACCAGCCCATCACAACTAATATTAATTAAATTAATTTTGTTGCGAATCGAACCCGCTACCCTAAGCATACCGCGGACGGAATTTGTTACGCCTTATCCAACTGAGCTAATAGGGCGACCAACTTATTTTAACAAGGACAGAAATTTCCATAGAGAGAATACTTTAGAGCTGTATAGGCATAGGAAACGCAATAAGTGAATTTTTTATCGCAGTGAGAGGGGTAGAAAGAGACAGAAAGTGTAGTTGTATAAGAAAGACGAAGTCAGCTATATACGCGCCTACTTTATCTGTCTGTCTACAATTTTAAGCGACTATCTTATTTGTTTCTCACTACTTCGATCAACCGTTTGGACGGCGACTTGCAGCTCTATGGTATTTTCTCTATGGATATTTCAGAAATTGTTATTGTAGAAATTCCGAATGGTTCTCGTTCACGTAAAAAGTACTCTTATATATGTATCTCGTGGAAAAAACTAACACAAAAAAAGCAAATTTTAATTTATATCGGTATTTTAAAAAGACTCTAGTTTATTTGCACAGTCTCGTCTCAGTAACTTTTTTAACAGTGAGGTTTCGGAAACGAGACTGATATCGATTCCTAAAAAATGTTTTGCTAAACATATTCGTAAAAAATTGTCTACTTTAAATCAGGCATGTGCGAGTTATTTTAAGTCGAAGTCACCATTGTTGTTATCACCAACTTTATTGTGTGCCATATACTTTATTATGTGTCTCTTTACCCAAGTTCGCATTGCTCATAGAGGAGGAAGCGAGACGGGTATACGACTATCTGACTAATCTCAAATTCTCTAATAGTAATGAGATAGGTAGAAAAAAAAGTTGTCTATCTGTCTTACTCGTATTATTGGTTGACACTGGTTAGGTTGTCGCTGTCTTGCTCGTTATTTAGTTACAGAAGTCTGAGGAACTTCTCTGAGTCATATATGCCCATGTCTGCTTTAAATACATATTTCTTGTAGTGTTTTATCTCCAAGGAAGTCTTTGACAGCGTATTAATATTACAAGAAAACTTCAGTCATGACTCTTTATAAATATTCCACATATATTATTCAACTAAAAAATTATTATTTGAATTCACACATATTTATTGAATATGAACATTAAAAAATACAAAATGACGAGCACAGTTATTAATTTAAATTATATCAATTTTTCAAAAATATCAAAAACTAAAAAAGTTTCCTGTACCAATACCAACAAAAAAATAATTTATCCTAAAATAAATACTGACTGTTGAAAGCATACACTTAAAAAGCGATTTATAAATGTTCTCTCTTTGTGATGCGTTTCACATTCTAAGCAGAAAAGAAAAAATTATATACGATTTAAAAAAAAATTTGTAACTGTAAAAAAAAAGAAAGAAAAAAATTGCGTATTATTTCAGAAAACATATAATTACGACCACAAAATGAATGTTAACTAACAAGGCGATATAAAAAAGAGCATCAACATCGTCTTCTTCTCTAGAGAGTGTATATTTTAATTCTACTACGGGCAATTACTTAAAATGAATTTATTAAACTGTTTGGTAACATGCAACAGAGACCAAACGAAGCCACAACCCGTCATTTATATGATCTTTTAAAGACCAGACCAATAACTTTCTGATTCTTTGAAAGTTTCATTTTCTACAACTTTGATTATGATAAATATTTTAATTTTATTAAGGATGTTAGAACACGAAGGCAGTTTTAAATAAAAAGCTTGATTTTTTTATATGAAGTTGGACTAAGTCTAAATCAATTCTGAAAATTTTTAGGGGGAGTTGCCCGATTATTAAAGTAACTAAATGAATTCAAAAATAGGCATATTTAACATTGGTTTTATGGTAAAACGGTAGATGGATGACATGTTTTTATAGATTTCTCCTAGGAGCTGGAAATTAAAAATAACTATTTAAATTTCGTTTTTTGACCCAATTTCCTAGATTTGGTGCAGTCCGCCACCAAATTAGCAACGAGTAATATACACAATAAGAAATTACGATTAGCTAATTCATACTGATGATGACTACTTGGTAGTCGAAATACGTATTTATAAAATACAAAAAACTGATCTAGGAAATTGGGGCAAAAATCGAAATTATAGTATAGTATGTATTATATAGGAATATGTATTATATAGGAATATCAGTCATGTGTGTGTGACATGTATGTATGGTTGGCTATCTGTCTTTACTTCAACACTGTCTATGCATGGTATTTCAACAATTAACTTAGTCAATTATTTGTTTTCACTTGTTTTTAAATCAATTTTCGGAATGATAACAAAAACTTTTTATCAGAAAATTAAAGATGTTTATTATAATAAACAAGAAGAATGATGTTGTGCTTCACGCAAAAGGTAAACTCGATGATATTATGTATGTATGTGTGTGTGTTATTTGTTTGAAGATATCCGACATCATCAACGTGTCAAAATTTTACCTCCTCCACGTATAGTTAATACATCTACATCAATCATGATTTTAATTTCTGAAATTTTTATTATAAATTATAGTTTTTTTTTAATAGTTGAATTCATCAGGTGCAAGGGATCTCAAATCAAAAATATATTTTATCTACTTTATTTGTAAATAATATTAAATTGAAAATTATAATAAATCAGGTAACACAAAATAGACCCGGTAAAATGCGCCATTGAGCATGAAAAATTTTCCCAAAAAAAACTTTTGCTAGTTAAAACAAGTGAAAACAAACAATTGACTGAGTTAATTGTTTAAATACCATGTATAGACAGTGTTGATTACACTGTCACATTACACATACATACATGTCACAAATACATAACTAATTTTCCCATATAATACATGTTATACAATTTGCGCATAATTTGTGTCCTCACAGAGGTTAACAGTGATGTTTACGAAAAAATACTTCAAACAAAAGTTGTTTATTTTTTTATATTTAAAATGTGAAAAATGTTGATATGTTGCTCATTTACGAACTCGGCCACACTTTTTACGCCATGAGCACGCTATAAAAATTTCAGCTTGATATCTTTTTTCGTTTTTGAGTTATCGTGTTCACAGATGGACGGACGGATAACCGGAAATGGACTAATTAGGTGATTTTATGAACACCAATACCAAAATTTTGTTCGTAGCATCAATAGTTTTAAGCTTTACAAACTTGGGACTAAACTTAGTATATCTTGATATATATTACATATATACATGGTATAAAAATTCTGATGAACGTAAAAGTGCAGGTTGCCGGTGGGAAACCCGGCAGGATATTGTTTAAACTATTTTTTTTTTCAAACAAATAAATAATATTGACTGAATTATTTTTCTCTAAATCCTCCAAAAATTAATTATTCTTGCTCAATGACGGATTTTACCGGGCCTAACAGGCCTGATAGATTCGTTTGTGCTATAGTAGACTTTAAACGGATGAACCGATTTGGGTTGAATTCTTTGATCGAGCTATGTTTCAAGAAAATCTGCTCAGCCGTTTGAGCATTATCGCCTTTTTGTAGTTCTTATCGGGTACTGAACCCTAAAATCGAACTTGAAACGTAGCTGGTCTCTCTCTTTTACTATTTGTATCGTTAAATGTAGCGATACCGAAAATATTCTATATATATTATCGCTTGTATAACATATAGTAAGTCTGATAACCTGCTTGAATAATATTTTAGGAATTGTGAAGAATAATTTTTATCCTCGACCCACAATATTTCAAAAAGATTGAATGCAGATTGAGATTCAAAGCTATAAATTGTTATCGAATTTTATAAGACAAGATAAAAACAACAAGTAGAAAATTAATTACATATAAAATCACACTATATTAGCAATAAACACCTCAAGTAAAAAGAAGTATTTACATTAATTACAATCAATGTAAATGTAAGTAGTATAAGTATAGTATAGGTGATATGATGATATATATCCTTGAAGAGATAGATATTACTGAAATATAAAAATACCATTGCTCATCGTTTTCACATACGTATTGTATGTACAAGGTGCGTCCTTTTAATCGATACATCCAAAAAATACAACTCCTTTAAATATATGGTTCAAAATTAAAAAAAATGAATTTGAAGTTTGGAGGCCATCTGATATCTAATTTCATCTTTGCCTTCGAAGTCCATTAGAAAACTACTTTATTACTTGTTAAAAAACATTATTGATAAAAAGTCCTATATAGCTTAGAAATGCAATATGAAAAATCAGATATCAATTTTTTGCATCCATATACGTAGTTTGTCGAAAAAAGTTAATTTACATAAGAGTAAAGTATCTTTATTTTTTTACAATATCGACAACAATCGGGCGTGTTTCCAATCCCACAGTTTAAAATCACAATTAAAATGAGGAAAAATATATTAAAATAAGAAAAAAACAGTCAATATTCATCAATTTTAAACCAAAGAGTATAAGATAGAGGAGCAAGCTCTCAATACTGGCAATGTTAAAAAATAGGATACGAGTTTCAACGCCTCCTGTGTTTGGCTCCAGTTATAAACGCTGTTCACCTTCATAATTTTGTTAAGAGCGTAGTTTCGATTTAAAGACCTCTGAGTTATGAGCCCAGCACGCTCATAACAATAATATTACACGCACTGTCATTACGATAATATTACACTGTGCTCTGTGTAATATTATCGTAATGACATGTACAGATTCTGTTAAAAATATAGTAGTAGTATTTACAGTATAAAAACACTTATGGCATTCGTGCATGTATGCATCCTTATATTCAATCTTATATTCTTTGATTTAAACCTGGCAGAGAAATTAAAATTTTTCCGAGTAAGTACATAACTTAAAAAGGGAAGCCCTCTCAAAACCTCCCTTGCATAGTGTTGTTGGACTACAAAAGGACAACATCTACACAAAATGTAACTTATAAGTTACAATTAAAGCAAATAAGTCCACTAAATGTACGATGGCTTTATACTTATTAAGAATATTTTAAGATGTATCGATTAAAATGACGCATCTTGTAGATTGTAGAACATACATATAATTACACACACACATATATTTACACATTTTATTGATATGAATTGACATGTTATTGGTATTTATTTGACATTATTTTATTGAATTTCAAAGTATTTATAATTTATTTATTAAGATAATGAAAAAAAAATTATTTATGTTTGATGTTATTATATTATTAAATACCTTAAGTTGTTTCTTATATTATAATGTGCGATTTTTTTCAACTCTTAAGTTTTATTATTGTTGTATACAAGTCAAAATTAAAGTAAAACTTAAACCATTCTAACGTTTTTTAAACCATTCATATATAATGTTATAGTTATAACACTTGGTAACGGTAAAACATGAACATTTTTTTGTAATTTCAAGAGTATATATAAAACATAATGAAACCCAATAGAAAGCTTATAAAAATTTAATCAACTTTAGTGCGCACTTCTGGAAAAGAATGCTTTTACTGTAAGTCCTATCAAAAAAACCTTATTCCTTTGGTACTATAAAAATATTGAAGAATATAGAAGAAAAATTGAGATTAACTAATTCGTTTTCAATAGGTTTATTTTTAGTACTTTTCCAAAAGTAAACATTTCGGTTAAGCATGGCATAATTTTTCATTCAAAGGATTACCTCGATTGAATATACAGAATCATAGACTAAAAAATAAATTTTCCGTTCATTTTGAATGATTTGAGTCTCTATTTCAACTATTTACAAGTGCGTCCTTGAAAGCTTTAATTGTCTCTGGATTATTACTATAACATTCATCTTTGACGATTTATTTTGATAGGAATATTGTACATTAATCGAGCTAATATCGTTCTAATATAATAATTAATTTGTGTTTACAAGACGATCTAACAGCTTCGAAGAGCAGAATTAACACTAGATCGAAATGAATCAAAATGTGTATCATCCTCTATTGTTAATGATTAACTTTCTTGTAAAATATTTGTTATAAAATGAAATATTACAAACTTACAAATCAACTTAATTGTAAAAATATTAAAAATATTTGTTATTACATAATTATAAGAATTTTTAGGGCAAATAATAATGTAATATAATGAATATTATTACAAATGAATATGTATGTAACGTATAAATACTTCTTGAATGTTTCATATATTTTCATAAAGAATGCATAATTATCAATAATATGTTTCTATGAAAGTTCATACATTCAATTCCACTTATAAATATAAATTATTTAATTTATTAAATTGTTTAATAATAATAATAATAATAATAATGTATGTAAATGGGGTCTCGATTGGTCAGGGAACGAATCCAACTTTTTATACAATTTTGAGTAAGTATAAAATTGTTTTCCAAGACATTTTTCTCTGATTGATGTATATATAAAAAAAACAATTAAAATTTCAAAATTATTCAAACTTTCCCCAAACGCCACAGATTTTCCCTTGCAAATTCGAATCCTGGAGGTTGAAAATTTCTGCAAAACATATGTTCGAAACTCAACTCAGTCAAAATTTTTTTTAAAATATTTATAATAATTTTTTATATCCAAGTTAATAGTTTCAATTTAAAAATTATAAAATTTTAATTTATCATAATATATTCAATTTAAAAAATAAAATTAAAAAAACTCAGTTTTTCCAAAGTTTAAGTTTTCACTTCTGTGGACAGTCCCTTTGACTGATTTTTATAAAAATTAATAATACCTACTATTTGACGTAATGACTCATAATTAATATTTAACACGTTTAAGTCATTCCACAATTTTTACTCAGAAACAGTGGCAATGTTTTTGTCTTTGTTATTACTTAAATATTGTAGATAAAACTCGTTATTGCCTCAACATTTCCTCGAATAACATTTCGAACTCTGTATGAATATTGCAATAAAACAATACTTCTCCCTCTCTTGAGGTCATACGGAATTCAAGGAATCATGGTGCTTATTCTTAACAAACGTGAATAGTGAATACCATCATTCCTAATGGTTTTCATCAACAGAACAGATATCCTGGAAATTTTGCAGTGGCCACTTGGATCATACAAGGACTAATAATTCTCTTACAAGCCCCCGCAAACGCTCGTGGGACCAACATACATGACGGAATTCAGAAGTTAGGTAAAACACGAGGAACAAAACACCACAATTAATGCCAATTAATGAATGCGTAATGCAGAGTAGTCTATTAACAACTCGGGTCCAGTCGTGCGCGCTGTGATACAATAGGATATCCTCGTATTTGATCTAACTAACAATTTCCACTATACACCATGAAATCCGTGCGGTTTAAAGGTATGTATGGTAGGGTCTCTGATAATAATAAATAAGAAATCAAATGCCATTATTTTAACTTTAATACGCAATAAACAATAATAAAAAAATATATCTATTAAGATAATTTCATAATTTACGTATAAAAATTCTGGTTTCATATGCTGTGACTTTATGAGTTTATTTTTTATGAACTTATTTTATAGGAACGTAAACACTAGAAATATTATGGACAATATGAGAAAGCATCCGCACATGGTTCTTTTAGTTTAGCACACAGTATGTGGTGATCTCAACAACTTAATCTAACGATATAATAATTTCATTTCATTTTTTTTAAATGTGTTGGCATTATTTTAATACAGGTATTGTGATAATAGAATGCAATTACTTTATATCAGGTAAATAAATCGACTGATAATTTTAGTGTAAAAATAATGAGATTTTATTGTTTAACATGTATATACAAGGTCAAACAGAAATAAAATTACAGAATCTTATAGTCCGATTTCAAAAAAAATTTAAACTTTTTTGGGACAATTGTTCTTATGAGTCAGTCATACATGCTATTAGTAAAAGCTTGAGGCGTTTAGAACCATCCTTGATATTTTAAATTCAGGGCATCCAATTTTAACAAATATTTATATGTGAGTAACTCATGAGAAAATTATTTTCTACTAATTACTACAATAAAAGCTTGCACCTAAAAAAATATTTTGTATTTAAATTTTTTTAAACTGTTCACAGATGATTGTGATGACTGCCTCAAAATGTACTCTGTACATATGATGCAAATCGTAAAATTAAATGTTCATACTAAAACATCCTGTATCAGATAAACCAGATTTGAAATCAATAAAAGACAATATTACTTGATAATTAAGTTTTAATGTACGATATGTATACATCGTCAATAAAATGCAATTTATGTATTATGATTAAAAACGTCTTATAGCTTAATAAAAGGCCGTATTGCTATGAATGATAAGCTCATTTACGAGTTTTTTTAGTCAAGACAACTTTTTCTAAAAATAATATCTTTGAAGTGTATTTATTGTTTCATTTGTGATTATAAAGGTACAATAATTTTTCTAAAAATATATTAAGGTAATTTTTGTAATCACTTTGCTCAAAATTAAGTACATTGCTGAAAATTTAAAACTGTGGATACATAATTACAAAATTTCATGAAACTCTAAAAGTTTAACTTTTGTGACCTATTAAAAGAGGAGAAGAATTTTGAGGTCTTTGTTTATTGTGTATTTGTGTTTATTAAATATATTGATAAAAGAAGATTTCAAACTATATATAAATTAGTCAAAAAATATATACTTTAAAAAATATTGATAGTTCGAATTATGAAAAGAAAAAGCATTATAGTAACACCGCCTGTAATTTTGTTTGTATAAAATTTGGAATTGTGGCACAATTTGGTCAATACTGAAAAATCAATTGATAAAGATCTTCGATTCTAGCTGACACATTAATTAATAATCATTGGGTATTCCATTTTATATATAAGAGTGGTAACAATTTATTTACAGACTATTCTTGGGATTACAATATTTCGTTTTTTTTATACAAAGAATCTCAATAGTTTTCAGTTAATCGCCATATGAAACTTTTCTATAGTTTGCGAAAATCAAGTTAGATAATTATCGGTTAAAATTAATCAATGGTAAAAAAAAATAAATTATCTACTTAAGATCTTTCGAACGGGCACTTTGATTTACAAAAGAAATTTGCCAAAAAAAGTCTGAAGAAATCCGAACGAATTATTTATCTTCAATAGGACTTTCATAAGTATAACAATATTAAAATTAAATTGTAAATTAAAAATATTATTAAATTTTTTTTTATTAAAAATTGTTCATGGTCATAAATTTTTGATAAAATTTAATTTGTCATTTCTTGATTAAAAACCAAGCCAAAAAATGTAAAAATTTCCAACCTAATTCACTTTTCTCTTAATAATAATTTTTGATAAAATTTAATTTGTCATTTCTTGATTAAAAACCAAGCCAAAAAATGTAAAAATTTCCAACCTAATTCACTTTTCTCTTAATAATAATAAAACTTTCAATTTTTAAGTAAATTTTAATTCATTTTTTATCTGAAAAATAAATAAAAATATAACAAAAAAAAACATAATTTTTTTAATGCAAATATTTATTTAGCTCATCTTTAACAAGAAATATTAAATGTTTCTCATTCATGTGATTGATTACTCTTTTTTTTCATTTATCTTGATTATACTTTCACAAAAATTGTATGAAATATATTAAAATTAGCATAATTATTATGATCTTAATAATTTACGCTTTCCTTATAATATGTTGTAAAAGTATTTATAGTGAAAGTGTTATACATATCGAGAAAAATTTTGCTGATAAAAATAAATGCTTATCGATGGTTAGTACCGAAAATCATTCAATCGGTTAATATACGAAAAAATTTTTTTTAATAAATTTCCCCGTGTATTTAATTTGTTTTTTTTTTGACCCCGCCAGTTGTTCGAGAAAAAAATTCATTTTCATGTACCTACTTATTGAATGAGTATAGAATCATATTATGATTGGAGCTTCGTAACAACCCTTCAAGCCACACTTCGGAAAAAAAGCTTATACTTTATACTTTTGCATCAGTTATTAATTTAAAAAAAAAAATAAAATAAAAACTAACTTACAGTCTATTAATTGATTTGTTTCGATTATTAAAAAAAAATTTCGACCGTCTAGTTATTTTTAAAAAATGGTTTCAAGTTCAACAATTTATAAGCAAGTATACATAGTAGCGAGTCAGACAGAAGAGTGTCAGTATTGGTGTTGTATACGTACACATGAATATTGTATGTGTAACGTCTCCACGAGTACAGGCTTGTTTAAATATTATGGATCACTTAGCTACAAGCTCGTATACTTTTACAGCGCGCATATTCCATATATTTATACATATATTGTACTACGACAGCTACCTTAAGAGAAATTATGGATGTAAAAACCATGTTATCCAATTTAATAAAATTGTTTATCCGATTGAATAAAATTATGATAAATTCACAAATCAAAAAATTGTGACATGCTTTGAACAGATCATTCTCAAAGAGTTTAGGCTACATTCAAAATACCAAAAATTGTCTCAACATTATTTATATTAAACTTATATTGAAAATTTTCAGAATATTCACCTAGGAATCCGGAATTTAAACATTGTAAATATTAATAATCTAATCTTAAATTCGAATGTGTTCTTATGTAATACAAAAGAATCCCACACCGTAATAGTAACTTGTAAATTTCTAATTATATTCGTCACAATAAAACATGATTTTGATTCGAAAATATACTCTGAAAGTGACTTAATATGCGATAAGTACAGACAAAAGCACAGAAAAATTCTTGGAGAACTAATATCGGTATCGAAAAATTTTATTACAAAAAAGCTAAGATCAATTTTAGATAAGTTTTTTATTTTAGTAGATAACTTTTTAGTTGTTTTTGTCCGTTTTATAATTTTCGATACAATTTTTTATTCTTGTCATTAATGAAAAAAAATTCACTTCTCTTATATTTTACAACAAAATATTTTAACCTTGATTCAAAACAATATTTGCATATAAATTGCTCTTTAAAAAGTTATAAAATTTCTATAAGGTCATTGTCAATATGCAATATATCAGAGGATATACATATTTTAAAAGAATAATTAAAATTTTATTTTTGTAGAGAAAGTTAAATTTTTTTTACCAAAACTATTTTATATATTATTATTATAATAAATTATATTTTTCAGTTTTGTTTCGTTAATTTGTTGCATTTAAATGACCGCACTAACCTAAAAATGCAATTATTGTTATTTTGCTGTAAACAACACACATGCATATTTTTTTAATGGTATTTTTTGTACAAAAACTAATTATACAAAACACATCTGTTGTAGATAATATAATAATTTGAACTACTCTTGTTTTTAATAGTTTTTCATTTTATAGATTTTAGTTTTTAAGTAGAACAGAATGTTTGTAATAAAAAAAATACCGCGAATCATAAAGATAAAAATTGTTTTATTAATTATACTTATATTTGTTACACTTTCAACAGAAATGAAATTATTAACAATCTGCCACAATATTCTTTTTTTTAAATTCAATTTCATTGTGTATGGAATCGATATTAGGAAATTAATTTGACCAATAACACACACAGTAAAAGAAGAACTTATTGCAAGAAAGTACGTTCTTAACATGATAACAAGGAAATATTTTCTTGGTTCATAATAAATAATTTTATTATACAAGTTAAACTAAACAAATACTTCTTGAATTAAATCAAATATTTCTTGCTATATTTAGTACTTAAAACATTATAAAAATTTAAACATTTAAATGATTTAAACTTCCTATTAAGTCCTATTTAAGATGTACTTTAGGTAAAAATATGGTGGAAGGTAAACACAATTTAGTTTGAAATCGCTTCCAAAATGGGATAATCTTGTATTTATTAAGGTCTCCATCTTATCGTAAGGCAATTATCAAATAGGAAAATTTGACCATAATATCAAAAAAATTGATTTTTTATATTCTATGACGTCATAGAAATCTAAAAAATATGATTTTGAGCAATTACACCCAAATTTTATTATACTAATTTTAGGTCATATTTTTCAAATCTTTCATTAAATTTTACATATCTTCAACAAATTTCATAAATACACTAACATGGGTTCCACATTTTGTACAAGGAATAATATTAGCAAATAACCAACATTAAAAATGAAAAATATGACTCTAAATTAGTAGGTTTAAAAAAAATCGTTCAAATTGGATAAAATTTAGCCAAAATATGAAAAACATTGATTTTTTATACTCTGTGACATCATCAAAATCCAAAAAATTTAATTTTGCTCTATCACAGCCAAATTTTATCCAATTTTTAAAAAACCAAACATGTAATCAGACTAATTTTGGGACATTTTTTTTCAAATCTTCCATCTTTGTACCCAACAAACAGGGACAAACACGGAGCGAGTTAAAAAAAAACCTTGTGCATTATGATTAATTTTGATGAAATACCAAAATTTATCTTATTAATTGTTATAACAAAAAATGAAACATAACACCATAGAATTATTAGTTTTTATTTATTTTTTTACTAGGTCAATGTATTATTTTTGTTTTAAATACAAATAAAAAAAACTTCATTCAATCAAAAAACATTAATCTAATTTCATTATCAATTTTCAAATAATATATATATTTTATTAAAAAAAATATAATTACTAAAATATTAGTGTAAATTATTATTTTTATTAAAACGGAAATTATGTCTATTACTGAAAATATAAATATATGAACTAAATTTTTTTAATTACTTTTAAATTGAATAAATTCTTTTTTATGTGATAGAAGAACTATCGAAGTTATACCTAATATTATAGGCATAATATGTTTTTTTTTTAATGAACCTTGCTAATGAAGATTAAAACTGTTATCAAAATATCATTATTTTGTTAATTGTCTGGGAACAAAATGGCCTAAATTTATTCAAATTTTTGTTTTGAAAATATATTTATTGAATGATATAGACTATAGAGCAGAGCAGACTCCTGTATCTAAACTACGAGTAAGACAGTCACAACCTAACCAGTGACAACCAAAAATACGAGTAAGGCAAAGAGACGATATTTTTTTCTACCAATCTCATTACAAAAAGTCGTATACCCGTCTCTCTTCCTCCTCTATGAGCAATGTCTACTTGGATAAAGAGGCACATAATAAAGTTTATGGCACACAATAAAGTTATGACAATGGTGACTTCGACTTAAGTACTCTTTGCATCCCATAATAAATGCATTTTTAATTGTTATAAAAAAAAATTTACAATCAATATATTTTAGGCGAGTAAAAACTTTAACCTTTTTCTAGGATATTTTTGTAATGTTAAAAAAGGATATTTTACGATGCATATCAATCAAATCTTTCAAATAGAAGGTATTCCTTCTTATTCTTAATTTTGAAATACTTTTTGAGTACAGTTCTGACAAGTGTAATTACAATTAAATCGTATTAAAAATATGAATAAGATACTTAATTTATTATTTATCAACAAATGTCATGTGTAAAATACATTAGTTTTTTACCTAAGCACATTTCCGGTCCTGTTCATATGGTAAGTTTGTCATCATATAGTAGGTATACATGTTAACAGGAAATCCTGGTCCGAAACACTGGTAAGTTCTTTCTAATGATTCTTTTAAGTAATTGAGCGTTTCACTATTTTTCCAAATGAATAAAAATGCTTGTAAAAATTTAGTTTTAGAATATATATTAAAAAAAAAACAACACGAAAATAATTTAATAACTCAGTCTAAGAATAGGTTTTTATCACATCGAAAATAAATCAGTAAAAAAAAATTTCTGTCACTAATATGACATGTAAGCGATTCTGATATGAAATGGATGGAAAAACGTAATTGTGGTATTACAAAATAGATATAGTAAGAGCACAATTAGAAGCGTACTAAAAACACTATCTTATTTCCAAGAGCCCCAATAAGCAATATCGTTGCACCTATAGGTACCTGAGAATTAACCAAGAGGCAAACACACGAAACTTCAAGGATTTCCAGAGAATCACGACTACTGCAGGAGCTGTCAAGGCAAGAAGGAGGAATAGACGATTATTAGCTTCTGCCACCAGAAGATTAGCTTGCTTCGGTCAGCCATACTTTGACGGCTCCCCTCAGATTTGATTCAGTTGACGTCAAAACACCCTTGCTGTTCTTACAAAGTTTCAGCCTGAGAAAACCAGCATAGCCTTATATGACTTGGAAATGACTTATGGACTATGAAAATTTTAAACCCGACGACGGTGAGGATTATGTGTTTGACCGATTTGTATGTAGGTATGTTCATCTATTCCCTCATAACTATACTACTTATCATAATTTAACAATGATATATCGTTGGAATGACATCACATTAAATTGAATATGACGCCTTCTAGAGAACATGAAGTCATGAACTAATAAAATAAAGTTCAGAAACTAAAACCCATTCGACTACAAAATCACGCTCTTAAAAGTATGAAGAACAATAAAACATTTTCATCTGAAATTGTTATGATAAGTAAAATCCGCATTACAGTCGATCAAGATTTCCACAGAACGGAAAAAAGATCCCCCAACAGTAAAGACGATTTTACTTCTCATAACTATTTCAGATGAAAATGTTTTCTAGTTTTCATATTTTGAAGAGCGTGATTTTGTAGTCGGCGGTGTTTTGGTTTTTGATTTTTTTTCCATCTATTGCCACAGGCGTCGATTCTAGAATGATTTGCTGTCTATGTTTGTACTTACTATATATAATTATGTATATAATTTTATAGAAATAATTTTTGTATATATTTGTTAAAAGATTGATTGTTCACGACAACTTGAATAATGTAGTATTTATTCTTGATGTGTGTATACAATTAAAAAAAAGTTGTTTTTAGTGTTCTTCATATTCTTAGCAGATTATGAAGAAATATGATTGTCATTCAACCAACTAACAACTTTAACACTGCAGCTGTAGAAGACTGTAGTGCAACATAACAGATAATACGACTTGGATATGAGTGTTATGATCGGATATGTCAAATCAAATATTAATATACAACTGTTGTCATTTAATTGTTTTATTTATTAAATATATAATTCATAATGATTTTTATTATTGATTTTTAAAGCAACTGATTTTAAAAATCATTTATTTATTTTATAGTGTTTTTTTATTCATTAATATTCACGTATCAAGTGGATTGATTTATAACTTTCTTTTAATTGTATAAATTTTAAAAATTATTGTAACTGTGTTTTTCATACCGGGAATAGATTGATCAATTATACAATTGATAATAAAAGGTTTTTATTTTAAAATGATAGAACTCTTAACTTAAATAAGTACAAGTGAAAACAAACCATTGACTGAGTTAATTGTTGAAATACCATGAATAGACCCAAGTTGTTGATGACCCAATCGTTTGTTTTCTTACGTCATTTATATATTTATTTATTTATTATATTATAAACGGGCAGCTAGCCCTTTACAAATATTATTGGGATGTAAATAAATATAAATGATTAAATAAAGAAAGAAAGTCATGTAAATAAAGAAAGAGATCATCCATTCTTAGATAGCCACACACACGTAACTGATATTCCCATATAATACATACTAAAAAATTTGCACCTAATTTGCACCCTCTCGGGTAAACAATGATGTTTAAAAAAAATGATTAAAACAAAAGTTGTTTACTTTTTACATTTAAACTTTTGTTCTATCTCTAACAGTTTACAAGATGGGTCCTACGGACCTAGGACCCAATTGACCTATGCTGCTTATTTACGAACTCAACCTTACTTTTTACGTCCTAAGCACATTGTAAAAATTTCAACTTAATATCACTTTTCGTTTTTGAGTTATCGTGTTGACAGACAGACAAACAGACAATCGCAAATGGACTAATTAGGTGATTCTATGAAAAATTATACCAAAATTGGTATACCAATGGTATAAAAATATTTGTGTAGGCCACTGTGTGTTTACTTTTAAGGGCACTATATCAAATCTCACATTTCGACGACGTTAAACCAGACTGAACCAGAAAATTTTTAATTTCTCATCAAAAGATAAATAATCGACTCATGCTGACGATATGAGCCAATGAAAATAAAATGTTAGTTTCTCAAAATGAATACTTAATTTGAAAAAAGGAGAATAGTTTAGATACGTCGTTCAACATTCTATTGTTGCACTATGATTTTCCCAGTAATAATTATTTCGAGTAGCACAGCACAAAATAATGAAATTGCAAGTTTCATTTGGCTGGTATCAAATATTACATAAATTGGCATACGAGACGCTTTCAAACGACCTGTCTCGTAAATAAGTTGTAAAAATTCAATTTCAATCATTTCATCATTTTAAATTAAAAGCCATTTATTATTCAGTTTAGTAATACATTATTATTCTTTTTATTTAGAAATTTTTAGATAGATAATTGAAAATAATAATTCTGATCAATTGAGAATTTAGTGAAAAATAATTACTTCCGAAAACAATACAAAAGTTTTTTACTTACTTTTAAAGTATCAAACTTAATTGATGAAGAAAAGAAAATGATTTACCTGGAAAAAAAGAAAAAATTTTGTTATTACTAAAATAATTAATTTTAAATAAACACAGAAATTAAAGAAAATTATAAATCCACCGGGACGCGAAAAAGGCAAATGTATTTATTGAGAAATTTAATTGAGTAATTTAAATTGACAAGCGTTTGAACTGAATTAGCAATGTGAAACATTAAATGAAATTAATACTATTGAAATTAGGACACATATATATAATAATAGATTATTGATACATTCATTAAATTAGTGCTCTAATTTCATTAATCAATGAGGACACAGATTTATTATTAGATTGTATGTTTGATTAACATTTAATGATCAATTTGAAGGATACATTTAAGAAAAATTCTTGATTTTTCTTGTCTACTAACTAATATTTTCATAAATTGGTGTTGAATATTAGCAATCAATTTTCAAAAATTAAATTAATTATGTAGATATGTTATAAATAAATTTTATGTGTAAAATTCTGAAATCATATTTATTACAGTGTAAAAGTATCCACGAACGTATTTTGAAGCCTACAGGAAAAATATTGTAAAAATAATGCAACCCTTTCGAAATAATTTTGGAAATATGTTTTTTAAAAAAAACCATCACGCTATTACTAACATCTCAAAATGTGATTTAATTTAGTAGTGTTTTTTGCTTATATAAATTGAATAATAAGAATTCAATCCCCAATATTAGTTCATATACTTTTGAGGAAACTTTGTAAGCCTTGGTATCTCAGCTTAAATTAAAATAATTTGCTTTAAGGTGAGATAAATATTTGTTTTAATTCAAATTTCCACACCATATCCCAACAATTGAATAAATCTGCAATTATAAACCAAATACGAAAATTTTATGTATGAGAATCTTTTACCAGACGCGAGTCACAGGCACATCTAGTACATAGTATAATTATAAAATCAACTTTGAACATCAATATATTGACATAATACACTTTTAAAAAGACACACAGGATGTGCTCATTTTGTTTAAAACATTAAGAAGAGAAAAATATGACGCTCATGTACATGAATAAAAATTACCAAAGATGAAGAATAAATATTAATTCTCATAAAATAGTTCAGTCATTTTAAATAGTTTCTGAGATAAAACTCATAATATTCATTAATTATTTATCATACAAGTGTATAATGTTTGATTGATAGAATCCTAAAACAAGAGTTTCCAACTTTAAAATTAAAAAAAAAAACTTTTGGGCTTCTTTTTCTATTCGAACAAATTATTTTAGAGAACTTTTCAGGCAATTAACGAAATATTCAAAAAGAGTTTCTTAAAAATGTTCGCAATTTTCTTTTTGATAAAACGCCATTTAATATATGAGATAATTGTATACAAAAATATTTATATTCTAAAAATTGACTTAAAAATTTTTTCTTATTGTAATTATTTACAAAGTTTTTTTTTTTTAAATTTCCGCTAAAAAAAAGTTCCGGACAAAAATTATTTTGTTTAAAACTAAACTTTTCGTACTAAGCTGTATTAAAAGTTTTAAACAGGTGCAAGAAAATTTCCTAATAAAATCTGTTTTTATAGCAAAGGATAAGTACGCACAGTATGCACAGTGGAGCTAAAATGATGATGAACAATTGCGGATTAAAAAAATTAACTAAGCTTAAAATCTTTTGTAAATTTATTCTTTTTTTCCACCAAAACGGAACTTCCGATTCCTTTACATATAAAACGCCTTGTCCTGAATGACTGACTGACGGATCAACGCACAGCGGTTTAGGGCTTATCGAAGGGACCTGCAACTTAGAATGTGTGTTCTTTGTGTGACGTGTGTGATAATAAAAAGGATTTTCAGAAATTTAATCCCTAAGGGGGTGAAAACAGAGGAAAAGTTTGTAGAGGACGTGATTCCTTGGTCCAATCTACTTCAAATTTTGCATAAACGTTATTTAACAGAATTGATGGAAGACGTGTTTCGTATTTTATTGGAACTCATCGCCTATCGGGGTTAAAAAGGGGTAGAAAGTTATTTTGGGAGTGATTAGCATCGAAGTAGATATCAATACTCCTTTGTGCTTTTGATATAAATTACATTTTATTTAAAAAGGGTGAAGGCTATGACGCAGTAGTCATTACTTTTAATCCCAGCGAAGCGTATGTGTATCAAGCTAGTAATTATAATAATTAGCTGATAAATTTTTTTCCCAAAAAATGATATTTTTATTGTTTCTTCAAATTGCGAGGATATGCGTACAGTACCGTACAAAATAATCCACCAAAGATGATATATTTTTTGGGTTTTATGTCTTTTAAACTGTTTGAAATAATGACTGTAGTAAAGAAACATAAAAAAAAAATGCTACAAATAATTATATGATTGTATGTATCTGTATGTATGTTTGACTTCTGCATGAACAGTGTTACTCATTTCCTGTATCATGCAATAAAACGTAATAATAATATTGTGTGAGTTTTTGAACTAGAACCTGGAACCTATAAGAAGATAGATATGATGGATGCTGTGTTGTGTATGTATATATTTATTTATAATATTCTATATAAATGATCAACTAACAACCAGTTTAGTAGAAGATTTACCATCATGAGTCAACACTTCTTTTAGTATCTTTCTTATTATGGGAGAACCTGCAATAAGTTAAGAGCAGAGAGTATATCTCATCTATGTTATAATAATAATTTTTTTGCTTCTAAACTTTACAATATATGTGTACTATAAACACCACACTACATCAATCTTCATTTGTCATTCATTTCTGGTTTACGTGTTTTGTTTACGTGCAATGCGCGCACACACACACATTGGTGTTGGTCGACATCAGTCTTTTCAAGTTATAAGATCAATTATGAGTTTTGATTTTATGACTTTATGAGTGTCAATGATCATGGTGGTCAATTTCCTGTTAATATAGAATGGTCATTTTTTCTGAAAGTTGATCTGTATCAAATTTTCTTGAAGTGGAACATATTTGGAAAACGTAATAGAGATACTCATATAACAAATGACTGAGTTAAATTTCAGCTCGATATCTCATTTCGTTTTTCGTTTTTAAAATTTTGTATTGTGATCACGGCCAGGCGGATAAACGCAAATGGATTCAGTAGGTGATTTAACCTATACCAAAATTTTGTTTATAGCATAAGGAACACACAGCGTTAAAAACTTGGGACTAAATTAAATAGACCTTGATGTATTTCATATATAAGGTATAAAAACAACTCGCGATTAAATAGATTCTTTTCCATTTTGAAGAAAGTATTTAGTTAATTAACCAAACTAGAAGAAAATTTTGGTTTTTCGAATTATTTTTCTTGTATTGACGGAAGAGGAACTGGGAGGTTGACACTACCAAAATATATTTCCTTTACATTAACTCAATTCACATGCTAATTTTGAACCTTTATCAATTTCAAGAGGCCTTCAAAGTTTGCAGAACGTCATGCTCTCTAAAAATCCTTCTCAATTGGCTGAAATTAATCCATTTGTATAATATTGTTTACCCCTAGTAAACAACTCTAAATACCGAATTTCAGCTTTTTTTGAACTAAAGAGAACCGCTGTGGCGGACGAACAATCTAGATAAACCGCGCTTTAAGAGTTATAAAAAGGATTTATAACATACCATCAGGCCTCGCTGACTGTTCATACAGAGCATAAGCCTATATTTTCGCAAAAAATTAAATACTGTCTGATACAGAAATCTCATCTGATTAAAAAGGCACTTTTCGTTATACTCCCCAGTCTTCATTGTCATTTCTAATGCTTGGAGTGCATTTAGCAAGTCTCTACTAAATAACAGCTGTGTGAACACAACAGTGGCTCGTGAACTATTGATATTTTCAGTGCTGTAAGGCTGTGGAAACACGATGATTTTATAATATACAAACAGGAAAAGGCAGATGTCACGATGGAATCAAAATTCGGCTCTCTTTTATTCATCGTTTACAATTATCACATCAAGGTCTCTTCTGATGTGGCAGTAGACTCTGAAATTATTCTTTGGCCATTTAAATTTTTTAATCAAAATAAGGAATTTGAATATTTTGAGAAAAAAAAGAACGTTTTGAATAAACCGCCGCCATTAACAGTCTTGTTAACCTTCCTTTGTTGCATTGATTTTCATCATTATTTAGAAACATGTTTGGATTACTTTTATGCCCAAATACTACAAATAAAATATATATAATATTATAACACACTTCTTTTATTAACATAATCGTGACTTGTTATTGTTGAATAAACAAACTTTTGATTAGTTTTAGGATTAAATTTTTTATTTGTATTATTAAATTTTAAAGTTGTAATTTGATTTGTGAGTTTTGAACTACCAATATTTGAGTATGGATTTTATTGAAATATGCCCTTTTTAATAACAGATTAGCTCCTCTATCTTCAATTTAATTAAGGAATAATGAATTGATTTGAATTGAATTCATTTGCTTCAATGAATCAAATTGATTTGGAATATTTAATTTATTTCTCATTGAATCAATTTAAAACATATGATTTATTTAATATTTATATTTTTCATATGATTTATTCAAAACAAGTGAAAATAAACAATTGATTGAGTTAATTTTTGAAATACCATGCAAAGACAGTGTTGACTAATCTGTCACATTACACATACATAAATGTCACACATATAAAACGGATATACCCATATAATACATACTACACAATTTGCGCTCTCATGGGTAAACAGTGGTATTATGAAAATGTTGTTTATTTTTTAAAAACATTTTTTACATTTAAACTTTTGTTCTAGCTCTAACGGTTTACAAGATGGGTCCTATAGACCCAAAGCTCAATTGACCTATGTTGCTCATTTACGAACTCGACCTCACTTTTTACGTCTTAAGCACGCAATAAAAATTTCAGCTTGATATCTCTTTTCTTTCTTGAGTAATCGTGATGGCAAACAGACAGCGGACAGACGACAGACGAAAGACGACAGACAGACAACCGGAAAAGGACTAATTAGGTGATTTTATGAATACCCATAAAAAAATTTTGTTCATAGCATCAATATTTTTAAGCGTTACAAACTTGGGACTAACCTTTTATACCTTGGTATATTTCATATACATGGTATAAAATTGAATCAAAGTTGTTCAGTACAAATCTGATTTCTATATCAAATTAATTTAATTAAAAAGTAGATATAAATATATTATAATATTTAAGTGATAATAAATTATTATTTTCATAAATTAATATTAAAATATAAAAATAATAAAAAAGTTTTAGGCTATTTATTTGTTAATTACTGTAATAATTAATAACATTTAATTACATTTGTGACCTAACACACTAACGAAATTTAATAGAAAATTTTACTTTTATATTATTAAATTTTAATGTCACTTTTTATTTTAAAAATATATATCTAATTAAAAAAAATTGTGAAATTTATACAAATTTCAAAAAAAAGGTATTTAATACTTTCTTTAACATTTAATTTTATTTTAATTGAGCCGGTTTGAATGTGACAACGATACGTTCAGAAGGTGCGTTCAAAAACCTTAGTTGAAATTAGTGATAGATAAATAATAAAAATTTAGTGCTAAAAATGAAATTTAATGAAATTTAAGACATCACATACAGTCATTATTATTTTAATTGATAGCAAGTTTTGAGTAACAAAATCGTTTTTTGCGAAAATTTACTAAACTGTATCAAAAATATTTCTTAATCTGACTAATAGAAATCAAAACTTTCACTCAACTTTGGTTATTTTTATATCGATATTCATTAATCAGAAGTAATTCTCCCTCTACATCAATGAAATGAAATTAATACATAAATTTTTCATAACTTTTTCTCTCTAGAAAGAACCCACGAAATATTTATGCCACGCAGGACGAATTTGACAAATGCTTAAACTACAATGTCAATGTATTTGAAAGTGCAATAATTATTTTTAAATTATGCTTTTATAAGTTTAATTATTAATAAATTATGTTAAGTGATAGTTATTTTAAACAAGTGAAAACAAACAATTGACTGAGTTGATTGTTGAAATACCACGTATAGACAGTGTTGATTACTCCATCACATTACACATACATGTATATCACACACATATAACTGATATACTTATATAAGACTACAATTTTGCGCATAATATGCGCTCTCACGGGAAAACAGTGATGTTTAAGAAAAAATGTTTTAAACAAAAGCAATTTATTTTTTTACATTTAAATTTTTGTTATATCACTAACGGTTTACAAAATGGGTCCTACAGACCCAAGACCCAATTGACTTATGTTGCTCATTTACGAACTTGACCTCACTTTTTACGTCTTCAGCACGCCTTAAAAATTTCAACTTGATATCTCTTTTCGTTTTTGAGTAATCGTGATGAAAGACGGACAGACAACAGACGACAGACAGACTGACAACCGAAAATGGACTACTTAGGTGATTTTTGAACACCTATAGCAAAATTTTGTTCATAGCATCAATATTTTTAAGCGTTACAGACTTGGGACTAAACTTAGTATACCTTGGTATATTTCATATACATGGTATAAAAATTATAAAAGTTATTAAATTATGTTAATATGTATAAACAGAATTAACTCCTCAACTGTCTTGTAAGTTTGACGCGCAACAGTGGAGTGTAATAGAAATTAATATTATTTCAACAAAAAATTTCTAAATTTCAATATGTTTAGTTATAAAAAGTAACTTCCGAAATAATTTAAATAACAAAATAATTTGCTGAGTTAAATGTAACAAGTACGAATTCTATTTGTATACGCAAGCATAAAAATTTTACTCAGTACAGAATGTAGATCAGGCATGGGCGAGTTATTTTAAGTCGAAGTCACCATGTTATAGCTTTATTGTGTGCCTTAAACTTTATTGTGTGTTTCTTTATCCAAGTCAGCGTTGCTCCTTGAGGAGGAAGTGAGACGAGTATACGCTTCTTCTACCTATCTCAGTTTCTCTAATAGTAATGAGATAGGTAGAAAAAATATGTCGTCTCTCTGCCTTACTCGTATTATTGGTTAACATTGGTTAGGTTGTCACTGTCTTGCTCGTTATTTAGTTACAGAAGTCTGAGGGACTTCTCTGAGTAACATTTGCCCATACCTGATGTAGATAGATTTACTTAAATTTATTTATACATTATACAATTTAATTTAAATATTTTCATAACAGCCAATGAGAACATCATCCTCTGTGGAAACTGTGTTTGAACTCATCTGTTTCTACAAAAATGTGTTAATCTAAGAGTTTATTTAAATAAAAGTAATTTATCATTGTAGGTACTACCGATATTATTACTTTAATCATTTTCGATAAAAAAAATATCCAAATGACCTACAATTACCTCATAAAAGTAGTTAGATATCTATCAACTAATGATTAAATTTAGAAAAAAAATTATCTACCTCAATATTAACTTGTTTTCAAAGGTGATAATTTAAAAACAAAAATAATTTGAGTTTTTTTGAATGAATGAATGGAAAATAATAATCGGTTAATCAACACGTAAATATGATATGCATTAAAACTGTAAAATAACTATTTCCTGTGTGTCTATCTCCACACGTAATTGTTTGACTATACCTAATACGAATATAATAAATAATAATCATACAATAATTTGTGTAATTTGTCCAATGTCCGATGAGAAATGCCCTCTTAAATTTCAAGATCTGATGTTAAAATGATAAAAAGGTCTGATGAAAATAGTATACGAAAATTATTCTATTCTTAAAAATGGGGAAACACAGTTCTCAAAACAGTCTACAAAAAAATACTTTGTAGAAAATTTTAAAAAAAATCGTGAAAAAAACAATTGACTGAGTTAGTTGTTCAAATACCATGTATACAGTATTGATTACGCATTCGTTTGTTTTGTTACGTCATGTAAGTAAACAAACAAACACATACATAATATATGTAATGTATAAATTTAAAATGTAAACAACAGGTACCTGTATATACATACTACATAATGTTTCTAAGCTAATATGCGCCCTCACAGATAAACGGCGTTTACGAAAAAATGTTTCCAACAAAAGTTGTTTATATTTTTATAAGGAATATTTTTTACATTTTTACTTTTGCTCTATTTCTAACGATTTAAAAGATGAGTTCTACGGACTCAAGTGAAGGCCTACGAACTTTTTACGTCCTGAGCACACTATAAAAATTTTAGCTTGATATCTCGTTCCGTTTTTGAGTTATCGTGTAGACAAACGGACGAACGAACGGACAGACAATCTAAACTGGACAACGATAGCAAAATTTTGTTCGTAGCATCAAAACTTTTAAGCGTTACAAACTTGGGACTAAACTTAGCGTAGCTTAATATATATTTCATATATACATGGTATAAAAAACACGGATTGGAAACAAATGCAATTATTTTTCTCATTTAGTAGACATTCTAAAAATGTATTTTGTAGAAAATTTTAAAAACATAGATTGGAGGCATAGGGAATTATTTTTCCCAAATATTAGACGTTCTCAAAACGTTTGTAGAAAATTTAAGAAAACATGGATTGGAGACAAAAATAATTAATTTTCCCAAATAGTAGTTTCCTAAGATTAACTAAGGACCCTGCTTAAAAGAAACGTAAAATGTTAGTTAAAATTCTTTTCATACAATTTTCGTAAAGCACAAATGTTTTTATTTCATAAAATCTTTTCTTTTTTTTTTAATTGCAAACAATTTCAATAAAAAAGAGTGAAGTATGGATGATTTTTCAACGAGTTTTCAATCTCGTAATAATACAGTATTAAGCCTAGCGATGTGATTAGATTATAGAAATATCAAGAAGTATGCACAAAAACCGTTAAAAACATAATAAAATTATTAATAAAATATATATAATATATAAAAATATAGTTTTAAAAAGCCACAACGCCATACCTTGTATAATAAAAAATGTATATATTTTAAAGTAGAGCCTGATTTTAAAATTTATCTAAGTCACGTATAAACATTAAAAACAATACTTCGTGTTTATTATTTATATCTAAAAAATTTTTGTGTATAGATCAAATATTATAAAAAAGATAAAAACAAAAATAGAAGTATCTATAAGGAAAATCATTTTACCATGCGATAATCGTAGCCATAAATCGTAGCCTACGATAACAGACTTAAATTGAATTTCAACAGGTTTTAAATAAATAGATGGATATTATGAACGCAGTTCAGGAACGTAGTTCCTTACAGCAATACTGTTCAAAAAGTACGAATGAGTTGTCTAATAAGAAATAACCAACTCGTTTAATAGTCTAGCCATTTCAACTACTGCTATTTTTATAATGATTTAAACTTTCTTATGATTGCCATATTGACTGCTTTACGTCAATGAGTTTATACGAGTTTCAATCATAAAAGGTTATCTTTAAAGCCATTTGGTTCCATGTTATGCTCATTTTTTGTGATTTGTGTGACAGGGTTGCCAGATCTCATGCTCTTTTACTCATCCTTTCGATACAATACTCATATATACTCGACTAATCGACAAATAACCCGATTTTTGTATTTGTTGGTTCACAATTACTCTATTTACTAAGTTTTATCAAATTCGGCAAAAAAATTGTGGTGGCAACCATTTTTTCTTTAGTTTCTTGACTCCGTGGTTTCTCATGATCGGAACAATTAAGTCGACGCCAGCGTTTACGGTGGACAATTTTGGCGTTAACGGGCGGTGTTATGACTAATTTTCAATATTTTACATGTAATTTGTAGAGTAATTATTAAAAAATAACATATTTAAATTACTCATTTAAATTTGTTAAAAAATAATATCAAATTTTCAAGGTTATTCATACATACAATCCATGGAATTATATGTTCCATACAATTATATCAATCGATACAATTATATTAATAAAGTAGTTTATCGCTAAAGTGGAAACGAGTCAAATAAAACTCATGAACGATGCGAATTTATGTTGATTTAAACGCGTTCATTCCCAAAAAAAAAGGACAATTCAAATTTTATATTCCTCAATTTTAACACTTTATGCAAATGTTATGTATATATGGTCAAGTTAAGGATGTACGAGCGCCAAGGAAACGTTGGATGGAAGGTTTGATATTTTTTTTTTTATATGTTGTTGGACTAAATCTAAATCAATCAGAAAATTTTAGGGGAGGGGGGTTGCCCAATTATTTCAATAACTAAATGACTTCAAAAGTTAGTGTGATCAAATTAAATTTTTGAATAATTTAATTCTGAGTTCGGAGAAAAAAATTGAATTTAGTAGGTCATTATGATACAAATTGAGGAAACTAAAATCTAACATTTTTTGATGGTCGGAAGGGGTCCAAAAAAAATGGTAAAGTTGCCTAATCCGGTCTTTCGCGTCAGAAACCGTCGGATTGAGTTAAAAATAAAAAAGTGTTTAATAAGCTTAGGCGCTGTAAAAAGGCGAAAAGAATGAGCTGCGAATGAACCCGATTGGTCCATCGATGTCCCCACAAATTGCAAAAAACCATCGATTTTGCTCGAAATTTCAAAACTTCATAGCTCTTGTTGTTTTAAAGATTCAAAGCTGAGATTTAAATGGATTGTAGCTTTTGTACCCATGAAGTATCACACACAATTTCAGCAAGATCGAATGTATACTTTTTGCAAACCGCAGCTGAATGCAAAAAACAGGACTTTTGTAAAATGGCCCTAAAAAAGTTGTGGTGCGGTAACTCGCTATTTTTTTTACGCTATCATATGCTTCAATAGTTAAAGTAATACCTACTAAAGTGTCAACCTCTCATCTTTAGTAAAAGTTACTAAAATATTAATTTTAAATTACTATTATTTTAAATTATAACATTAAAAATAGGATGGGAGTAATGGGAGCAATTTTTAAGACTATAATGTCACATAACTTCTGTCTCTTAATAATTGCTCCCATTACTTCCATCCTATTTTTAATGTTATAATTTAAAATAATAGTAATTTAAAATTAATATTTTAGTAACTTTTACTAAAGATGAGAGGTTGACACTTTAGTAGGTATTACTTTAACTATTGAAGCATATGATAGCGTAAAAAAAATAGCGAGTTACCGCACCACAACTTTTTTAGGGCCATTTTACAAAAGTCCTGTTTTTTGCATTCAGCTGCGGTTTGCAAAAAGTATACATTCGATCTTGCTGAAATTGTGTGTGATACTTCATGGGTACAAAAGCTACAATCCATTTAAATCTCAGCTTTGAATCTTTAAAACAACAAGAGCTATGAAGTTTTGAAATTTCGAGCAAAATCGATGGTTTTTTGCAATTTGTGGGGACATCGATGGACCAATCGGGTTCATTCGCAGCTCATTCTTTTCGCCTTTTTACAGCGCCTAAGCTTATTAAACACTTTTTTATTTTTAACTCAATCCGACGGTATCTGACGCGAAAGACCGGATTAGGCAATTTTACCATTTTTTTTGGACCCCTTCCGACCATCAAAAAATGTTAGATTTTAGTTTCCTCAATTTGTATCATAATGACCTACTAAATTCAATTTTTTTCTCCGAACTCAGAATTATCTAAAAATTGACGCCATTTTTTTTTTATTTGATCACACTAAGTAGGCATATTTAACATTGATCTTATGGGAAAACGGTCAAAGAAATTTAAAAAAAAAAAAAACTATTTAAATTAAAGTTAAAACTTTAATCAATAATTTAAAAAAAAAAAAACCGTTAAACGTTAAAAAAATTTATATTTTTCAATTTTGATGGTGAATTATGTTATAAGACGACTGCGATATAAGACGAAAAGTAGTTAGCTTTTGATATTTCGAAAACCAAGGCAGATATCGAAAAAATTTATTTTTATTTTTCGTCTACATTCATGAAGTTATTCAAATAATTCATTCATTCATCATCAAACTTGAAAATAAAATACAAAAAATTTCAACCACAAGTCTAAACTTTCCTTAGACACCGACTCCAGATTTGTTAAGATTATTGTCCATATTATAATGTACAAACTGTATTTATAAGTATGGTTATAAGGTATGTTACTTGCATTCATATAAAATATATATTTGAAATTTATACAATTTCAATATACATACAATCATACATACATATTTTATATTAAATATTATTATTGAATTATTTAAAAATAAAAAATAATTGTATTATGTAATCAAATAAATAATATTTTTATTATTATTATGAGTTGTGTGTTGTTCTTGTTCTTGTTCTTGTTCTTATAATGTTGTTGTTATTGTTGTTACACGATTGATCTATAAAAAGTGTAAACAAAAGGTAGTCAGTCTACAGTAACAAATATTTTATTTGTAATCATGATTGCGTGTAATATAATTTATATTACATTTTTTTTTTTTCAATTTTATTTTATTGGGAAATTATGTTAAAAAAAAAATTATGTAAAAAATGTTTTTAAAGTAATATTCCGATTGGTTAGAAAAATGGTGTGTGAATTATAAAATCCAATAGACACAAGACAGCTGAAACTATAGAGAAAACTAGTCACACTGACATGACTAGAAAAAAAAAAGAATTTCAGTTATTTGAGTCAACGAGGCAACGAATGCCCAGAATGAACGTGTTTTCCCGTTATCGAGAAACATAGTCACTAAAATAAGAAACCGTCTGCCAGATGATGTTGTTAATGCTCTTGTATTTTTGAGAACGTAATTTATAGGGAAAAACTTTGAATTAAAATTTGATATTTGTGTTGATTATGTTGTGAATAATTACTGGTTTAGTTCAAAAAAAGAATCATTCCAAAACAAATTAATATGCACTAAAAAGTAAAGAAAATTACGATAGTATAATGTAGTGGCAATTATTGTTATTTTTGGAGTCGGTGTCAGCCAAGAAAACAACTGTGACAGAACAGTTTGCTACATTAACTTGGTTTACACCGACTCCAAAAATAACAATAATTGTAACTACATTATATTATCGTAATTTTTTTTACTTTTTAGGGCATATTAATATATTATTTTTGTTTTTGGAACGTTTCTTTTTGTGATTTTTAGTGAATCTGAAGTACACTAACTAATTTGTCACTAAAAAAAGAACCATCGAAATCGGTTGGCGTGATATTTGAATTATTCCTCTATTTGTCGAACATACGTAAAGCAAATTGACTTATATGATTTTCTCATAGATGCCATAGTCAGAATTAGACCAAATAAAAAAGGACCACACGGGAAGCACCAGTTTTCAAATAAAATCATCAAAATCGCTTCACTCAATCGAAATTTCTGAGGTAACAAACATTACAAGAACAAAAAACTACAGTCGAATTGAAAAACTTTTCCCTTTTTTTTGAAGTCGGTTAAAAAAAGGAATTTTTAGTTTTTAAAGTAGAAAATGCTTATTTTGATCAAGTTTGTATCGTTAGCTAAATATGTTCTAGTAATTTAATTTTGCTACTAATTTTACTTTTCTTTTTTTTTTAAATATATTTAAAGACTTGTTGGGAACTGGTAGGAATCCAATAATTATTAAAAAGTTGAGTACCTACTTCCCTACTCTTATTTTTTATACAGACCAGTCGAGTTTAGGTTGTTTAATTTATAGTTTATTGCTGATTTGTTATTTGATAAGGGCAATGTAGCGTAACTAAAAAATTACCATTTGATTTAATTGAGCTTGTCTATCAATCTAATTTGTAATAAAGCAGAAAAGCGTACTTTGAGAAATAAAAAAGTTCGAGAAATCAGAAACTCTAATGTTTACTAATTCACGGTCTCTTGTATTTACAAATAACATTTTAAGTAGTATATTCCAAAACTATAAATATACAAAATTTTTGGTAAAATATGTATAAAATTGATTGAGTTCTAATATTAAAAGTTTGAAAACAATAACTTAAATACCGTTAGAACGACCCAGACCCAGTATAAATATTAAAACGTAGTACCTTATACTTACTACCTGCATAGGTACCTGTAAGGTATATATTTTTGTAATTAGCATATTAACTTTGTGTATCAAATACCAGTTTTTGTGTATATATTTAAAAATAAATTTATATTTACAATCCTATATCTACAATGTAGGTATAATACAGTGGAACCTGGTTAAGTGAGAGATCAAGGGACCTGCAAGTTTGTCTCACTTATAGAGGTATTTAACTAACCCAGTGTCTCATATATGGAGGTATAAATAAATAACTGTCTCATTTACAGAAGGTTCCATAAATAGAGATTAGAATATTTCAGTTATTATTCGATGATTAGGTTATTTCAGTTATAGAGGTCCGATTATTAAATAAAACAACGGATTATCAATATCATTGCTGCTACAAAAATAAAGAGTATCGAGCCTTCGCGCGAAATCTTGTGCTTCTTCTTTAATCATAGTTCCTCTTACCGGAACGTTTTTGTTACAAAGTTGCATGACCCATGTTAGCAAACACTGTAGATAGTTCCGGATATTCTGATAAACTTACACGTTTAAGTTTTCCTTTTCCTTCAGAACATTGTGATTGAATTTTATCTTTATTCTTGAATTATTCTACAAAGAATAGATTTTGGCACAATAAATTCGACAGGACTTCATTGCGTATCTTCCCTCTTTCACAAACGGATATTAACTTCAATTTTTCACTGATAAGATTTGAGCCTTCATTTAACCATTTTTCAAGCTGAAGGTCATTGAGGCTCAAAATTAGTTAAGTGCGGAATTTGCGGGTAGAATAAGAATAAGTAAACAAACAAACAAAACCATGTTATCTCAGTTTTCAGTTACAGAGGTACATGTATATAAAATTAACTCGCTGTCTCAGTTATGGAGGATCAACTATGACGATAAAATCGAAAGAACGATTCCCAGATAAAGAGATTTGCTTCATCCCACTAGCAGAGGTAATTCAGTGCCGACCTCAGCATGAGTTCCAGTTATGAAGGTTTCTCTCTTATCCAGGTCCCACTTAACCAAGTTCCACTGTATTATGTATAATAGCTGGCTATATTTTATATGTTGGTGTATTTAGGTATCCGATGAAGATATTAGTTAATAGTATTTTATTCTTTGTGTTTAAGCTGTTGCTGAGTTATTCTTGATGATACCACCTTTGATGAAGAAAGTGATGTTTATCATCAAAATAGAATTCATGTGTGTGTTACATATTGCATATTTATTTATTTACATTCAAAATGAATTTTGTTTAATTACAAATTATAAACAAAACAAGAATTGTAACATATACTTAGTCGAACGAACCTTTTTGAAAAAAAAGGAGGAAGTCATCAATTTTTTTGATTCAGAACTCAATGAAGATGAAACTTAGTACAAAAATCACTTAACAATTCAGAAAATAGCTTTTATAAATATCGCTTCAAATTCTGAACGGAAAACTTTTTATTTCAGACCGATTCTGAAAAAAAAGCCATCTAATTACTACAAATAATACATAGACAGGAAAATCTGTTCGATTTTCCGATTAAACAACAAACTTCTGAGCTGTCGATGGAAGGCGTTGCTCCCGGATGTCAAATCACGTATAAAATCGCTTATCGTTATCAAAGAAGTTACTCGCCTAATTGACAATGGCATCCAATTTTGTATTATTCGGATCAAAAGTACTCTAAGAAATTATTTTAATCCAAAGCGATTACAAAAAAATTCCCCCAATTTTTGCAATTTTATTCAACAAAAAAAAAATAAATGAGAACTTTTGCCCCAATTTCCTAAATCAGCTTTTTGTATTTTATAAATACGTATTTCGACTACCAAGTAATCATCATCAGTAAGAGATAAAATTCGAATTAATTAAAAAATAATAAATTACCTACATATTGAATAAAATTATCCTAATCGAAATATCAATATTTGTTTTATTAATTGAAACAAATAATTCTCAAGTTATTTACTAACAGATTATCCTCAAAAATGTCTTCAAAAACGCACGTAGTCATCTCATATTACACAGTCGCGTCGTAACAAGAGTGTATTTTTAATTATAAAAACATTTTATTCCCACGTTTTATCCACAAAGTACTTCAAAATTATGTCAATGTACCAAATTTTGTTTAAAGTATTAAATTACAATGACATTCCAATTATAAACCTTGTTTCAAAACTTTATCAGAATAATATTTTGTTACCTTGAAAAGTTAAAATTATTTTTTATTTTAAATATCGTTTAAACGAATTTTGAAAACAAAAAAATAAATGACTAATTTTTTAAATATTATTCCAAAAAGCGTAGGGTTGCTTACTGACTACACTTCTTTGAAACGAATTTAATGTTTCAATTTTACTACAAAACATCTCACATTCTCTTTTGCAATACAAAAAATTATTTAAGTAATTTTCCCAAAAGAATTCAGGTTGTTAGAATGATATGCAATTTTGCAGATTTATTAAGAATTTACAATAAAAAAATACGATTCGAAATAGAGCTGTTAGAAGTTAGAATAGTGGAGCTGAAGGGAAGACAAACATTACTATGACTAGTTTTTAATACTTATTTTGAAATATAGTTTTATGAAACCAAGATAATAAGCATTTTTAATTTGTGAAGTAAAAATCATTATAAGAATGTTTGCACACATCGCTCCACGTTTTGAATTTTACATTATCATAAAAATTATTTTGTACTTTTTATACCATGTATATATACATGAAATATATCAAGGTATACTATCATTTATATATATGAAATATATCAAGGTATACTAAGTTTAGTCCCAAGCTTCTAACGCTTAAAATTATTGATGTGACGAACAAAATTTTGCTATAGATGTTCATAAAATCCATTTCCGGTTGTCCTTTCACCAGTCCGTCCGTCCGACAATACGATAACTCGAAAAAACGAAAAAAAGATATCAGGCTGAAATTGAGTCTTATGCCCATAAGACCCATCTTTTAAACCGTCAGAAATAGAACGAAAACTTCAGTGTAAAAAATGTTTCTTAATAATATAAACATCACAGTTTCCCCGTGAGACCGCAAATTATATCCTATTATATGGGAATATCAGTTATGTGTCTATGATATGTATATATATGCGGCTCTCTAAGAGTGGCTATCTTTTTTACTTACATGGCGTAAACAAAATAAACGATTGCGAAATCAACACTGTCTATACATGGTATTTCAACTCAGTCAATTGTTTGTTTTCACTTGTTAATGTACAACGTTAATGAAGCGTGTAAAAGTTGCTTAAAATAGTCAAAATGGTAATTTCCAAGAATATTTTAGTTGCAATGAATAGTAGTAATATTTAGTTCATTTTCTGATGAAACGATTTAATCAAATTAATTTTCTGATGATCTACGATTTAATCAAATTAAAAACAAGACGCTTTTCGTAATTATGATAGTGAATTTTGGAGGGAAACAACAATTAACGAATGTAAAAGCATCTACGGCATCTATTTTACACCCATATTTTAAATATCTGATACACTTTAATGCATTATCAATAAAAGATTTTTTTTCAAACAATGGACATTATTGATGTATTTTAAATTTTAATGGACATTATTGATGTATTTTAAATTTTAATGAAAAAAATTCACTAAATGTAACCACAAAACACGTATTTTGATAACGGAATTAAACTCAACAAAACCCTTAACAATGTCAACACTACCGTCAATCAACCTCCAAATATGTTGATACTGTTCAATAATTTATTTTACCTACTTTTATCACATAAAATCAATAACTTTTTATTATAAAAAAAAAATTGAATCCGATATATATAAATGAATGATATATTTAAAAGACAACACGTAATGTATGTCAAAGAAAAAAATTTATTTGATTAACGGATTTGATTTGCTTTTAAACTTGAAATGTATTCCGGAAATATCTTTATATAGACAAATTTATGTATTAATTTCTATAAATATACAATAAATATATATGTTTGTGTCCAATATCATCACAAATATATGCGAAATGAATAAGAAATAGTTCATTATAATATTATTAACATATGTTTGTAATAAACACAGGGTTTTCCATTAAAAGGTGCCATTTTAATTTTATAAACCAACAATTTCGAACTAAACAAGTGACAAAACAATTAACTGAGTTAATTGTTGAAATACCATGTATAGACAGTGTTGATTACTCTGTCACATTACACATACATACATGTACTAGTCAAAACACAAACTAGTCAAATTGACGTTTAAATTTTACCTTTCACAATATTTTTAAAACATTAAGAAACATTTACGTGATACAAATATTATTTTTATTCATAACTTGTTAGCTTTAAATTCAATGAATATAAGTTAGTTGTTAACTTGACTGGTCGTGATGGCCAAATTACTTTAAATTTCAAGTAGAAACACGATATCACTTAAATGGCGGCCTTTTTGGAAACAGTGCTGTATTTCTAGCAGTCTTCCGTAACTTGGCAAATTTATTGAAATTTCTTAACAAGCTTCACAATTATTGCTGTTAATTCCTACCAAATACATAACAAACTTTACTGGCTGCCTTCGTAAACTTTCACCATTTCTGCGTATTTTCTATGTTGTAGCACGTACTACAGCTAGAATAGCCATACACTAGTATTTGCGATAGTACAAAAAATGGTGCAAACTTTAAAAAAACAATTCTTAATTGAAAACCCTATACATTCAAAAATACTAATATACGGTTTGGTTATGTTATTATTTCCGATGCTAATATCAAAAAATATAAAATACATTAAATTTTCTCTTTAAACGAATTGTACTTTAATTATCTTTATGGAAACTATGCAAATATTATTAATGGCATAGTTGCCATAATTATCGACTGTTAGCCTTTTAGAATCTAATTTTACATTACCATAAAAACTATTTTGTACTTTTTAGTCCATATATAACAAAGAGAATTGTTTTAATTTCCTAGGTGTATTTTTTTATTTAAATCTAAACAACCATCATTCACCAACCATCATCATACACCTGCATAAATTCAGATCATTCAAAAGCCCAGAATAACATAAAAATTGATTCAAAAATTTCATAACATTTATGGTAGGTATACAGGTCAAGCTAATAAAAGCTTTTTAAAAATGCATATAAAAGAGTGATAAAATGAATTGCTATTGAACTCCAGTTGAGACAGTTATTCAAACAACATAATTTATACCACAACATTCGAGAGAAATGAAAAAATTACATATTCATTAAAAAAATTGTAATAGGTAATAACTTATATCAATATATTGATTTTTCTATCAGAGCCACGACTCAATACAAAGTGATCCAAAAGTGGCGGACATTTGACTTATTATGGTTTATTAATTTTAGTATTTTGAGCTATCCTAACCGCGTAAGCAATGAAGATTTTCAAATGATTTTATTGGTATCATCAGATTTGTCATGAATGTGTCTAAAAATAAACATGGCGACTGGTATACGTGATCTCCAGAAGTATTAAATTTTCTTTCTTAATATCATTATTTTATAATTACATCAGAAACAAAATTAAAATTTTAAAGCTCTAGCTATAATTAATGAAAATTTTTATTATCACATCGGTACTAAACAGAAAAGGATAGCAAAACAAGTTCAATAAAAGCTTTTCTTGCGTGAATTTTCTTCCAGAAAAGAAAATTAAATCAAACAAATAAAATTGATTTTCGATTAAATGGTTGATTTGCTTATATCACGAAACATTATGTATAAACAGTAAAATGTAAATAGTAGTCTAAATTATTTATAAACATTGCATTTACATATATTTAAATTTATTTATTTATATCTTACTTTTTATTGTGAAATTGAAATGAATTTTTTGTTGTTTTTATTTAAATAATGTCGACAACTTATGAATGAATAATGTAATCGGAAAAATTTTTCTGTGCTACATATTTTTGTTGTTGAAATTTATTTCCAAATATTTCAGTAGAAAATCAATTTTTAATAGCTTATTCATTCATGAGTTTTTTCTTTGATTTAATCACGTTATTAGTAAAAACTAGAATTTGAAATTCGATTGCTAATTAACGCAATAATACAGAGGGTTTTACTGCAACTAAAACGAATAATTTTATTCAAAGAATATTTCGGTACACGGTCAATGTAATTTTGAAAGATCCTGAATCAGTTACAGTTACATAATATTCGAATCGACTTCAATAGCAACATATTTTATTAAGTCTGTAAAATGAATATTTTACTTCCAGAATTGGAGTTTTTTTGGTCTTTGATTACAAATCTGAGGTTTAAGTTCGACAATAACATACTTTAGTACGGAAATCAAGTCATTTTTGTCCAAAAAAGTACTTGTTTGGCCCAAAAATGAAATATGAACATTTTGCAAGAATTTCTTGCAACAGAGAGTTTTATTCATCACTGGTCAGGAATTCTGGGTGTAAATTCAACAATACTATACTCCAGTACGAAAAAATATAAGGAAATATTTATATTTAAAAATCCCAAGTGAGTTTTTTGGTCAAAATGATACGAATCCCATAGTGGAGTGGGGTACTGTTCAATTTAGATCTCGTATTCGTATTCAGAGACCAAAAAAACTCCCTAAATCCAATTCTAGAAGTAAAATATTGATTATATAGTTGTTTCTTCTTGGGAGTTGAAAGATTCACACTTTTGAAATCAAGGGAGAAGTTAGTGGTAATGAAATTTTCTTAAGGTTCAAAAAACAAATTTAAAAAAAGAAGTTTTGAAATCGGTGCTGTCTGACAGGTTTTCAACATTTAACAGAATTTTCCGGTTTATTTAATCGACTACACACCAAGATGTTTTTAGACTCCAATCATCACTTTACAAAAGGATCTCATAGATTTTTTTATTCAAGGACTTTTTTCCATAGCTAACGTTAGAAAAAATTTTACTTACGTTTAAGTTGCGAACGATTTCTTATTAAAATAAGAAACGTGTAATTAGAAACTGAATTTACCTAAAACAAACAAGAAAAATTATATTAATCTTATCATTCGTTAATATTCATCTTTTGTTATCACAATATTAGTATTAAGAAATAATATTGTTATAATCCGGAATGAATAAATTAAAAATTATAATTATCGTTTCTTTTAAAGGTAATTGATTGGCTAAGCCCAAAAGCGTTAGCCAAAATTAATGATGTGACTCTTCTAAGGATGCTACAAATCATAAATCGTTTTCATTTTCCAAAGTTAATTTAGTTTAATGTTTAACAGAAATTAATTTTTATTTTAGCAAAAGTAAATTAAACATATCGTATTATTATCATCTTGTGAGAAACTAATTCAGAAATTCCTTAAAAGTTGTTTTAAACCAGTAAAGTAAAATCAAAAGAAAGTAGAAATGAAAACAAAAATTGAAAAATAAGATATTTTCTATATAAAAACATGATAATAATTTCTAAAAAAATATATACATAATAAAAACGATTAGATATTTTCTAATTGATCAATATAATTTCATATAAATTACACAAATTTAATACACATCTAAGATCTAATAATTATTAATTAAATGAAAAACTTGATATAAATTAAAGTCACTTAATCCATTAGTGATAGTCATATTTTAACTGTTTATAGTAAATAAAACATACGTGAGTTTTCTTTCTTACTATATACTACTTAGTAGGTACTACCTACTTGACGAACAAACATAAAAAACTTGACCATAGTCATCTTATCATTTATATAAATCAGTTAAATATATTATGTACAGGATGAGTAAGGCATAGGCTAAGATCACATCAGAAGACGTAGAACCTGGAGTACAATGTACCTTGACTCATTCTGTATGGTCTCTCGGCTGATATTAACAGTTACTGGACAAAAAGGGTATATTCCGAGAATGGAGGTAGGCTGAAGACTGATTATCAAAGTGGTTTTGTTTTTTTTTAAACAAAAATAAAATTTTTGCGAAAGAAGTAAAAATTTTTTTGTTTTTTGACTATATTTAAAAGCTGATTATTGCAAAAAATTTTATAAGTCATATTTTTTTGTAAATAATTGGTAACATGAAATTGTTGACACTATGTAAAGATACTATATTTGCTGATGTATATAATATAAACTTTTAAATTTGATATTTTAAATTTGTCATCAAAAATTATTGTTTTTTATTTTATTTTATAATTGATTTATTGTAATAATTGTTTTGTCTACTTAAGGTATGCAAAAAAAATTTTTTGTTTCTCTAAAAGATTAATATATGAAATTTTTTCTTGTAGCAATTGATAGTCCTGAAGCGTCGTACAAAAAAGAAAATTAAACCTTAATTAAATATTTGTTTTAAATAAACGTAAATTTATATTAATTAATAAGTTATACCATGTTCTAGTTTTAAACATAATCTATACCAGGTATAGAACAGTAACACACACATAACTCGTGTAAACACTGATGTTTACGAAAAAATGTTTCAAACAAAAGTTTTTTTTTTTTTTTATAAGGACCATTTTTTAGAATTGAACTTTTGTTCTATTTCTAACGGTTTGCAAGACGGGTCTTACGGACCCAAGATCTTATTGATCTATGTTGCTTATTTACAAACTCTATCTCACTTTTTACGTCCATAGCGTGAAATAAGAATTTCAGACAACCGGAAATGGACTCTTTAGGTGATTTTGTGAATAATAGTACCAAAATTTTTTCCGTAGCATCAATATTTCTAAGCGTTACACATTTAGGACTAAAATTAGTATGATATATATTTCATATATACAAGGTATACCAAATCATTAATTTTGCGAGAGTTATGTTCATTATACCGTAAACTTTCAAATTGATGGTTGCAACGAAGTTGTCAATCTAGCCACAGCAGCAACAACATGGTTGTCAACATACGCTCACTCCCATAAAAATCAAAACTTGTTAATTTTATTCAACATATTTGATGAAATTTTCACCACCAGCCCATCCACAGACCTTGCTTCAACTTGTTTGCCAATATTCACATATTGTCGTCAACCAAGTTATCTAACGATCACTTCTATTTAGATTGACCTCACGGTTGCTTTCTTTCTTTCGAGATTCTAGAGAGTGATCAATTTTAATGAGAATTAGCTTAGCTCGCATTCTCTTTGTGTATGAGGAGCTTACACATTCTGTACATTTGATGATAATTACAAGTTTGAATGAAGAAACAAAAGGTAGTTCACACTACCATTTATAACAATATCATGTTTACAACATCAACACATACCAAGATACATAAACATACATATATACAATACACATTTAACAACACTTGAAAATAAAATAATTATATTAGATTTGACATTGGTTAAATAAACGTATACACTTCTTACAGGTTGGTCTGATACTGATTCTGATACTGATACTGATACTGATACTAATGATGGATGCTGGTTGTATGAGTGTGTTGTACTGTTTATATATTTATTATATTATGTTTGTTTGTGATCTGTTTATAAATTATGAGAAATGTTCAGTTTTACAAATTACGTGATTATTTTATTTAATTGTCTATATTGACCATGTTTTCTTTGTACAGAACGTCTCTGACAGATGTAACTGAAGTTCCAACTAATTGTTAACTTAAATTAAAAATTTGCTAATTTTGCCATAAAAAAAATTCTTATGATGTACTTAAGTAATAACTTAAAGAATATTACGATTGAGTAGACGGAATAACCCTTCCGCCCAATTTCAAATATATTTTCTCCCCCTCCGGATGGAAAGTGTCAATTTTCGCCAAACTGTACTTAAAGAAGTACCCGTTTTTAGCCTTCCTCGAGCAGAAAATAGTATACACACCACGGGAGCAAATAAAGAATGTATCAGATTTCATATTCAAGCAGAGGGTGACAAACATGAGATCTGAGACATTCTTTACTTTTGTTTCCTACATATATAATATGCCACTCGCTGCGGTCGCGCAAGGGGATTCCCCGTGGCGTACTTCGTCTTTAGCTCTTCGTGCTTGACTTGACGTCACAGAAAATAACATTATATGAATTGAAAGAAATTAAAATTCCCACTTTCAAACATGTATATAACAGAAAAACGTAATTTTGGTTAGTGTTTTTTCAATTTTCCCGGAGGTTGCGTTGTTGGTAATGACAATCGATTCGATATATTTAGTTAATTTGACTTTATTTCGGGCCAATTGGTGAAAAACAACTCTTTCTATGTATAGAATAAAGAAACGTAATTTTAAGAGTTTTTCCGTTTTTCCGAAAGGTTACAATGAAAAAATTTATGATTTTTCCCGTAGGTTTGTAGCATGTCTAGAAGTCTCTTAAATATGAGTGTATCAAGTCAGCTTCACTCTTATGCATTAACAAAATACGTCATTTAGCAGGAAAATAATAGCACATGGCTGAGAGAAAATGCTGTTTGAAGGTCGATTCTCACTCAAAATAAAACCATTATGTGAAAAAAATAATTTTAGGTTTTAAAAAACCCCTTTGATTTTAAATTGAAATTAAAACTAAATAAAATCTTTTGATTTTGTCCGACTGGCAAAAAGCTGGATAAACTACGAAAAGTTCTTAACACTTTAAGGAGAATGAATGGCAGTACTTCAATTAGGTCGCGTTCATTAGGTTGCTTGATCTTTTATGTATGGATACGCTCGATACGTAATTTTAAGTGGCTTGAACAACAAGATTGAAAAATACGTGAACAAATCGTTTCGAGACACCCTGTACACGTAACTCGTTAAAGTATTTTTTTTAAAGATTCATACATATATTGAGCACAACTTTTTAAAATAGGAATGAAATTTTTATTATTATTATTCATGTGTTTGGATTTCTAGGAGTTGTGTGTAGAAAATAATATATACCATTTTTTTGCTTTACTTTTCAGAGAAAAATGATAACATAGCTGTTAAATTATTTTTGTATTCCTTTTTGGAATAGCTTTTATTTTATAATGAGTATCACACTTGTTTGTAAAAGTAGACATTAAGGCGGCCACCTAGTGTAATGACCCCTTTTTTCTTAAATGCTCACTTTTGCAGATATCACTAACTTAGTGGTTAATAAACATCATATTACGGTCAATTTTAGATAAGAAAATAATTATGAGAACTTATGATGCAATATCTACTCAAAATTGATTCCTTAAATTTTCGCCGGCCCGCGATGAGAATAGTATGAGAAATTTTAACAAAACTAGATACGAAAAACTAAAAGTTTTATATAAAGTTGCGTATAAACGGAAAATCAAAATTTTTTTATAATATTTTAAAAAATGATTATGAACAGAACAAAATTCCTGGCTCACAAAATCTTGAGTATTTTAGGAAATATTTATTAAAATAGACTAAATCTAATTTAAAATTATGACCAACTTTTCAAGATTGTCGCCAATAATAACGCACCTAAAATGGGTAATTAACACTAAATATGGAACGAGAGCAGGCAAAGTTTTCTAGAGAACCTATTTTTTAAAAATGTCAAGAATTTACATTTTATTTTTTGAATGAAGTAAAAATAAATATTGCACATGAGAGCTGTTGTGGTAATTAACACGGGATACGTACTACTAAAGCAACCAAATTTTTGAATTTTAGCAAACAAAAATTACATTCATTAATTATAAAATTAGTCAATAGTTCATTTAAAGTTTTAACAGAATTATCAAAAAAAAAATCAGTTTCTTATTAATTTAAAATTATTTTAATTTTATATTGACACTGTTTCCATAAAGAGCACACACAAAAACAAGATGGTGAACGAAACGTCTTTAAAACTTTTTTTTTTAATTATTGGAAAATATGATGCGCTGTAAGGAATATTATTAAAGAGACGTGAAAATAATTTTAAAAAACTGTTTTAAAATGATTTTAAAATTAGCAATTTTAACAACTTTTTTCGGAAATGTGCACTAGGAAGCCTAATAAACGCGACCGCTCTCAGGAGCCCGACATACTTAATTTCTATAATCTCATCTTTACTGAATTTAAATAAGCAAAGAAATATCCGAAACCCAGTTGTCTTAAACTTTGAGAAAAATATTTTGTGATGTTACCTTCCAGCTCTTATATCATCAACTATCGCAAAAATTTTACGAACCAGGCCTAGATTTTTCAGGAAATTCAGTTATTTACAGGAAATTCTATATATAAGTACACTCAAATATTAGTGGTTAAGTCGTAAAAGTGTTATATAATTTCCTGAGTATTAACAATTTTATTATTAAAATTTCCATTTTTCATTGAATGATTTTATTTTATTTTGATTACTTATTTCTGGTGAAGAAATTGTTGTCAAGGATCAAGGATCTTCCTTTAACAAAACTGAAATGCCTTGGCATTACAATACCTTATAAAATTAGATAATATTTAAAATTTTTTTTAAAGTAAGCTAGTTTTTTTACACTTTTTCTGGAAGTTTAAAAGATATACAGTTTGTTGTTTCAAATAATATAATTTCTTTTGTAAAATAAATATTGCTTGTATAAGGGGTTGTTTTAAAACCTGTTAACATTTAAAATATCTACGACCATGAACCCTAAAAATGTTCACAGTGTCCTTTTTAAAACGTTTGTGTTTGTCAAAGTTATTACCTGCCACATAACTTTATAAAAATTTTACAAATTAAAACTACATATATGGAACAAATTCTCAAGGTAATCGGATGCAATTAACTCTCATGGGAACTATAACATTTTTTTTTATTCCTTATTGCATGCAGTTTGTTAACAAATCGATAACAATTACTTTTTAAAATAAAATATTAAAATATAATTTTTTATAGGTTTGAATTACATTGGTTTTAAAATTTTTAATTTATTAAGTTTTACTAATTTGAAATTAATTTATTTTAAGTCTTTAAAATTAAATCAAAAGTTGAGCAATTTACGACCGTTTTAAAAAAAAATTGCGTGTGAAATTTGTGGGGATTTTTCACACTTGATCGGTAGAAATAAATTCATTTTCGTATGATAATTTTCCATAGGAACTCATCTCATAATACATTATTATCTGTTAAAATGATCATTGTTCTCTGCCCCAATATTAAATTTTCCTTATTTTTATTTTCTAGCTTCGAAAGACAATGGAAAAAGGATTATTTATTTTTATCTAACAGAATAAAAAACAAATGAAAATAAACAACTGACTGGGTTAAAAATTGAAATACCCTGTATAGACAGTGTTGAATAATATCAGAGTTTTCGAAAGTGTTTTATAGAAATTATGTTTTCTGTTTTAGAAATTTTTAATATCGCTTGTTGCAAAAATGGATACTAAATTTTTGCCCGAATTCGTGGCCTCATAAGAAAACAATGACACAAATAATGTTTCAAACAAAAGTTGTATATTTTTATATAAGGAAGATTTTTAATACATTTACTTTTGTTCTATCTCATACGATTTACAAGACGGATCCTACGGACGAAAGACCCAATTTCTTGCTAATTTACGAACTCATACTCACTTTTTACGCCCTGAGCACGCTATAAAAATTATCGTGCAGACAGACAGACTAACTGTCGAAAATGAAATAATTAGGTTCGAATCATCAATATTTCTAAGCGTCACAAACTTGGGACTAAAGTTAATGTCCTTGATATAAGTATATTTCATATACACAAGGACTTAATAAAAATTTGAGGGCGTAATTACAAATAGCTGCATGTCTCAATATATCATTTTGAGTGTCGTTTATTCAAGTTTTCGTTTTTTTTTTTTGTGAGATTAATTAAATATACAAAAACCTACAATGTAAAAAAGAGATTGGCCGAAAAAAACTAATTCTCAGAAAAAATTTTGGTTTTTGTCTTCAATGTTGCTTAATCTTAAATAAAATAGTGTAACCTTAGGTAAAATATGAGGAAGCATGCAAGAAGATTGCAAGATAATCTGATTAAACTATTAAAGATTGAAATATATTATGTAAAATTATGCAAATGTTTAATTTACATATGAAAATTGTGTTTGTAAACTATAACAAAAGCAAAGAAATGTATTAATTGCTTCGGTGGAGATATATTGGTTTCATATTTTAATCAATAAACACTTAAAATTTTTCAAGTACCTGTACTCCACCCAATTTTCTAAGACATGTTATTTCATCAAACCAAAAATGACTTCACAAAAATTCTTTTTCGCTTTCACGATATGTGTATACCAAAAAATTGTATCAATTTTGAACTATTAATATTTTGTTTAGATTCAAGAATAAAGCAGAGCTTCGAGAACTTGAATCTCAAGAGAAAATAGAAAATTTTTAGCCGTTTTGTTATTCGACTCAAAATTCGAAATATCGAGGCGAAAAATTATCAATTTATTTAAACCTTTTAGAAGTTTTCCATAGTTAGTTAAATATTTTTAATAGATTTTCAGAAAAGATTATCGGGAATTTACTAACTAAACTACTGTGAATGTAACTTTGGTGAAAAATTTGGAAAATGCGATAAATTCAGTTAAAAAAAAAAAGAAAGCCTATTGATAAGGCATTTTCTGGGCACAAAATACCGGAATTTTTGTGCATACAAATATTTCATGAAGATTTTAAATAATTCGAGAGATTGAGATTAAATCAAATAATACAAATAAAAACATACCTTGAAAAGATCGAAAATGGAAAAAAAATTACAACAATTAAAAATTCAAAAGTATCCAAAAATATAAAATCACTATTAACACAAAAACACAAAAAAAGATAATCCTTTACAATACAAAAATTAAAACACACCAACGAATTTAATAAAAAAACTTAAAACACAAACTTGTCGCAAAGACAACAACAACAAAAAAATATAAATAAACAAATAGAATTAAAAAATTAATAATCAAAGAAAAAATTGATTAAAAAATATATATATATGAATCACACACGTTTTTCAAGTGTGTATGCATGTGCAAACGTCGAAGAATAAATTAAATGTTTATAAAAATTTATTTACTGTGTTTATTAAAAACACTGAACACGTTTTATAAAAAATACGTACAATAATGGTTTAATTGTTGAATAAAAATTATACTGACTACTCGTTCGTAGTTGATCTGTGAATGCTGTCAGCGACTACCAAGTCTATTGGTAATATAGGAGAAATGTTTGCTGTTGGTGAAGGTTTCTTTCTCACATGTGCAGCAGTGTCCACTGTGTACTATGTATGTATGGTAGGTAGTAACTCTACCATAATATTCAAACTATGGATGGCTGTACATTGTTTTATTTGAATAAGGCATACTAAAATAAGGTGTCTATTGTGTTTATAAACAATTCAGATAATAATATAAATAATCCAGACACCACCATTAGTTTCGAAGATAGACGGGAATCCGTGTAAGACGACTGAGTCGAGCTTTCGATATTAGTCAGAGATATCGACCTATCTGTGATAATTCGGTAATCGGAAAAAATAGATAGAAAATTTTATAAACTCAGAGTATTGTTGTAATTACGAGTTTGTCGACTATAGTTGATTTGGCTGGGTTCTGAAGTTTTTAGCCCTTGCGTTCAAAAATGTTACAGAAATTTTTTTCTGGATATTATTTCCGGGTCTATTTTTTCCCGGTTTATTATACTATCAAGGTATACTAAGTTTAGTCCCAAGTTTGATATAGGTGTTTTGATAAAATCACCTAATTAATCCATTTCCGGTAGTCTGTCTGTCTGTCAAAGAGGTACCAAGCTTTTAAAGAGGTATCATTTGTATAGCGTGCTCAGGGCGTAAAAAGTAAGGTCAAGTTCGTAAATGGTCAACATAAGTAATTGGGTCTTGAGTTCGTAAGGCCCAGCTTTAAACCGTTCGAGATAGAACAAAAGTTTAAATGGAAAAAATGTTCCTTATAAAAAAATAAACAACTTTTGTTTGAAACATTTTTTCGTAAACATCACTGTTTACCCGCGACAGCGCATATTATGCGCAAATTGTATAGTATGTATTATATGGGAATATCAATTATATTATATAGGAATATCACTTGTTTTTTTCTAAATCCGATATTCCAATAAGGAGCTTCCTGTACATGAATGCTTCATGATACATGGGCAGCTAGTAGCGACTTGAGAAAATTTCAGTGCGATGATTTTTTCAGACGATACAGGATTTTAAATCCAAAAATGTCAATTTTGCTTGGAAAGCGATTATCTTGGTCCAAAAAGCTCGTACGATAATTTTTTAAGCTCATTTTCAAGAGATATAAACAAGCTTTTGAGTGACGAGTGTTCTTATCAAATTTTTTGTAAGAGATTTTCTCGATTTTTGCCTGAAAATTGGAAAAATTCGGAAAATTTTATCCACCTTGGACAAAAAACATTTATTGAGTAATTTTGAATTTCTGATATAAACAAACCAATGAAAAAACAAATTTTTTGGGTAAAAATTAATTGATATAGAGATTATATTTACAGTTAAAATTTTAATCCTATTTTAACTTAATGGTAAGCTCATTATCGAAAATTTCCTATATTTTTTTCTGTTGTAATGCATCAAGAAGGTATGCTTTTCATGTTTAATTTTCGTGAGCATTTTTAAGAGAAATCGAGTGAAAATTTGTCGTTTCGACATTATTTTAAATTTTTATTTATACTATTGTTTATAAGTATAGTTCCGTTTTAACTTTAGAGAAAAATAGTTTTTGAAACTATTATTTACTGTAGCATAGTTTCTTATGTCCTATTTTCACATCTCTTGAAGAGTTTAAGTTTAATGTATAACTTATTTGAAAATGAATTGAGCCTTTGACTCAAATTGTGAATCGATTATATTCATCAAAAATAAAATTTGATATAAATAGCTAGGTATAATTCAATTTCATGACTAGTAGTACCATAAGTGGTTTACCTTTTCGAATTAAAGATTTCCATTACAAAATCAATGAATACCTTTTTTATGATTTTCAATTATCAAGTATTATTACTATTATTTTTTACCTTTTATGGAAAAATTTATATTTCCTGTGTGCAGTGAGCAGTCAGTGCTAACAGCGTTTCATATATCATTCGTATAAACTTTTATAGATAATCAATTTAACTTATTTTTTCAACCAATATTATAACAGTTTTTTAAAATTGATGATTCAAATTTATAATTGATATTTTAGAAATTAGGAGATAAAAAATTCAATGATTGTGAGAATTATGAAGTTTCTGATACCTATTATTTATGTAAGAGAGTACCACGAGACATTCAATTGCTGGTAAAATGATACTAATAATGGGGTTTAACTGACATTTACGCCTATAACAGAGGCCACATCATTATTTGTTAATCTCTATTTATTAAACTACAATCATATAATACAATTATATTTTTTGGTGTGGGTGGAGTCGGTTACTTCGTTCTTATCCAAGCGACGATAATGTGAATTCTACCACCCCATTAATTATAATTGCGCGTCTAACGCCTTAGACTGCTCGACTACTTAAGCTCTCTGCTGGGAAAATAGAAAATAACTCAAAGAAAATTTAATATGCTGAAATACATACTAAGAACTTGGCTTATTGCTTTTATGGAATTTCAAATATATTTTGACAGAAATATTGAAAGTCATCGACCTTAATATTGAAGTAAATATTAATGTAACAGCTAAAAAGATAAGTGATTAATTTCTAAGGTAGTATTTTAATTGAGAACAATATGTGAAAATTAAGAAAACAAACTGAAAATATTGTTTGCTCCGATTTCGGAAGCGAATTTTGAGACCTGCAACCACTTAAAGTTTTAGTAAATGATAAAAGTCCTTAAAATTTTTAAAAGAACACATGGAATCTTCATCATAAATCATTTCAGATACAGTTCAGTTTTTTAAATATTCCGGTATACCCACTAAATTTTAAAATATCGCACTATCTATAATACATTTTAGTTCCAGTTACAATTATTATTTTTTAATTACTTCTCTTAACTGTCAATATACTGATAAAAATATCCATAAAAAATAATTTATATACCAGGGTTTTCCATTAAGAAGTTACATTTTAATTATGTAGAAATAAGTATTTCTTACTTAAAACTGTATTTGTAATTAAATTTTGATTAGAAACTCCTGTTTATTTGTGGAACACAATATCACTTAAATAGCTGCCATGGCTGCATTTACGAATTTTCATTATTGGTAAAAATCCGGCATCACTCTATTGGAAATTTGTTTCTCTAATTCGTAAATAACTATCCGAATATTGGACTTCAATTGTTGGAGAATTATTGGAGTAAACTTTGAAGTAACTCTACTCTAAAAGTCTAGCGGTGTTAAATCACACGACAAACTTTCATCACATTAAAATTTTAAGTAAACAGTGATTTTTACAAAAAAGTGTTTCAAACGAAAGTTGTTTATTTTCTTATAAGGAACATTTTTTGTATTTAAATTTGTTCTATCTCTAACGGTTTACAAGATGGGTCCTAAGGATACAAATCCCAATTGACCTATGTTGCTCATTAACGAACTCGATCTCACTTTTTACATCCTGAGCATACTGTAAAAATTTCAACTTGATGCCTTTTTTCGTTTTTGAGTAATGGTTATGACAGACGAGCAGACGACAGACAACTGGAAATAGACTAATTAGTATACCTTGATATATTTCATATACATGGTATAAAAATAGTGCGAACTTTAAACTAACTCTTAATGGAAAACCTTATCTCAAACACCGAATGAATACAACACAACAACGGTAAAATATAACTTTAAAAGGGAGGTTTTTCTTTTAACAAGATAATATGAATGAGAATATAATAACAATAATTCTCATATCTTTAATTAATGATTCTTTTGTATAATAATAAATTTTATTTTTATCAAAAAATTATATATAATTTTTTTTGTAAATTAATAGTATATTTTTTATAATAATAGTTGAAATTAAGAACTATTGTTTTCTATAAAAGATTTTCTATTTTTAATGATTTAAGTACACATTTCAAAGAAAGATTAGAAAAAATAATAATAAATTGTGATTTTAATACATAAATCATTGATTTTTTTGGATTAGAGCCTCTTTTAATTTACAGGTAGCAGGTAAAAAATATTTATTGGTTTATTATAATATTCTTAAAGATTTTATGAAATGCATTTGAATTTGGTTTTCATAGGTGAAACTTAATAACACATTATAAAGCTATCTTTGTTATCTATTATTAGTTAACAAATAATTAATTTGCTATCGAAAATTAATATAAGAATTACTTTTGGCCGTTTTGGCTGAATGTAAATATCGTAAGCCAAAAATTACTTGAAGTTTGAATAAAATTATTTGATACTGACAATGACATAAATCAAAAACAAAAGTACGATTCTGTGATTTAAATTACAGATATCGTTTAGAATTCAATCACTAAAATACTTTATAAAGAAGGTGTTCGAAATATGACTTATTCAAAACTTTACAAGTACTAGGGTCCAAAAATTTTTATTATTTAAACTATTTAATTTAGAATTTCCGACAGTCGATTATTTGCTTATTATAATAAAAATAAATAATAGTTTTAAAAAAACACGCTGTTGTAACAAGCTGAACTAAAAGGTAGAAAAAAATTTCTTTAAATTCAAAAAAATCATTATATGTTAAAAAAGCGTGGGGTGTCAAATTTCAATTGTTGTAAATATTTTAGAGACAGATAGATATTGGTAAAAGTAAAGACATTATAATATATCTTAAAAAGGACCCCACGCTTACGATAAAATGATTTTTTTGAATTTAAAGAAATTATTTTCTACCTTTTAATTCAGCTAGTTACAAAAGCGTGTTTTTTAGTTTTTAGTTTAGACCCAAATTTGTAACGCTTAAAAATATTGATGCTAAGCAAAAAATTTTGGTATAGGTGTTCATAATATCACCTAATTAGTCCATTTCCGGTTTTCTGTGTCGTCTGTCGTCTGTCTGTCCGTCTGTCATCACGATTACTCAAAAACGAAAAAAGATATTTAGCTGCAATTTTTATAGCGTGCTTAGGACGTAAAAAGTGAGGTCGAGTTCGTAAATGAGCAACATAGGTCAATTGGGTCCTCCATCTTGTAAACCGTTAGAGATAGAACAATAGTTTAAGTGTAAAAAATATTCTTTATGAAAAAAATAACCAACTTTTGTTTGAAACATTTTTTCGTAAATATCACTGTTTACCCGTGAGTGCGCAAATTAGGCGTAAATTGTAACGTATGTAATTATGGGAATATCAGTTATGTATGTGTGTGTAATGTGATAGAATCATCAACACTGTCTATGCATGGTATTTCAACAATTAACTCAATCAATTGTTTGTTTTCACTTGTTTATACTATTATTTATTTTATGTTTTTTAGTTTTTAAGACTATTATTTATTTTATATAAAAAATTCAGTATAAATATGGTGGGAGCGCAAATAAATGTATATATTTTCAGATATGGAAATCGTTATTCCAGAAAATCCTGATCAGGATTATCAAATAAACTGAATAAATTTTAAACTGATTAAATTATTGTATTGTCAACAGTACAGTTTCAAAATCGTATTTCTCTACTATATCGTCTCTACTGTTTTCAATTTTATGTACAGTTCTGACTCGAATTATACGAATATAATTGTAAATATTATTTTGATGTGCAGGTAGGAGAATCATTTTAAAATCTCAAAACCAAGTGTCATTTGAAGTCAACCAAAAAGATTTTAAAAAGAAAAGACTGGGTCCCACTTAATATGTAATTGTATAATATAGTTAACATTTTTATTTACAAACTTTTAGTTTTGTGAACGATACAAATACAAATTTATATAAATACGATTTTTACTACCTGCAAACACACCCTACTCTAATCTTTGAATAAAGGAAGAATGAATCCTCATCAATACATGAAAAAAAAAAGTAAAAACTTCACATGATATAACATAAAATTATATCTGACATGAATACACGATGGACCAACAAAACTAAAAATCGGCTGACTTTTTAGTTTCAATCTTGTTTCTCAATTAAACTTTTAGATTATAAGCCTATTATTAAACGAAATTTTCATGATTTTGTATTTTTGATCAAGGTAAGAATTGGAAATAGTCAACTAAAGGCATGTAAAAATAAGTTTATTTTTTACAATTCGCCTTTTTTCTCTGAAGATTAAAAAAAGATCCTCTAGATGGCAGGATATATTTGTAATTTCCGCACTTTTCCGCCGATAATTTCATTTATCAGCTCCTCAATTATTTTCAGAGCCTGAATGTACCTTTTCGCCTTTAAAATGCTATTTATGGTATCTTCGCGAATGAAATGAAAAAAAAAAACTATTAAATTTAAACTTAACTATTAAAAAAAATTAAGAAAGTTTATCAAAAGCAAATTTCTAAAGGAAATTCAAACGTCACTATTGATCTCTTTACACTTTAACATTAACTGGCTTTGGTAAAGATTGGTCCAATGTGTAAAGTGGAGTGAGTATAACATTAAAAACTTTTATCGTGTAAAACAGTATAAAAAAACATATCACCTTGATATTCGTTTTCAAAAAACAAGTTTGTACATGTTTTTTAAACGAATATTCATATATAATAATTGAGATATTACAAGTTTAATCTTGCAAATTTGTTTTATTCCGATTTATAAAGGGTTGTTCAATATTGGACTAGCAAAAGGGAGATATATTGTTATACCAATTTTGGATTTTTAGTTGTGAGTGATTGCTATTATTTTTCAAATTTATTCATAGCATTCGTGACTCTAATATCGAAATAATAATGATTCTTTTTCAATATAAAGCTATTTCAAAATATGAAATGACAAAAAATACAAATTCGATTTTAATAATTATGATTAGAAAGACTCAAATTGTTCTTTGGAAGGAAATTTTACTTAATCTTGAATAAGAAAATGATACCAAAGATTTGAAATTTTTCGATTCTCTAGACGGTTTAGGAGAAATTAACTTTCAAAGTCAATGTTTTTACAAAAAATAATTTTTAATTTTTATGTACAATTCTTAATTTTGGTATGATTTTAAAACTCAAAACTTGAGGAATATTGATACAAGTTTTTATGTAAATGGCATCATTTTTAAAAGCACTTATTGTCTAAAAACCAACATTGATGACGACTTCTTCATATACTACCGTATAAAAAGAGCTGTTAATAATAATATATTTATCGTAAACCGTACATAGAACCGACCTGTTTATACAGAAGGCGTATTAAATACTCATTAATTGACGCACAAACTTTTAGTTTTTTGATAAAGCTTTCGTTTTGGTATTGCATTGCCATAAAGCAAAAAAGCACAATAACTCAAATGGTGGAAGCGACTGGAAGTTTAAAAATTTTAATTACCAAATAAGTAAAATGTTTATAGATTAAATATATAGAAATCGTCCCGAAGAGACAAAAATTTAACAAGAAATTGGAAATTGGTAAGTTTATTTAAAATTATTATATTATCCATAAACTGATCAAAAACTTATCTAATTTCAAATATTCATCTAAAAAGAAAATCGATATAATTAAATCCATTGATATTTTTTATTTGAACTACTTTGTAAAAGCGTACATAGAAAAAAAAAACAATTTGAAGAAAGTGAAATTCAATTTGATGGAAACTATGTCAAAATTTTTTTTCTAAATCAAATCACATTTGTAATTGCACCGTGAGAATGAAATCTTTTTAAATATTATTTCATCTTATAGTATTTATAATTTTTATATATTCATTCAAATATAAAACAAAATTGAAATTTTCCATAAAAACTGAAAACCACAATAAATAATTATTTATTGTAATTTAAATAGTAAAACAGATGCTGCAAATGATTATAAAAATTAATTTACAACAATCATTTATTATCATTATCAATATACAGTGGCGTGCACGGAGTTCTTAGACAGGGTAGGCATACCCGTTAAGATGTGTTTATTGATTGTATACCTACTCGTAGATAAATAATATTAGATATCAGAACAAGATTATACATATTTGTCTCAATTATGTAGGGTAGGCAATGTCTTTCTGTCTGTATGTAATGCACGCCACTGCCAATATACATTACATATTATAGTAGAATAACCAGAATCTCATGGAAATACAAAAATTCGAATTATCGATTTTTATGGCTTAATGTGATTATTGGATTATGGAGGGTTGGTCATAACCAACTTCGCTTCTCAAAACTAATTTTATGAAATTTATTATTTCCAAGCATTCGTGATCAAAATGAAGAGGTAATAACAACCCCATACGAACATACAGAGGGTGTCCCGTGACTCGAAGATCATACCTTAAGAATATTTCTTTTGTCCAAAACTCGTGTCCAAAAGTTGTGGGCAGTATTAAATTTAACCAAAAAGTGAAGACAAAGTAGTTTAATGTTCAATTAATTAAAATTTTCCATTCAAATAGCTTTTTTAATTCTGCACTTTTTTGTTTTTTATTCAACTAATTATACACAAATAAAACTTTTTTTAACAATTTATCAGCCACGGAAAACGTTGCTTGATATTTTAAGTTTATAACCAAAAAGCACTGATGTTTAGCAAATAGCAAGTGTATACTTTCTCGTCAACTCCACTATTTAAATTGTCTAATTCCATTATATTAGGTTAATGGTACCGTTTTAATTGTCAACGTTTGTTAATTCTTTTACCATATCTCATATTCTGTTTTTTACTCATCCTATCTCTATTAAACCACTTTTTTTTAATCGATTTCTTATTTTTCTCTGACGTTTTCAAGAGTTTTTAACTATAGAATTTCGAGCAATAAAAGAAAAAATAGTCGACTAATTGTCAAATGAATCCGATTTTAGATTTTTTCAAAGGGTGCCACTTGTACCACTTAAGAAAATCGTAAGAAATTATTATAAGATACTTTAAAAAAAAATTCAAAAATTGGGTTCATTTGATGACTAGGCGCAAAGTTTCTGAGATATCGCCCGAAGACACGTTCTTGTTTTACGGCGTCTACGCAACTGCATCATCTTGGATAAGTGAACACTTTTTTGGACAGTTTTGACTAGTAAAACAAGCAATTGACTTTTGTTAAGTTAGCTCACAATAAACATTACCTACACCTCTTTAATAAATGTCATCTTTAAATTTTCAAGACCTGTTTTTTATAGTCTATTTTATCAAAAATTTAAATTTATTACAATACTTTATTACTTCATCAACTATAAATTACGAGTATAAAAAAAAAGTTTTTATATTATAATTGACTTATCTAGTTTTACTAAATAAAACCATAAAAGTAAAACTTCAGTATTTAAGGGTAGAAGACCATTTTTATAATATATTTTTTTTCGATATCTTTCTTAATTCCTGGGAAGTTATTTACAATCTATTGAAAATAAATTTTTTGGAAGAAGATAATATAACATTGATGTTCAACATGATATTTAATACCTTATTTTATTATCGTAAAACATTAGTTGCCCTGGTGATCCCGTAACTCATGAATATATTTTATTAGACCGGCAGCTACTAACAGAAATCTTGTGTCAATCGAATTCAGAATTTTTTTGAAAGATACTTTTTAATGATTGATATTAAGTCGCACACTTGTGGCCGTTACTTATTTTTCTACTGTCTTTTCGCAACTCTCGAAAAGAAATACAAAGTTTTGGCAAGGTAGAACACTACGTAAGTACGATAATCATTAAATGTATTCTATTAATCCTATGATTTCTTAGCACCCTCTTGTCATAGAAATAGGAAAAATAGTAACATAAAATTAAATCTGACATGAATACACGTTGGACCAACAACACCAGAAAGCAGCTTACTTTTTAGTTTCACTCTTGTTTCTTAATTATATTTTGCCAAATATTGAGTGAGTTGGCCTGTAATTAGGTGACTACTCGCAGATTACTCGCTAGGTAATGTATAAGACATAAAAGAGAAAAATTAATTAGTATAACAATTTCCATAATATCGTCTCTTACCATAGATAGAATGGAAATTGGAGTCATAATTAGATAAAAATGAAAGCTACATTAAGGATAACAACAATAAAAGCCAATAGGCTTTTGTCCACTAAAAATAAATCGGATGAATAATATTTTATAATGATTAATCATGAATAACAAAACTTAAAATTATTTTTAATAAAAAATAAAAGATTATTATTATTTTTAGAAAATAAATCCAGTAAAATTCAGTCACGTGACAGCAAAGACCAATCAGAGTGTTATGTAACGCCATGCCAGGCGCTATTAATGCTGTTTACATTTTAATATAACGAAGCAACTAACTTGCTTTATTGTCATACAAAAAAATGATGGTTTACTTACAACTACTCACAGCTTTTATACACAAAAATTATTGCTTGGCAAATCGTTTCATCATGTCATTCAAGACGCCATGACACTCTACGCTGTTTTGAAGTAAATTCGAATTGGTTTTTGAAAATGCAAAATACATAATGCAAATATTGTTCTTTTTTTTTTTTTTTTTTTTTAAATAATACTTTTTTGGTGTAGATCAGATATTAATGTAACGTATAAATCAATTTTCAGGAAAAAAGCCTATTACTATTATTATTACAAAATATTATTGGACGTCAGAAGTTTTTAACAGAGAAAATTGTGAGGTTAGACAGTTACTTATTTATTGATGTTTAAAAATATTAAAAAGACGAATCAAAGTATTTAATTTTATTAAAATAAATTAAAAGTTTTAAAAAGTAATAAGTAATATAATAGTTACTAATAAATATATTGTCTAAAACTATAAACAGGATAAAGAAGTTATAATAAGAATACAACTAATAATAACACTACATAGATACGTCCGTATGTAGAGTCAAGATTATTTCCAGGGTTCCGTATAGGAAAGAAATTAACGAGAACCCTATTTACTAAGACTCCTCTGTCAACAGGCTGTATCTTATAAAATAGTAAGATGAAATTTTGAGATAATGTGTATTACTATTGCCGCTGTAATCACAAATAATAAATCGGTTTATTGTCTCGTACTTATTAGTTTTCTTTTACAAAAGTATTTAATAAATAGTACATAGTGTTATATCTTGTACGATGTTATGGAACTCTTCGTGTACCAGTGCAGCCCGCACTTGACCGGTTTCTGTTGTTTAAAGTAGTTGAAGAAAATAACTTGTTAATAAAACAAGCAACAAACTGGGTATGGGCGTGGGGCGTCGGTAACAAAATATAATAAAAAGGAACATATGAGTAGAACACATAATTTGGTATCATCAAAATATATTACAATAACAAAGGATTATATATTCTTGTTGTTGTTGTTGTTGTTGTTGTTGAGATGGTTAGTAAAGTGTATGAGAGTAGTGTTTTTCTTTATTATTGTGGTCAAATGTATGAAGCGTTTGAATCAAAGTAATCAATAAGTAGCAAATAAGAGCAATAACCAAAGTCACAGACATCTTGACCAGTATCGACCAACAAAAAGTGGAGATGGATTGACCATATGTTGAGGTCTAATGTAGAAAAATGGAGAAAAATAGTAACAGACTGGTACCGAAGAAATAGTAAAAGAAACACAATTAAGGAGATGGGAGGACGAGCCAATGGCAAATGCTAGAGGTGGCCTTTGTCAGAAGACACACTGAATTCAGGATACAAAGGCATAATTATTATTATTATTATCAATATGTAATTTCAGAAATAATTCTTTGGATATTTGCTTTCTTATTGGAATTATATAGGAATAAAGTACGCCTGAGACTGGTTGCGTTAACTGCATATTCGTCATTTTAAATTAAATTAATTTCGTTTGAATCATTTTTAATGTTCTTTTTACAATAAAAATAATAATTACCAAACAGTTTTGTCGTTGCTAACACCGCACCAAAAATTTTTCTATTTAAAAAAAAAATAACATTGTCAATTCATTTTAGTGGGACCGTAATTATACCCTGTAAATTATCTAATTTGTTCATTTCCGTTTTTCGTCCGCCCGTCAACACGATAACTCGACCCGAAAAAATATTTAAATCTGAAAAGTTTATAGCGTGCTCAAGACGTAAAAAGTGAGTTTTTAATTAAGTCCTGGGTCTCATCATGGATCCATCTTGTAAACCGTTCGAGGTATAACAAAACTATAGGTAGAACAATATAAAATCATTGTTTACTAGTAAGAGCGCAAATGAGGACAAAACTTTGCAGTCAATTTTCTCCGAAAGTATAAAAAATAGGCCGTTGAAAATTTCTCTTGTAAAAGATTCTAAAAAACCGAAAAAAATTCCAGTAACTACTTTCGAAAATTTTCGAAAACCAAAACAAATAACGAAAGGCCGCCATAATTGTGTTGGTTTTTTAAATCCTTCTTATTTATTGAAAATAATGAGAAGTTACTGACAAGACTCACATTCAACACTTCGTATACAGGATATTTCAACAATTTACTCAATTAAGTCAATTGATTATTTTTACTTGTTTTAATATAATTTATAATTATAATGACAATTTAATTTTAATTGGCCAAGTAGAAATCGGATACTTTACTAGCGCACATTCCCCCGTTAATTAACACAACTGCTCTCAGATGTAAGACGTACTTCATTCATCCCTACCTAAGTTCAATAAGGAAAGAAACATTCGAAATCCGGTCGTATTAAAATAAACTTTCGAAAATTTTTTGTCGGTTCGGCACAAATGATCGAAGATCGGCTCATATTATATAAGTATAAACAAAACCAAATGCATTGTAGTATGCATATAAAGGTAAAACTTTTACACGCAGCATCCATAGTATCATCATCATCAACATCTCAAAAAGTATATATATATGAGATCTGGATTGAGATCCATCTTGACCATTCTCCTTTTCTCCTCATCAGTTTAGTGGTTTTTGTTTGTGTGAGAGTGTAAGAAGAGGTTCCCCGACTCAGGTGGTCACTAAACTATACCTACCGCGGCGTTTTGTCTGCTTTCCGATGAGATTCCATGGTGATAGTATTCTTTATTTTTAGTTAGTTTTTTTTTTTTTGTAATATTAAATATATTTATTTTTTTGTTTATATTATACGGTAATCATTTTTATTTTAAGGATAATTACATAGACATAACTACGTCTACGAAGTATAAAGTAATCTGTAAAATAATGAAAGATTATCACTAAAATATAATTGAACATTTATATAAAATTTTAATTAACCATAACTACAGTTTATATCGGTGAAGTAATATTAACGATAATGATCTGCAAGTGCAAGCCCAGAGAAGGACAAAAAGTAATAAAGTCTCCCTCAACTAACAAAGTAAAAAAGACGATTGTTTAAATAGCTTCTCATACAGGATATAATAATTGGATTAATATTGGTTCAAGTCTGGCTGGAGATTAATCGGCTTAGCCACCTAGCCTGGAAAGCTAGACTGTCCCAATTTCTTATTACTAAAAAATTTTTCAGTTTAGTTTAGAACAGTTCGATAGCCACTTTCAATAGAGATAGCACTACAGGGTATTCTTATATGGCACAAATTTTCTTCAGATATACCACTCATCAATTACGTAAACGGCTCTGAATTTTGAATATGTATTAATTTACATATCTAAAGATATAATCTACCTTTACGATTTCCACACTTAAGACAAAATATTCAAAAACATTAGATATACAAAGTGAGCAAAAAAGAGACCGATTTTGAAAAAGCTGTAAAAAGAAATATATATTTTCCTTAACTATCTCTTTACCACTTCCAGCTGTTAAAGCATTTAAGAACATTAAATTCAGTTTGTTTGGTAATCATAGTTAAATTACTTTAGCTCCAGTAAGATTATGCCCTCTTTAAACATCGTAAGTGCAAAGCTAGAATATGCACCGCTCCATTGTGACTGAAAAACCGTGATAAAAGTAAGGAAAGCATGATCTACTGACTTTCAACAGAATTAAATTATCAATAATGTCTTAAAAACATGATACAATTTGCTTAAAAATAATTGATTTTAAAAATAAAAAATCCGACTTCGTAAAATCAAAACTGATCGTCTATTTAAAATTTTTTGAAAATATTTAATATGGAGACAAAAATAATAAATTTCTCCTCTCAAGTTAAAATCCTTCAAGCCGTTTAGGCAGCAGATCTGGCCAAAGAAATATACATGCATAAATACATTCATAAACTCGAAAAACAAAACCCTCCTTTTCGCCCTGTCGATTTAAAACACAATTAACTTCCTTCAGTACTTTCTAAAATACTTTTGTAGGTAATTTAAAGTGATAAAAAATAATGACAAATGATTTTCCTTTTACAGCGTTTTCAAAATCGCATACTTCTCTGTTTCACCTTGTATATAAATTAACGGTAATATTTTAAATATATAAATAATTAATATCATTAAAATTAATTTCGTAGGATGTTTTTTAAATTAAATGATATAAAAAAAAATAAAAAAATGTAATGAATTAGAGCCCAGTTATATAAAAAAGGAGAGGCACTTTTTTGTTACCAAAGTAAAAAAAAAAAAACTACGATATGAAGATGAAAATAATGGTGATTTCAGAAGAAGAAATGGTCAGTGCTATGGGCAAACTTGCTACATGCACACACAACACATATCAAACACTCACACTATGCTTGAAAATAAAGCAACAACAATAAAATATAGCTCTTTAGATAGTCAAACCTTTTCTATACCTTAATTTACTTTGTAGCCTATATTTTATGCAATAGTTTTATCTACATTAAAGACTGTATATGTATAAGATATTATTTAGACGATATAAGATAGATTATTAGAATTTCTAGTACAATAATATCGAGGTTTGCTTTAAATCTTCAGGAGAAATTCTAATGATAATGATAAGCAGCCTTTATAATACAAAATACCTTTCTCGAATTCCAAAAGCAGTGATTGCCATTTTCAATTTTTGAGCTACACCCAATTTTACCTTCCGTACTTTACTTTCAGTAATTTTACCTTTACAATCTTTAAAATAGCTAGGAAAACATGGTCTGAAGGTCTCTGTTAGGGGCCATCAAAAATTACGTCATAAAAATTTTATGCTTTTCTTACACTCCCACGTCTTTTGTCACAGGTGGTAATATTTATCAATCCTCCTCCCTGATGTGACGACACATATTTCTCGTAATTGTTTTGTTCATTCTTAAATTATTTAATATATTAAAAAAAAAACGTACAAAACAGTAACTTAAAAAAGTAAGGAAACCACGTCCATCACTCGGTGAAAGTCACTTTTCAAGCCGCATCTGTTGGCACTTGTAGAAGACTTCACAGATAAGTGACTCGCCGAACGGTAGGGCAGCGAACATGCACTCTCCTTAACGTGTAACGTAATTTATGGATGGCCCCTAAACGTATTTAAATAAAAAATTAATATTCAAATGGAATTAAATAGATATAGGTAATAAGAAAGTATGGTATCCCGTATTCTCTCAGAAAGAACGAAAATTCATGGAAAAAAGGCAAACCAAAGCTATGAGAATTATTAAAAACCATTACATGCGGTCATTTTCCAAGAAAAAATGTTGTTTTTGAGATAATAGGGGAGTCCCACACTCTCCAAGGCATTTATAGCTGTGTCTACAAATCAACAGCCGATCGATATACTACACGGTAGGAATTCATGGCATCTACTACAATGCTGGTATGGTATATAGACAGATACTTTATAGTATCTATGTTAGCATAAGTAATATTATAGTATTGAATAAGGCTATCCACCAGAAATATTGTGGATATCGCCAACCATTATGGGCCTGACGCACAAAACTTTTACTAATGTTACTACTCCCTCAATACAGTACACAGTATGACGTTCACACCGATACTGACATAGTGATATCCACAAAAAATTTTTAGAGTTTAGGTCAAAAAAATTATCGATTGATAACTATAAAAATATTCAAAATGAAGATAGAAAATTAATTCAGCTCATCCATATTTGTTGATTTTCTCATTAATAGGTAATTAACCGGAAATTTGAGACACTAAACTATTGACTATTGAAAATTGGTTGACTATTTAAAACTGAAATATGCGAATAAAACATTCGTAAAAAGATATTTGGAAGAAATTAAATTATTTAAATAAAATAATTCATATATGAGTGTTTTTCGAGTGGGATTGTCTTAAGCTACTCAACTCACATGAATTGCGGCATTATAAAAACATAAGCAAAACCAAATAAAAACATACATAAGCCCTGAAGCGCAATCAAAGACAATAAACAACAAACATTTGTTATCAAATATGTCTTACATATAAAAATAAAAGAACTTGATTTTTTACAACAAGATTATAACATTATAAATTTATTTACACCTTACAGATATTTAATTGAAAGTATGTTATATACAAATGTAAATATTTTTATTAAAATTTTTGCGCTTTTATATTCAACTTGTGTCACTCTTTTCAAAACTTGAAATCGAATTATTTATTAGTAGTCTAATTATTTTATCGTATCAGTTTGAAACTTTGAAAGTACTCATATATGCAATTCTGATTCTAGAATTGAAATTGAATTTTTCATAAATTGGGATTACTAAATAACGAGTCGATTTAGTAATCCCAGTCAGTCAGCCCAGATTGCATAGTGTTTCTATCTGTCACTTTGCACCTAATTTCGCCCACTTAATCAGGTAGGAGATGTACGTCTTCCAAAATTTTTCCAAAATCATGAGTTTCATGAAGGTAGTGGTACAAAATTTGGAGCAAAGTGTATTCATTGCGATTACAAGATCAAATCTTAAAGTAAAACGGCGGACAAAACGATATCTTTGATTCATGTTAAAATCTCGACGCAGCCATCTCGCACGGATTTTTCCCAGACACCCTCCAAACCATATACAGAAATCTTCGATTTGGTGGGGAAGCGATGGGAAATAGTATTTGAATGAAAACGTTTGTAAATAGTTTTAATATCGTAATGAAAAATGCATCATAATAAAATCTGATATTCATCATGATATTCAGTAGCGTAAATATTCCGTTCGAGACTCGTGGCAAATGAATCAGATGGGGACCTCTCCCACCCAGTATATAGAAACTAAACCACGTAAGTTTTTTTTTATTTTATATAATATATAAAATAAAGGTTAGTTACCCCTTTTATAACTCAAGAACGGCTTGACCGATTTTATAATATCTGATTTGTTATTGTCGTCTCGAATAGCAGAACAACTATTAAAATAACTTATTTCCCGAATAATTGGTTGGGGGGGAGGCTGAAAGTTTGTATGAAAATCCGTCACTTTTGAATCCGCATGATCAGTCAACAAATAGTTTAAAAAAGTTAGGGTTCCGCACTTAACCCATGAAATTTTGAACAAAAGAAAAGACAAGTGAAGACAGGATTAGTGAAGGCTATAGCGCGGTAGGCTTTGTTTTTAAGTTGAAATTGCCCATCGAAGCGGGTGCGTAATAGCCAGTTTTATAATAATTCACTATGAAGGTAAAGTAGGTACATAAAACGCTGTTATAATTAGTTGATTTTCTTGATACTTGTAGTTTATATTATATTTCCTATTATTATAAAATATAAAGCGGGGATTCCCCGAGAGTCCGTGCCATGAAAATATGAACAAACAGGAAAACTTCATTTCTTAGAGCAAAAGCGCTGTGTTTAAAAGGAACGAAGATTTAATTACCTACCGAATATGTTCTAAAACTGACTGGGTGATGCCTTTTCCAACAAATTCATTGAAATTTTGATATATTTTTGTATTTAACTTGTTTATGCTCGCAGGTAACTTAAATTAACTAATAAATTTTCCAAAATGTTTTAATAATAAATGTTTCCTGTGCTTTGAGGTCGGGGGACCCTTCTAGGTGTCTGTGGCATTTTGTCCGTCCTGTGACCCTATTGATACGCCTTTGTCATCTGGTTTACAGTTACATTAAAACTTTCTTTTTTGAAAACTGTTTAAAAAGAGTAATTTTTCAAAATTAATATAATAATCTAAACAAATATTATGATTATCATTTAAACAATACAAGAAATGACATAAATTCATTGAAATGCGTCTCCTAACTACATAAATACAAATATTATAAATATGTATTGAATCATTAACCTATTTACTGTAATGTATAAAATTTAAAATACATATGTTTTTGTTAACTTCATATAATAATTCTAGTCAACTTTAAATAAATAAATTATTATAATGTTTAGTAAAAAAACATTATGGTTTGTAGTTATTGTTTAAAAAAAATTAAAACTTTAAAATAATGAATAAGAAAGAACATACACACCCAATGCGTTATTTTAGGTACAACATAATTAATATTATTAATGATTTTTCTTATTTTGAATTAAAAAGTAGTGTCAGTTGAACTATTTAGAAATATGAATTATTCAATATTTTTTTAATAAAATTTTTTATCATAATGATTGAATTTTTATTACGCATGACGCATGTACCAATCTCATTAAACTTAGATAAAAAAAAAGTGAAAATGAACAATTAACTGAGTTAATTGTTGAAATACCTTACATAGATAGTGTTGATTAACGGTGCTTATATTATTTTCAAAATAATATAAGTTTAAAAAACAAAAAAATTATGTAGGGAATTTATATTAGACTAAAAACCCATGCTAAAATTCTTCGGGTGAAATGGCGTCAATTTTGCGCGGTACAGTTTAGTACGGATGAGAAAATAAATGTCACACTACTTGGTGTCTCACCCCTGTTACAGTAAATATGTACGGCGTTGCTGGCTACTAACTCTGAATTAGTATTCGAACGAAGTGCATGAATGTCGTACAGAAATAAATCCGGTAACTACGGTACCGGAAGTTAAAAAAAAATTTCTGTCATCAATTTCTAAAGCCCTACGTGATTTATTTCTGTACGGAATTTATGTAATTTGTGCGAATACTTATGCAGAGTAAGAATCCAGCAACGCCGTACATATTTGTGGTGTAGGGTTGAAACACCAAATGCTTTGACATTCATATTGTCACCTGTACTCACATGCATCGCGCAAAACTGGCTTAAACTGACCATGCCATAGGCCATGGTGCTTAAACTGACTTTAACATATAGCAACATCTTTTTCAATATGATTCCTGGAGGGCTATTTCACCCAACAAATTTTAGCATGGGCTTGTAATCTATATACTTTAAAACTAATTGTTAAAAAACAAACTTTTTCCTCAAAAATGGATTCCTTTAATATTATTGGAAGGGTTTGCCATGAAACTAGAATTAATAAACTCACAAAGTTTTGACCATATTTGAACCTTCACGGGAAAACAAAGTTATTTCCAAAAATTGTTTACTTTTGGACAAAGAACATTTTTTGCATTTAAATTTTGTTGGTTTTGCTACAGTTTAAAAGATGAAGTGGAGAATTATTTTATTTTGCTCGTTTAAGGGCTCAGTTACTTTTTATGTCCTGAACACGCTAAGAGTTCTAGGTCTTCTAAGAGTTACAAATGTGGGACTAGTACACCAATATATTTCATATATAGGGTCCTTCTTCAATAGGCTTCAATATAACATGACCTCCCCACATTTCAAAGGTTATAGAACGCGAATATAAAAGTTTTATTGTAACGTTTTTTTATTTGAAATTAACTTGTTAAATAAAATTACATAATAAATGACGCTTTCAATCTAGCGACGAGTATGAGCAAATGTTTCAAATATTTTAAGACCCATATTTTTAAAGTTTTTAGTTTATATTTTGATATGCTTAATTGCTAACATCATCTTTAGACCTTTCGCTATTTAATACGAAAAACGTCTACGTTTATAATATTGGAACCTACATCTTTCTACGTCAAATTTCTAACAGGAAAGTTCGAGAGGATTATTTCCTTTTTTACTAATTTCAAAACTAACAGCCGTTTACATACAAAGAATGTGAATTTTTCTTCCTTTAAATTCACTTCAGAAGTGAACATAACCAGTTTACGTAAACATTTATATTCACTACTTTTAGTCATTATTTTCAATGAATTAACGCACCTTAATAATTTAAATTCAATAGAGGAACATATGAAGAAAATATTATATATATAATTTATTACCACCCGGTACCGTATGATACTGGGTAATATAGATTTGTCAACAAACATATCACGTCATTATATTTTTATACATGGAGGAATGACTGGAAAAATATATATTCAACGGATACAAAAAACTAAAACTAAACAATAAAATGAAAACAATAGAGAGTGTATGAAGCATGTGCATTTCATCAACATGCATGCATCCTTGAAGAGTTCATCCGGGACATTATTACGGGTATTACGCGTATATATAGGTGTTATGGAAAAAGTGAATAATGCTATCTTAAGTTTGATAATCATTTTGATAATCAAGTTACCACCACACGAATTGGTTGAACAACAAAACGATTGAAGAATTTATAATGCAACTCGTTCAAAAAAAATTAATTAATATTATATAAAAATGAATTGATTTGATATACGACGAATAGTAAAGTAAGAATAAAGTTTTTCGACATCTCGAGCGTTTGTTTGGATTTATTTGCAGAAACAATTCTACGAAATAACAATATTATTAAGAAAAACCTATTTTGGGTAAAACTTTTCAGTCTGTTTTGCCTAAGCTGTAAGGTTTGCAGAAAAATGTTTCGAACAAAATTCTAAATTAAAGTGTGTGTACATCTATCCATTATCAGTTATGGAGTAAAGTAAGCTTTCCATTGACCTTGAAAAGTTTAAAGTCTGCGTATGATGTGCGCCAACATACTCAACATTTTTCTTTTGAAACAGTTTTATCGATCTAAGTTATTTTTCGAGTTTCAAGCAATGTCAACTTAATGTCAACTTAATGCAAATGTCAATTTTACAATATTTTAGGAAGACATCTACTTTAATTTACGCTTATTTTATAAACTCCATCCATTTGCCATATTCCAATACCCAAATGCTTTTGTATTTTTCTACTGACATTTGCAACCGCGTTCGCGTGTAAGAAATCTTACCCATACGTTATTAATATGACCGTCTTTCAAAATATAAACTGATTATTCAAGTTTACTGTAACATATACATAAGTACTTTGATAGATACATCCATCATGCACATCATCTAATCATAATCAAACACTGTGTGTATGTCATAAAAAACTCATTTGTATTCACTTAAAAAACCCTATTCATAATTCAAACAACCATATCTGAAAACAATTAACAGTATATCAATGCACGTACAATACGGATAGATTAGAAATACTTGTGGAGTTGGAACGTTAAAAAATTTTATAAAACAGATTTCAAAAATAAAAAATATGATGTGAACACGACCTCTTTATAGATTTACAAATTGATCAAAATGCGGTTTCAGAGCGAGTGAAAATATTTTTATTAAAAGTGAAATTTGCAAAATTTAAAAAACCCGACAAATTTTTCGGGTACGGAACCCTAAACTCACACTTTAAAAATATCTAAGCACGCTCTCCATTAAATTACCTTTCAAATGAAACCAAAAAAATTAAGATTGAAGAAACTATTGAGTTCCACAAAGTAAATCTCTCTACAATTAATTAACAAAAAATTAAAATCATCTTCATCCTTTTAGGCGCTACGATGCCACAGACAAACAGGCAGACACACACCCATAACATTCGAAATTAAAACAACATTTTTTTTGGTTGGGGGATTAAAAATACAAAAATTGAAATCTTTCGACATGGCTACGTATAGAAGTCGGTACATAAATTACAGATTTCTGTAAATGTAGTCATTTGAAATTACCATAAACTACAGATTTCTGTAAAAATAGTCAATATAAAATATTTCACGGCCATCTTTTCTGATATACTCAATGAATAATTACGACTATTATACATTTAAAAAAATAGAAAACCATACATATATTTTACCTGTGTAAAACAATCCTTACAATTATTTCGAGTGTTATAGAAAGGGGATAAGCGAGAACAATCTTTACTTTTAAACCCAGCGACGCGGGTGGGTATCACTCTAGTTGGTTAATAAATTTTAAATTGTTAATTGTTCACTAACTTGTTAAAAATGTTAGAATTTAGTATCAACTAAAATTTATTAATGATAAGATACTTTCTTTGGCAAAAATAATCGATCGCATTACCTAATATAAAATTTTAAATTTTTGAAATACAATTTTTCATTACAAATCATAAAATATATCGATAACAGTATTTTAATTAAATGCATTTTGAATGATTAACAAACCATTGATTGGATATAATTTTTGATAAAATGAAAAAATTTTAATAAATGAGTTTAAAAAAATATTTGATAAATTATGATATAAATTGAAATTTTTCAATGATAATACAAATTAAAATTTCTAAGTGGATAATTCATATGATGAAAGAAATAGATGGATGCACTTTATCGAATAAATAAACAGATGTAGAAAAGTAACGTATGCTGTAAATGTTAGTTGTTACAATGATATATAGGTATACAACACTCCTTTTTCATATTTTATTGTTTAAAGAGAATTGTTTGTTTACGTATATATTTACAAATGTACTTATGTAATGTAGGGTTATGTAAGCATTCTAAACTTATTCGAAAACATATATGACGATTTCAAGCGCGGATAAAGAATATTATACGGCGAGAACAATATGAAATAATATCAAGGGCATTTTTTCAGTAATTAATTATGCCCCTATTATTCAGTTTGTTTCGACGCCTGGATCTGTGGTTTACTTGAAAAAAAAACACACTAAAATCTATTTTTGAAAACTAGACGTTATTTGGCTCTTCGTATACAATGTTAGACAAAAATTTAAAATCAAAATCAAAAAATCACAATTTTAAAATGGTCAGATTTTTTAGGAATACTATCAAAAATCAAAAAAAATCGGGGTCATTTAAGGATGTACGAACACCAATGCAAATTTAAAGAAAAAGCTTGATTTTTAAAAAATATGAAGTTGGTCTATGTCTAAATCAATTCTGAGTTGACCGATTATTTAAATACATAAACGATTTCAAAAGTAGGTACATTGGTTTCATGGTAAAACGGTAGATGGAAGATATGTTTTCATAGATTTCTCCAAAACTAGTCGGTGGAAATTAAAGTTAAATCCTTTATGCCCGGCTAATTAAGGATGTATAAGCACAGTAGTGGGGACACAATTCAAAAAAAATATGTATTTTCAATTTTGATGATGAATTATTTTATAATTTGACAATATAAGACGAAAAGTAAGAATAAAATTTTTCGATATCTAAAGTAACTTTCAAGATATTGAAAATTTAAATTTTGTTTGATGAAAATTGAAAATTTTGTTTAATTATTTCGCTTTCGATGTTTCGAAAACCAAGGCCGACATCGAAATATTTTATTTCGGTTACATTCACGAAGTTAATAGTTAACCAAATTCATCATCCAATTTGAAAACAACCTACAAATAATTTCAACCCTAAATTTAAAACTGTCTTGGTGCTCGTACTACCTTAACAATTGGTGGAGCAGTTTTATTAAATATCCCCTAAAATCCTGTAAGATAGCGATTATTTTTCACCGATTCTGGAGATATACTTATTTAATCGTCAAATAATCTTGCTTTTAGGTTTTGATTACTTGAAATAATCCATAGACACGAAATTTTGCGATTGATTGACGATTTATGGGGTATATACTGAAGTTTATGGGGATATATACTGAATGCTTTACTCTGGGTTATCACACCTTGTAAACTATTTTAGTCAATATCTAAGAAACTACTTGTCTAATTACCAATGGCATTTTTTACTATCTAGATTAGTAGTAAGCTCATAGAAGATCTTTTGTACCACTACCAGTTTCATTTTTGTACCCTTCTTTGTTTTGAAGATGCTCCAAAAGTTCAATAGTTTTAAACTTTGAGATATTTTGGAATGATACTTTATTGTGACCATCTAGACACAAACAATTAAAGCATTGTACAACCCTTTTGGATAGATATATCGTAATGATAGCTCTTCTTGTTGACATTTTGAAATTCTTCATATGGATATTGTCACTCATTTGAAAGATTTTCTATGTATGTATGGTATGATATATACATTATTATTGTTCGTATGTGCCTTGTCAACTAACACTTGTTACATTAGAAACATTTATTATTGTTATTTATCATTATTATCAATCTGTCTGTCTGCGTTATACTTATACTCTCTTTTCTATTCTATTACATTCTATTCTATATTCTACATTATAATTCTCTTGTTGCTAACTTCAACAATTATATTCCATCTACTTCACTATTTATTTATTATTTTTAAACCCTTCACATATTGTAACTAAATATGACGAGAAATTCATTTTTAATTAGATGTAGTGAGTTGGGAATCTACCTCTCAAAGTTGAAACCTTTGGAAAAATAAATTATATTTTTAAGTATGGAATCTAATCTATAAATATATAGGAGACTTTCTATAGATATAGATAGATAGATAGATAGTCACTCATCACGATATCTCTAGAACTATAAGACCTAGAGACTTGAAATTTGGGAGGAATACAGCTAAGAACGGATTTTACAAAATTCCACCCACAAGGGGGGTTGCGGGGGTGTTCATGAATTAAAAATTCATATTTTCAAATTATGGCTTTTAATAGTTCAAAACTTGGTCAGAATGTTTTAAATTACATTTAAAAATTTTTTTAACCTTCGGAGGGTAGAAAGGTGTAGCGAGAAAGTGGGAAGGAAATATCGAATATTTACAAATAAACCTAAGTGGGGTATCAAATAAAAGAGCATGACGTGTACATTACAAAACTGTTACCCAACGCAAGAAAATGTGGAGGGAGGGGTGCAAGTGGGGATATTGCCCAGCAAAGCGGGCGGGTAACAGCTAGTATAATATATAATAGACACACGAAGATAGTTAAAAGAACAAGTCCTTAAAAAAACTGTCATAATTACAACTTATCAACCTGCGATTGGTGTACCATATTTAACGAAAACTATATTAAAGAAATTTAAATAAAAGACTTTTTAAAGGACAAGCTTTTATTGCACTAAAAAAGAAAATAATTATTTCTATGAGCTACTTAATACATGACTAATCGTTGAAGCTAAAGGCACTCGGTTTAAAATACCAAGGATGATTCAGAGCAATTTCAGCTTTTACAAATAGTCAAATATTAGTGACTCATAGGGAAAATTATTTTTTATTTTTTATTACAAGATAGCTTGCCCTTTAAAACTTATTTTTAACGTAAATTTGTAATTTAAAATTAAAAAAAGGTGTGTATATCAAATACGATTGAAGCGATGGGAAAATCATATGTTCTTCGTATTTTTCTCAGCAAACCGTTTCATTTGATATCCATATTATTGTAATACGTAAAAAGTAACTATTCCGCCATATTGGATTTAAAATGACGTCACTTAGCTAATCATACATTGTTATCTAAACTAAACGTATTATACGCAAAATTTTAACTCAATCGGTTAAGGTATTTCCAGCATGGTATCTGCAGTTCCTATGCTAAAGCTATGGTTAAAATTTTTTTCGACATAATTTAACGAAAAATTAAATTTAAGAATTTAATAATGCTTACTATTAATTCCCAAAGTTTCAGAAATTTTGACCGTTTAAAATGGGAAATAATTATGCCAACGTCCCAATTTCGATCAATTTACGTCAAAATTAATATCTCGAAAGTGAAAATTAATTTCTAAATTTTTTTTTTAGAATTTTATTGTATAAACATTTTTTTCTACTTTTTCTTCAATATATAATAATATCATAAAAAATAGTTGGAGAGACCGGACATTTTACATGCTTTAAATGGGACATGACCCTCAAAATCGCGAACTTTGTCTTTAAATATCTCGCGATCTAAACGGTCAAAAATTATGAAATTTTAGGAATTCATAAATAAAGCTATTATAAACCCGAGAAAAAAAATTCGGCTAAATCTGTCGAAAAGTGATTTCATGCTGGAACTACCTTAAGGATAATTGCTTATTCAGTTGCATAACTTGATCCGAACATACATAAGACAAAAAACATTGAAAGTTAAATGAAAGCTTGTTAAAATTGAGGTCTAAACAAATTTGTACCATTTGGGTGCTTAAGTTAAAATTTTGAATTTGATTTTCATTAAATGAATTTAACCGTAGTATCGTATTTTTATAAAATTTTGAATCGTGACTGTTTTATCGAACACAAAAAAAACAAAAAAAAAAAAACAGAAATCTAAGACATGTTTAATATAATGTGAAAAAATTACGTTCAATTGTAGTAGATATTCCGGTAAATGAAAAATTTAAATTTATTTCCATCTAAATTTTGACAATCTGGCAAATTTTTTCAGAAACATGGTGTACATACTTTGCAACACGAAATATGGTCTCTTAGTCTCTTATTAACGATATTTTTAGAATAAATAACACCTATCTATTTGAAGGCGTTGAAAATTTGGTTTTATTTTCTGCTTTCAATGATTAGAATAGAAAATTTCGAGTAAACCATATAGGTTAATCGAGCATTACCCATCAGTACCTTTTTTGTAGTAAGGATTTACTTAATCGCAATTTCATATACACTACCTCTAGTTTCATTAGTTTCATTGCCGTAAAAATTTTGAGCGTTTAATTATACTAAGACATCTTTCCAACACAATAAATTGAGATTTATCATGATTTTGAAATGGGTCCGATAAAATAATTTCTCCATATCAAATTTTAAGTTATTTTTAAAGGAAAATTTTATAATTTAAGGATATTACTGCAGGCAATTTGTACCTTCATTCAATAGTTTATTTTAAATAGATGGATATACATAATAATAAAAATGAACATCAACAATCAAAAGCAATGAATAATTACTTTTAAAATAAAATAAAATAAAACTAATAACTTATTCGATTAAAAAAAATAAAAATAAAATCTTGTTTAATTATCCTTGAACTAAAAACAGTTCATAATATTCACAATATTAAATTAAAACAACAAAATAAATAACAAACAAATTGCACTTTTTTTTTGCTTGAGGATTTTAATATACCTTTATTTTTTTTTTCTTATCTGAATTTTGAATAATAAATAATTGACTGGAAATTGAATATTTATTCAATAATAATTATTTAAACATCCGCTGTATATTACTCATATATAATAATCATTAGTAGTAGTCAACATATATATTTGTTGTATCAACAAAAAATAATCAAATCAATAATAAATATCAAGATACATACATAAATAGATATACTAATATGATGAAAAGTGCTCGAGACATCGTTGGAACTATTATTCGACAGGTGAAAAAAAACAATTGACTGAGTTTATTGTTGAAATACCATGTATAGACATTGTTGATTACTCTGTCATATTACACATACATACATGTCACACATATATAACTGATATTCCCATATAATTCATACTACAATTTTCGCATAATTTGCTCTCTTACGGGTAAATAGTGATGTTAAAAAAAAAATGGTTCAATGAAAAGTTGTTTATTTTTTTATAAGGAACATTTTTTACATCTAAACTTTTGTTCTATCTCTATCGGTAAGATGGGTCCTACGGATCCAAGACCCAGTGCACCTATGTTGCTCATTTACGAACTCGACCTCACTTTTTACGTCCTAAGCACCTTATAAAAATTTCAGCTCGTGATGACAGACGGACAGACAGGCGACAGACAAATAATATACAACCGGAAATGGACTAATTAGGTGATTTTAAATACAACATATAAATATGGACACCCATACCAAAATCTTGTTTATAGTATCAATATTTTTTAGCGTTACAAACTTGGGACTAAACTTAGAATACCTTGTATATTACATATACATTATACATGGTATAAAAATGTTCTATTGAGGCAGTAACTTAATTTCTCCACAAAAGTTCCGTCAGTAAACTTTTGGAGACATGTAGACTTTTTTTTACTGTAAAATTTTATATTAAAATAATTCTTATTGAAATTTTCTTAGTTTTCTCAGGAACAAAGGAAAATACGATAAAAGACATGTATGTATCTTTGCACAAGATTTTGATCAACATCTTACTTTAGGTTTTGCATAGTAAAAAAGGAATTTGAAGCTGAAGAGCAAAGAATAATTAATTTTAATAATTTTTAATTATTTTTGGTACAAAATCACAAATTCTATATTGAAAATAATCAAACATAATATTCGATTGAAAAATTAGCCGATTAATGCCAACACTGGCTGTGACTACGTATTAAAATTAAAGCTCCTAACTTTTATACAATTATACTCGTCCACCATTTGGATTATTATTACCTTATTAAAACTAACATACCACCCTGTTTATTGATGTATCTTGAATAAATATTGGTTTCTAGTACAGACCAAAACAATTACAAGTTACACTTTTTATAAAATCAACTACCAACATTTATAATTAATGATTAAGCTAAACAAAAAAATTTTTGTTGTTTTTGATTTGTGCCAAATTATAATATGTATACAGATGAACCAAACAGAAAAACCAGTAAAGTATATAATTATTCTGTATAAATATAATGGGGTCTAAATTTTTTTTTTCATGTGTGACCTTGAATGTAATAACTAATAGGTATATTTGTGCGTACTTCCTTTAAAAAATAAGACACATATATTGTTATTGGGTTTAGTAAGTTGGCTAAGTACAGAAGTAGATATTATAGCAAAGTTTTGATGCAAAACAAAAATGCAAAATAAAAATGTAAAAATTGAATATTTCATTTCTATCTAGTAATTTTCAATTTATATACCTTTTCCATTTCTTCTCCCAGTACTTACCAATAAAAGAATTTTCTCCTTACTACAATCTTTAAGTTTCTTAATGCTTGACAAGTCTATCCTCTCTAAACGCTGTGTCACTGTCAGATTATAAACAGGCTACCAAAACCACCCCAAGTCACTAATTGCGTTGGGTTGAGTAAATATAGGCCGAATTTGCCTGGATTGGGGTGTTTTTCAGATTTTTTTAGACGGTAAATCTAAATCTGATGGAAAGTAAAATCTTAAAAAATTTCCAAACTGATTGCGATGAAATAAATGAAAAGTTATAATATAAATTTTATTTGCATTCTAAAAATAATATTTCCTTACAATTTTTATAGCTATATAAAATTTGTCAGCTATATTCTAAAGATATATGATTCTAAAGATGAGATTTTTAGAAATTTGACAAACCAAATTTTTAAATTCTTGAGTAATTTTAAAACTAGACAAAATAAACATAAATTCTTTAAGTAATATTGAAACTAGATAAAATAAATATAATTTCTAGAATAATTTTGAAATTAGATAAAATAAATATTAATATAATCGAAAAATTTTGAAATTTAATAAAATAATAAATATAAATTCTTTAATTAATTTGAAACTTGACGAAATAAATATACATTCTTAAACAATTTTGAAATAAATACGAATTGAGTATAAATTCTTGAATAATTACGACAAAAAGAAAAATTTTGATGGTAAAAATTATTTTACCATGGGTTATTTTTTTATGAAAACTTAACTATATGTTGGTGAAGTCTAAAATAATTCTTTAATTTGATGTTTATATTTTATGTCACATTTGATCCTTATAATGGGTAGTAAAGCTTATCTTCTTTGAACCGTTATGAAGAATTGAAAAATTTGTGTTTTTTAAAATTTTTTTGTTTTCTTTCCAAAGTACAAATGACAAGTTTGGCTATGAAACGAATCTTCAAATTTTGACAAAGTGCTGAAAATAAACAGAAAAAATTGGTTCAGGAGTATTCTTAATAATATTTCAACCTCTGATTACTAAATAGACAAAAATTAATAAATTAGGCTGTCATGTGTTATGAATCTATTAACTCGAAAATTAATAAATTTTAAGCATAGGTTAAATGTAACAGTTGACTTAAAGTGACACATCAGAACTTAACAAATTTTTTGCAGAGCATTTTCAGGAATAACTCAAGAATACATTATACTAATTTTTGGGAACCAAGGAAATGAAAAGAGCCCCAATTTCCCAATTTATTGAAAAGATAAATTAAAATATTCTTTCAGCATATGAATCTGTCTAGTTGTGTGTTTGTATACGTATTATTGTACATACAAATGTCACAGTATTAAATACAGTGCCACAAAAAATACACGTATTATACCATACTAGGTGTAATAACTATAAAATTATATGTGACTTACATATACTTATGTTATAGTAATGACAATTTGAATAGTTTCAATTTTACATTTCTTTTGACTTAAATAAGAGTCGTAAGCATATCGATAAAATCGCAAAAAATAGATACTGGCAAAAACGTAAAATTAGATAATGAAACTAAAATAAAATACATAGATATCCATTTTTATTGTTGGTTAATTTCTATATTTTTTTGTCACCATTCTAGTTATAACTTTTGGCAAGTTTTCGTTCTGCAGCAATTAAAGAATTATACTAGAACTCTTTGAACACTTCGTAAATAATATTATAACGTATCGTATGTTATGTTATCTTTCATGGTATGTTTTCTAATGAACTAATGATACTTTAAAAACATTTGCTGTAAGCAATTTAATTTATGATTATTTAAATATAAATTTCCCGTGATAAGAAAAATTAAAACTACTACCGATTAATGATAATAATTATAAAACAATCAACGGTTTTATATTTCAATTGAACAAGGTCCCCAGATAGATTAATGAATGTTTTTATTCGGAAGTCCTTAATAGCAGCAGCTCCGATTTGGATGAATTTTTTTTAATGGTTCTCTTTTTATATTATTTAACCACGTACCATTAACTAGAGACACTTAGTTAATTATCGATGGTCATTGGGAGAATTTGTTAACTGAAATTTTTGTTTTTAGAAAAAAAAATTTACGACAATATTTCCTAGTAGCCTTTTTTAATACTTATTTATTAGAGTTATATATGATCAAAGAGTTCTAACATTTTAGAATATTGAATGTAAATACCTCTATAAATAAATACTAAACTAGAAAAAAATTTGAAGATTATGATTTGTCTTAAGTTCTATTTTCTTTTACAACTTTGGTTATTCTAAAAATTAAATGATTTGAGCTAATATGGCTCAAATCATGTCGCCCTATTAGCTCAGTTGGTTAAGGCGTAACAATTTCCGTCCACGGTATCCTTAGGGTAGTGAGTTCGATTTCCGCCGTCGCAACAAAATTAATTTAATTAATAGTGTGATGGGCTGGTGTAGTGCATGGTATATGCGTGAAGGAGTTGCACTCAGCCTCTAAAAATAATTGAGTAGCTCATAAATGAAATTATCAGCGGAAAGGTGGTAAAACGCATATATGATATCACAATGGGTTCTATAGCCTAAGTCTGTCCTCCCAATATAAAAATATAACCATTATAGTGGACAGCCAATATAATCTAACCTAGCTCAAATCATATTCAAAACAGAATGACAAACGAAAGAAAAAATGACAAATTTTTTACTGTCTTCAACTTTTTAAAAATGTTATTGTTTAATATGGTAGAAAAATACTTGTATTCAGTATACTGAACAAATTTGGGAAAAATAGATCCGAAAAAAATAGACGGAAAAAAATTTCTGTTATAGTGTCCCATTTTTTGAACGCATGGGCTGAAAACTTCATAATTCAACCATCAATAATCGACAAACTCAACCTTACCAACTCGTAATTGCAACAATACTCCGGATCTTTAAAATTTTCGGTCTATTTTTTCATGAGTTATAAAATTTCAAAAATTTTGGAACGAAAAGATTTATCTACTGAAAGGATTTTTTTCTTAGAATTTCATTCTACCACTGTATAATCCGAATGCAATTACTATGAGACAAGCCACAGACGTGGTAGTTTCGTAAAACTTCAAACGTTTTATTTTAAGCACGTAATAAATATTGATTATATATAATTTTACGATGAATTTGCATAAAATTTCACAATCATATGAAATTAATAAATCAAAACGACAATTAATTAATTTTACAATTTCATTATAATAATAGCATATCAGATAATAAATAAATAAATAAATAAGACAATTACAAGCCTGTGTGAAAGTTATGAATGAAATCTGAACATCAGGTTGTCATCATATAAATCAAACCGAATTAACTAACTCAACATGAAAATCAAACATGTTTTTGTATTAAATATGACTGAAGAATAAAAACGATAATTCAAAATTGTAAGATAAGTATAAGTTCAAAGAGAGAAATATGTATCGGTAAAAGCTCATTTTTGGAGCTACAGGCAACGCATTTTATGAGAAACAATTTTGTTAAGTAACGTTTGTAACGGTTCAAAATTAGTCGGAGATAAAAAATTTCTCTTATTCTTTAGGGCCGATAAGTGATTAATATTGATAATTTTTGCCCCGTAAATGTGCCCTTTTTCCATTATAAAAATTTTATTAATATTAACACTTACATACTATACTGTTCACATTGGAATGATAATGAATTTTCATTTACCTGAAACAAAAAAACGGGTATATTACTATTTTATACATTACATAATGAAAATTTAATTTAAAAAAAGCATAATACAATCCACAGAAATCCTCTTCTTAATTTGTAAAAAACTTGAATGTTTTCGAAAGATATACAGTGCCTCTGTGTTCTGTATAAATAATATTAGTTACAGTAATTAAACCAGCCTTCAAATAACAATTCTAAACTTGAAATCGGTTCAAACAATGGCTGTGTTCGGTCGAACTGAGCGCTCGTTAGTGCCGATAAATCAATTTTTGATATTGTTTAGATACTGTTACTAACTGGGATTTAGTAAAAAGACTACTTATATAAATACTAGATATGGTTGGTCAACACTTTGAGGTTCATCGATAGAACGCTCTCTTGCATGAACAAATCGGTTGCAATTCAAATATTAATTCATAGTTTTGATGAAGATTGCGCCACAAAGGAGGAGTATCGAGAGGCTAACTGACATAATCAAATATGTTAAAAAGTTACTGAAAATGTAAAATTTTGAGCAAAAATTATAGTTGAGCTAAAGTTTGATGTCCTATCTATTAATTGTAATTTTGTCTAAATTATTTCTTTAGGCACAGAATCCTTTCAGAATATATAAAGAAAACATCAAATTGTATAACTTTTTATTTTCGTTATTCTGGTACGGAAATAAGCCCTTATCGATACCCCTCCTTTCTCAAGGGCGTCTTTCTCGTGCGCAAGATATATTTCACTCACATTTTTATCATTTTTGTCATCAATGCAGAGAGGTAAGAACTGCGAAAAATTGTTTGCAAGTCAGCCCCATATTTCGAGAAAATTTCTGTGTTTCACGATGAAAGCTTGCGAACTTTCAAAGTAAATAATTCGTAATACAGCGTCCACTTAGCCGACTCTAATCTACGTAGGTCTTCCTTATCCACTCCAAACGTGAGAAAACACCTTTTTTTGCTTCTTTCTTTCTGTAAGAACTGCCAGCTATCGATATTTAATTGACGATTTTGAATTTTTAATAATTCGATAACCTTTGTTATATTTATATCTCTAGTTCTCAACTCAAAACCGATTCTCACAATTCTTTGAGCAGCCTTCTGTGTAAAGGCTGAAAAACAAATTCCATTTATTGAAGAGGGACGGTATTCAGTGAGGAGCCAATCTCTTGATATCTCATCATCGGCCGTTACTAAAAACCAACCAGGATCTACAATACCACTTTTACGAAAACGAAGTTCTGTTCTTGAGTTATTCATAGCCTTTTTCATCTCTTCTACAATGTGCTTTCTTAAAGCAGAAGCCTCTTCGTATCTAATTGTTCCACCTCTTCTAACTGATCTAAAAACAATTTGTAAATCTCGTTTGCTTAAAACTTGTGATTTTCTCGTGATCTTTGTTTGACCACTAGTACTCGCTAAACTTGTTGATTTGCCCTCTCGGCAGGCCTCTTTTCTCAAATCTTCTACATCATTCGATAGATGTGGAGGTATTCTCAAGGAACGGTTAACTATTTCACCTACTACTTTTTTTGAGGCTATAAATTCATTTTTACATTCCTGAGGTAAATCTAAAGAATGACAAAGAGATATTTCACAATCACTTCTTGAAGCTCTTGATACTACGGGAAGAGTTAATTCAGTGAGAGAAGTAGTGTCTTGTTCAGGTCTGTTGAACTTTAGCCGGTCGTCATTTTTTTCAAAGTCTTCTCGTTCAACAGACATATATGGAGGCCTGCTCACAAGAAGGTTAGCAATTTTTGTTTGATTGCCACTTGCTATCGTTTTTACTGCCTTAAATTTCTCGTTCTGTACCAGAGGTAATACCAAAGAAGTACTGTATACCATGTCGCATTGGTTCTTGAGAAGATTTATGTTTTCCATTGAGACTCTTGGAAGGTCATTAAAAGGAACAGTGTTGGTTTTATTCTTTTGTATGGGCATGCTTAACGCACATCCACTAGCCACGTTCTGTGGTTGAGAAACGCCTGCAAAGTTTCTTTGGCTTGTATCACTTGGGTTCCTTATGTAATTTTCCTCAGAAATTTTCGCCAATTCGGAAAAAGTAAGAGACGTACTGTTTTGTAATGGAGTGCTCATCCTCGGTCGTTTGTAGTGTCTGCTTTCTTGCATAATGGATGAATGTGCAGGATTATCCTCGTTATGTAGTTGAGAAACGACTGCAAAGTTGCTGTAGCAGTTTGTATCACTCTGGTTCCTTGTATGGTTTTCGTTGAAAATTCTCGCCAATTCCGAAAAAGTGAGAGAAGTGTTGTCTTGTAATGGAGTGCTCATCTTCAGCCGTTCGTACTCTCTACCTTCTTGAATGAAGGATAACTGTGCAGGATTGTCCACGAAAGGATAAAAATCGTTCATACCGTTATTACTTGCAACTCTTTTCATAGCCTCGCAATTTTCGTTCTGTATCTCAGAAAAGTCTCCAAAGGTTCTGCCTACCGAGTTTCTTGAATGGTTTATATTTTCCTTTGCTTTAAAGATTCTGTCGCTTAGGTTATACGGATTGGCTGAAAGCCTTGTAGTTTCCTGTTCTTCTAAAGTTCTATATATTATATCAAATGGATTGTGCGTATGATTTATATTTTCTTGCGAAGCCATCGATAGTTTGGGAAGAGTAACTTCCGTGTTCTTAGTATTGTCTTGAACAGGGACACTCATCCTTGACTGTTTTGAATCTCTGCCAAAATCTTGCATAACAGATAGATTCGGAGGCACGTTTACGGGAATTTTAAAACCGTTTGTATCGGTTATACTTTCAACCCTCGCCACTCTCTTATGGTTTTCGTTTTGAAGATGAGCAAGGTCTTTAAAATTTCTGTAAGCTATGTCACATGAGTTACTTGAAGAGTTTACGTTTTCATGCGACACAATTGATAGTTCGCGAAGTGTAACGACAGTATCAGCGGTATTGCCTTGTATAGGAGTGCTCTTCATCAATCGTTTGGTTTCTCCGTCACAAACTTCTTGCTCAATTAACATATGCGGAGATCTGCGTGCGAAAATATTGGCATTGTCCATTTCGTTATCATTTGAATCAGAAAGAATAATCACAGTTTCAGTGGTATTGTCTGGCATTACAAGTTTTTCTTGTTGTTTTGGCTTTATCTTTGCAGATCTTCTCCTCGGCCTTTGGCCTTTTCTTTTAAGTATCGTCGGTTCTGAACGTATACAATGTGTCATGAGTGAATACCGTTCACTTCGTACATTACTTGATGCAACAGCTGGAATGATTGCCCTCCACCCCTCCTTTGATGACAGGGGTAAAGATTGCGAAAGAATATCCTTTTTTTCATATATGAAATTTTTTATTTTGGTATTTGGTTGCAGGTCAGGTGACTTACTAAAGCTTATGGTTTGGTCATATTTTTTATTTATATTCATATTTACATTTTCAATCATTTTTTCCATCAAATCTCCTTGTGAGAAAGATTGGCGTGTTACTGTCTCACACTCTTCGTTATGTACCTTAGGAAGATTTTCAAAAGATCGATTTAGTATGTCACATGTGTTACTTGAGTGTTTTGTGTTTTCCTTTGAAGCTATCGACTTTTCAGGAAAAGCTAATATCGTATCAGTAGTACTATCTCCTACAGGTATGCTGACCCCCGAATTTTTGACATCTCTATCAAATTTTACTTGTATCGACTGGTGTGGAGGAAGATTGTCAGCATCTCTGTACGCCTGTAACCTCTGTAAGATTGCCTCTCTGTATGCAAATTTTTTTCTCTGCCTGGCATTTTTTTTTGCAATCTTTCTTTTAGCTATCCTTTCTTTTGTGCGCTTACGTGGCCTTTTAAATGAATGTCCTTCATTTCCTACGTTTGATGCAATTTCTGTAATGGGAATTGACTCGTTCTTGGATAAAGATGGTAAAGACTGCGGAAAGATATCCTTTTCTGAAGGTGTAAAATATATTTCGGTGATATTGGATTGGGAGTTAGGATACTCCCTAAAACATAAGTTTTGGCTCGATTTTTCATTTATATTCATATTGTGCACTTTTTCCATTATTTCCTACTATTTTTTTAAATAGATTTTTTAGATGTGTGTATATACTGAAAATCAAAATAAACGCAAAAGTTAAACAAACCATTCTTGGTGTTATAACTATAACATTACATGTATTTCACATGTAATGTTATAGTTATAACACCTAGAACGGTACAACACGTGTACTTTGTGTGACACAGAGTGTACATAAGAAAGAAATACCTCTGTAAAATTCTTTAGCTGCCTGTGATCGGACTTATTGCAATTCTACTTTTGGTAGTTTGACGAGCGTCAACGAAGCTTCCCGAAGTAAGCTACAGGATCCTATTCCAGGCACCACCTCTGCCACTTCAAATAGTATCTCCAGCAGAGCCCAACCTTGATAGCCAAGAGAATATTAAAAAGTGAAGTTCTTTCGTACGATTTAGTGTGATTTATGTGTGTGTAAAAGCCTAAATCCATTGCAACGTGAAACACATCCGAAGGATAGAGTTAGCCAACAAGAGGTACAATTTGTTTACGTCATGTCATACGTACATCACAACGTAATGTTTTTAGCGCTTGAAGTTGTAATAAAGTCGAGGCCTGCGGGTCACCTTTTGCTTCGTTGGATCTGTTCCCTTTGATCTTGCTGGCCTGTTATCTAGCAAGTTTTGATCCAACGTTCGAGATCCAATTACTAAGCCTACTCGCCACGACAAGGAGTGACAGTGACACAGGACAGGATTTTCATTATAGTCTTTCCACGAATGCATATTTTTTTATTTGATTACTAGCTTTTGCCTACGGCTTCGCTCGCGATAATGATTCATTTCAATGTATTCCTTACATGTTTCATTTAATGAATCATTGATTCATTGAGAGAACTAATTTTAAACACGCTTAGCCCGCTCTCTAAACATCAACTTCACTTACCTCCCTTTGAAAAATACCTTTAAATAACGAAGAAAAAAGTTACACAGTATACTTTGCTCTCATTCGCTAGTGATAATGATTCACTTAGTGAATCATTAATTCATTTAAAGATCCTACTTTTATCTCACTTATCCCCTCCATATACACAATGTCAACTTTGAAGACTCAAATGCTACCCTTTAACCCGCTTGCCTGCGCTTAGTTTCCCCATAAAGATCAACTTTATTTACATAACGTTGGAAAATAAGGCGGCATTCGGTGATGGAGTTCGGTGTGCTCCTATAAAGAATGAAATATAATATAATGAGTAATACAGTATACTTCTTTCTTAAGCCATGAGCACATAAATCAATTTGTACATTCCAACCTTAAAAAGTGACAACGTTTCATATAAACTTTCAAAACCATTTGCCCCTTGAAGAATGAATTTTTTGAAAATAGTATGTAATACAGTTAATTTTGTTTTGAACACTGAGCTCATATATCATTTTTTGCATTTCTAACTTCAAAATTCATAAAGTTTCATGCATTTTCTTTCTTCTGATACCAAATTCGATTAGTTGACAGATTGGTGTAGGTCTGTTGATACCATATGGGCCGGTGTAAATCAATATAGGTAACTACATCGATCTGTTAACCAATCTAATTGGTATCAGATTTACCTAATTTTTAAGAAAACCAACCGGACTTTAAAAGGTATTTATTTTGTCAAAGACTGAAGGCCAATCATATCACTTGTCTTGTACGTATTAGAAATTGAAATTAAGGTCATTATTAAAGAAATGTGCACTGTAATCACTAATTTATTTTGATACGTCCAAAAAAAAAAATAATTCTTATAATAGGAAAAAAATCAAATTATAAATAAAGTCGGAAAAAAATACAAAAACCAAGCTATTTGTTCGATAAGTGAAAGCGACAGCAGTAGCTTGACTAATAAAATAAAATATTATATGTATTATAATAGTGTTTTTATTACAAAAATGTACAATAAAAATGAAATGTGGTCCATGGACGTTACATGAAATTTTTTTGAAATTTTGAATAATTTCTATTTTTATTTAATACATGATTCTTTTTTATTGATGTACAATTTTACTTTTCTCTCATAATGCTCTTGAATTTGTATTGAAATGATTTCAATTGATAATATAATATTTTAAAGGTTATATTTTAATAGGAACCAAAATCTATTCAATAAATATACAGAGTGATTTTTTACAGTTTCCTCCCGTAAAGGTAATTCGAAAACAGATTGGACAATCAAAACAAGTGAAAATAAATATCAACTGGCTATTTTATACGAGGAAGTGATTCATAATCATACATATTTTTTATTCTTGAAAAATTTTTGTTCTTTGCCGCAATTTGAGAGCTTCTTTTGAAAACTGAATCGATCGCAGCGCTGCTATCTAATGAAATTTGCAATAAATCACACATTTTATTTACAATGACTATTTTTCAATTCTGAACATGTAATTGGCATTGTAAATGTCAAATAAAAAATATTGAATAATTACAACTAAGTAATTGAACTTTAGAACTTATGAAAATAGAGACGAAATTGCATAGCATGTTTTAAATGAAAATTAATATAATAACTTATTTAAAATTAGAAAATAATAGTATTAAATTTTCAATGTAAACCATAATATAAAAAGCATAGATTTATATGTCCATCCATAAAATTAGAATAACAAAGTAGTGTGTCATTACCAACTAAACTCCTGAAATAAAACGTATACACGGTGCGAATTCAAGAACAATAAATTTTAAACGATTAAGTTTAAAAATCAAAACTTTACGGGCCTTGTCAATATTTAAAAAAGAAAACCTCGTATAAAATAACAATATGAAGTAAATACATGATTAATTATATATTGTAATATCAACCAGAGGATATATAACTTTCTAAAATCAATCAATAAACTTTGGGTAAATCAATATCCGTAAAATTATATGTTCCTTTTATAATGTAATTGTATTCTGATTCTGATAATACCGACATAACAAACAATAAATAATAGTTGATATAAACACACAGTCCAATTCAAATGAATTCAATTGTGTATTATATACTACATATTTATATTTAATAAAACGTAATATTAATTACATCATAATAAATATTATAATATAAATAATAAATAAGTATGTACATATTCATTGTTCAAAGAAATTTTAATTCAATTTTTTTTATTTTATACTTTTATAGTTAATAAAGATGGAGCATTCAATCATGTGGAACAGAATTTAGTCAAATTGATAAGTTTTCACTTTTGATTCCTGAATTAGCACTTCCAATTTAGATTATTTTATTATTTTTAATATTTTATTACTAAAATCAACTTAACAAGGCCAAACTTGGGAACTTTGAAGTGTGTTTTCGAGTGAATTTGTACAATTTCATTCTATTTTATAACTTTGCTAAATATAAGTAATTTTAAAGCAAAATTAGAAGATCGAACCAGATAAATTAAATTGTGTGCTTTAAAAACGTACTTTGTTATCTTCAAGGTTGACCTCGTTAAGTTAATTTGAATGCACTTGAAATCGGAAGATAATTATTTAGAGCGCATAAATTGAGAATTATGGGTTGTTGTCACTTTTCGAATCGATTGAGGTTCAGGCTATATTAAAAGTTATTTTTCAAATTTTGACGTTCTGAAACAAATTTTGCTTGGCGTTACATAGTTTTTGTTTTGAAAAAGATTGTAAATATTTTCGAAATCAGAGATTTTTATTAAGAATAACTTTTTTTCGTAACCCTTATAATAAGAAAGTTTCCCATATGGAGCCAACTAAAGGAGACACGCTGTATATATATAAATTTTAACGATGGTCATATCAGATAGGATTGATGAACATTTGAAGAATTTTTTTCAAAATGCCATCATCAGTACAAAAGCAATAGCGCCATTTCCTTCGGAGGAAATTCAATGTTGATGCAAACTTGAATGAATATATAATAATAGTACATATATTTAAATCATTTTCAAAGTGAAACGAAAAGAAAAATCTAATATGTATAAAATTAACGATATAAATTTTTTCGCAAATTAATAATAACAATTTGAAAGTGGTCTGTCTGGTAATAATATGACATCGACTTTAACATAAGTATTTTCAACTATTGAATACATTATAGGGCTAAGTTAGGGGGTAGTATTGGAGAGTCATTTCAGAACCACTGAAAATTTAAGAAGGCATTGCTAAGTATCGTTTCCATTTATGCAATTTTTCAAAGCGGTAGTCTTATTTTTCAGAGAGCCTAGAAAAATTGTAAGTGGGTAGAAAGGTTAAAACTAATGAAGATACATTGATGTGGATATTCGAAGCTTAATAGTACGAGATATCCGTTGTTATGTTTTTTTAACCATCAACAAATTTAACAATTAAAAATTGAAGCCTTAGAATCAAACAATTTAGGCCTCGGGTAGCTGTATTTTGATCAAAAAATTGACAAGTGAATGTTTCCGTGGAGGGGGAGGAGTATACAAAAATTGGACCAACAGAGTTTCTGACAGCATCTGGAATATTAATCTACAAGCTTTTCTGAACAAGAATCAATTGACAAAATGCAGTCCTCGATTTTTGCACACTCAACTCTATCTAGCGCTTGCTCTACCAGGCTAGTTGAATTCAAATTGAAATTTTAGCGTTTAGTATTTAATTCTTTGCAAGATGGTCACGCGAAATCAGTGCTTTTTCCCCATCCCAAAAGTGCCTAACGTGCCTAAAGAAGTTGTCACTTCAGAAAATTTTAATAAATAAATATACTTTCAATTAAATAACCTATGTTTTTCTTTCTCTGTTTTTGGGACACCCTTTACTATGGCTGGCTCTAGGCCTATAAAAGTACATACGGTCGGCTAACAAAACGAATTTAACTTGAATGTAACTTGTAAACAATTTCACCTGACATATTGCATAAAAATAAACAAGTAAATAATTATGGTTAGTTATATTTTATATAGGTTTACATTTAATAATAATCATAATATGTAATATAATATTGAAAACATCCTGTTGTCATTTATTATTTTTGTTACCCCCTTCGTTACACCACAGTCTATACCATGGTAGTACCTTCGTTTAATAATAATTCACCAACCAACTGGTTACTTTGTTTTTGTGGTTAATTAAATGTATCACAACCTATCAACTTTCAATTTCTAATATTGACAATATTTTCTCATCAATCACTTTATAACTACTTTTCTGGTATCATAAATTGTATGGACAGTCAGTTAACAATATTAAATATAGTTGATTTTTTATATTCATATCATTTAAGTCTAATGGCATGCAATGGATGCTGACAGGCGAAAAACGCTTGTAGAAAAAATGCTCGAATTAAAACTTTCATTTCATTATGCCGATAGAAATTAACTCCCTTGTAGCTTTGGTCGTTATCGGGATAATTGCTTTAAAAAAAATTAAATTATTACTAATCTTAAAATAACAAACCATAATAAAAATTATGTAAAAAAGAATATTTTTTATTTAATTAAGTTTCTAAAGTGATCAAAACTGCTGCATTTCTAACTAAAAATATCTGTCAAAAAATTATTTTGAAATGTCCAAAATATAAAATCCAATGAGATATTTGATCAAAACCACATTATAATCATCAATTTGGTCAAATTTTCATCAAACCAACGAATTTTTGGGAAACGGCGAAGATTAGTAAAAAATGTCAAAGGATAAAAAATGCTAAGAATATGAGATCCAGTAGTTTTATTTTTTTTCTATTTTCATGATTTTCAGCACTAATTTTTTCTAATTTCACGAAGTTTGTAATAGCCGAACTATTAAAAATAAATTTTCAAACCACACTTTCTAGAGGGGTAGGTACTTTCAAATTCCGACCTCAAAAGTCTTATTTCCTCAACTAATAGATTAGGTCATATTATCAACAATTAAATTTCGGAATATTATAAATAAAAAATGTTAGTTACATACCTTTAAAAAATAAAAAACCTATTTTTCTATTTCAAATGCAAGTTGATACTTTGTACGCAGGAAATAAAATGTGACAGATAAATATGATGGTATATGATGCAATCAACTTATTACGAAAATTACTTGTCAATATTAAACTGATGTTAATAGAAAGTGGCGTTTTTCTAAATTTCATGGCTTCTGTCACCTGTGTTTAATACATGTATTTCCTGAGAGAAGCGTTATTTATTGCCTCCTTAAATTTTTTTATTTATTAACTAGATTTTAATTACACAAATAAACAAGTGAAAACAAACAATTGATTGAGTTAATTGTGGAAATACCTGTCAGAATTGATTACAAATTGCGAACAGCAAACAAAAAATATAACCGGGCAAAAAGAAGCGACTTCAGCACATGAAAAATTGAAAAAATTGATTTCCTTTTTTGAAATAGTTGTAGTCGTTTTAACGAAGAAATTATAGAGCCTTTTTACGTTTTTTTAGACCATCCCTCGGGCACTAGGAGCCGATTTACGAAAACAAAACATTTTTTTCTTCAAAAAATCGTTATAACTTTGGAAAAAAGTTATTTTCGATTTTTCCAAAAACGATGTTTCTTGGATTTTTTTTTTGGGCTCCCTGTAAATATGAAGTATTTTTATGTAAAACTCGAATTTTGAGAATAAAAACAAAAACTCGGAAACTACTCTACCCGTTTATATGATCGAAAACTTATTTGATAGTTTTCCTACAACTTTCTCATTTAACTTTTTTACGATTGGAGTTTTTTTTTATTTGCAAAGAACCGATTTTTTACATTAGCGAACTTTTTAAGTTATGTTCGGAGCCGCCAATTGAGACCAAAAAACGCTACCTGTTTCGAAATATTTTTCTCTTCACGCTCATATTTTTGTTTGCTCTTCGCAATTTGTGACCAATTAACATTGGCTCTGGCAGTTTGATTGGATTACTCCTCCAATTTACAAGTCCGCCATATTTGTATTACCGATTGGAAACATAAATATTCATATATAGTGTCTCGCATTTAAGATGAAGACACTCTCACACTTTCGTCATTTATTGGAATATCGATTTGAAAATTTGCACAGTAATATAAGGGGAAGGGGTTTCATTTTTTATAATAGTTAAAAGAAACGTGAACCTTAAACTCAGCCAACTACACATTGACAAATAGAGCAATTTTTCCTAGCGCCAGAGATGGTTAGAGATATCGAAAAAAATTATTAGAAAAAGTTGCTAAGAACCTTTTTTTTGCCCATATACCGATTTCCATGACAAAATTAGTATTTTTTTATTGTGCATTATTTTGGTCATTACTCAAAATTATTACAAGTTTATTTTTTAATTTTATAACTATGGAATGTAAAAACTGGATAAATTGATAATTGAATAGTGATATGTATTCAAATATTTCAATAAACTTGAGTGCAGATCAAAATAATGGAAAAATTATAGATGCGAATTTAGTAATAAAAATCGGTATACGGGCATAAATATTCTAAGCAACTTTTTCTAATAATTTTTTGCGATATCTCTAACCATCTTTGGCGCTAGGCAAAAATTTAAGAATTTGCCCTATTTGTCAGTTTTTAGAAGGCTGAGTTTAATGTTCAGGTTTCCATTAATAATAATAACAATAATGTAATTTTCAAATCGATGTTCGTATAAATAACGAAATTGTGCGGGTGTCTTATCTTAAATGCGACACACTGTATATGCCAATTCCTCTGTTACTTCCATATTCTAAGAATTCATCCTTCACCATTCCCTATTTACACTTATATGGCCACACATCCTTAATTTGAAATACCAACCACATATAGCTTCCTACTATTTCAATAATCATAATTAAATGATTAACCCATAGGTTTGCTATTTCATGTAATGCCATATTCAATTAAATAGATATCATTGTTGTCAACTTTGAATAAGATGTATACCTATTATATGCATAAATTCATGAATTGGATGATGGAGTATGTCAAGGTTTCAAAATCAAATACAATTGTATGTAAATTGAGTATGAAAAATCATAAAGAACATCTTCTGCATCATACATCCACATTGTCTGTTAACTATGAAATATTTTGCAATCATTTTCAAGCCTACGAACTTTGAAGGTCACTCACACAATATTTATTGTGTAGGAAACAATGAAATTTATTATCAAAAATTATTTAATAATGCCACACTATGTGTGAAATATGACTCATTTTTAAATTGATTATATTGATTATGTAACGAGATAAAAATTATTAAACGCACGGTAAGTAGGTTTTCATTTCTATATTAATTAATATGTAACTAGTTGGCGTTAAAGTCTAGAAGCACGGTCTCAAAATGCAAAGGCCTAATAAAAAATTTTGCTTTTTTATAAATATGCATTATAGACATTCAACAGTTCTTAGGTTATGATCGAGCTCTTCAATCATTCGGCGTCGTTTTTTCGGTCTTTGTGCAGGCCTTTATTAAATCCTCAATCCTGCACTTTGAAGCAATTCCAACTTTTAGCAAATATATTTTCTCGATGTCAATTTTCGCCCTCCTCTTTAAGATCTTAAAACGTCTACTTTATAGTACCGAAAATCGACCCAGGAAATTATCTTACTGTTTTTCATTATTTTCTCAATAGGGCAGGAGTTCATCTGTTTTTGAAAAGTGTCTCAATTAGATTCTTTAGTGCTAATAAGTGCTAGTAAGAAAAACAAAATTTTCATTCAATCGATAAGTGATTTCATTTAAAAATTCATTCAAATTTTATGAAAACGCTCGAATAATGATAATTAATTTCTCCGTGTTCATGACGTCAATTGGATGAATAAACAAATGCGCTGATATTTTGTACGATAATTGGATATTTGCATGAAAATGATTTTGCAAATAAAATTAATTTAATAAATTCTTTGATATATCTAATAAAGATTTAATTTTTACAAATGATTTTTAGCCCCCGAGCTAAAAAAATGGGGTGTTGTTTGACCGCTATGTGTGTGTGTCTGTCTGTCTGTGGCATCGTAGCGTCTAAACAAATGAACCGATTTTGATTTTTTTAGTCGTTTGATGGGTAATTTAATGGGGAAAGTTAATTTAAGTGTTTCGTACCCAAAAAAAACAAAAAAAATGTTGATGATCTTCAAAATCGGCTCAGTTTGGAAAAGGCTTTAAGAAAAAAGATAATTTAACGGAGAGTGTTCTTAGATATGTTTCAAGTGTGAGTTTAGGATTCCGTATTCGAAAAATTTATGGGGGATTTTTTAAATTTTGTAAATTTCACTTGTTAAATCAATCAATAAATAATAGTGGTTCGATAAGATAAAAACCACGTTTTTTTATTGTTAAAAGTTTAAATAAATATGAATTTAAAAAAAAAAATTTTTTTCCAAAAATTACTAAAAATTTTAAAGATTAATGAATTTAATGAATTGCAAAACCATGCAATTACCCAATTTTTGTAGCCCTGCTACTATTTCATGATGTTTAAAAACATATTAAAACAAGTGGAAAAAAACAATTAACTGAGTTAATTGTTGAAATACCATGTATAGACAGTGTTTATTACGCAATCATTTGTTTTTTTACGTCATATAAGTAAAGAAATATAGCCACTCTTACACACAAATTAAAAACACTATCTTCCTTCTCACTTCTTCAGTGAATATATTATTTGTTATAATAATATACAGTTAAAGCAGGTACTTAATAAAATACATCCATACTATATAATACCTAATTTGCTCCTTCACGGGTAAACAGTGATGTTTACGAAAAAATGTTTGAGTCAAAAGTTGTTTATTTTTTTATAAGGAACATTTTTTACATTTAAACTTTGTTCTATCTCTAACGGTTTACAAAATGAGTCCCACGGACCCAATTGGCCCAGAAGGACGGACGGACGGACACACAACCGGAAATGGACTAATTAGATGATTTTATGAACACATATATCAAAACTACGTTCGGAGCATCAATATTTTAAGCCGTTACAAAATTGGAACTAAACTTAGTATACCTTGATATATTTCATATATACATGGTATAATTGAATTTTAGTATTCACTTTGTTATTTTGTGAACTTACATTAACATTTTCTGACTGCTTTTTTGCCTAAGCTTTTATAAGAATATATTTTTAGATTATTTCTCGTATAGAGTAAAATAGCCTGTTTTAAAACGATGATAGTTAGCCATTATAGTAATCGATTCGAGATTAATTATTTTTATGCCCTTCATCAAAATTTACAGTTTTGTGTTTCGAAGCATGTAGAGTTTAGTTTCCAGACGTTTTCTACGGATTTGTCAATTTACCAAAATATTGCATCCATACATGCTCCACACACTAAATTGTAATACAATAGATTATTATTCAACCCACAAAACACCAATTTTGTTTTAGCCAAAATGACAATTAGCAAAAAGGCCTCGATGATCGAAGAATGAGTAGGGAATCCTACTTACAAATAACAAAAATGTTTCTCAAAAGACAACAATGCGATGCGGACACAAAAAGACAATTTATCTAAGATGAATTGTTTTATTGTTCCGCATTTTATATTCAAGTTTCCTTATAAGTATAAAAGAATTTTTTAACTAAAACATTATTAAACAACCAATGTAAATAAGTGTATTGTATAAAACAAACCAAATTACCTTTTAACAAAAATAGAACTATCTCAATAAAGTTTCTTAAAACTTAAAAATTTAAAGGTAAACCACATCCAACATTTTTTCAAAAAAAGGATATTTTTCTTTGAAAAATATAAACGCTTTTCAGCATCAAATCCACAACTTTCAACACTTTCCTGAATGAACCTGCTTATGTTTGAAGTTACCTGCTATTATGTTTGATTAATATACATACTTTTTTTACTTTTAAATTAAAAATTTAAATAAAACAATTTTTTAAGGGACAAGCTCTTCTATGAGTCACTCATACGAGACTATTTCCTACTTTTGAGTACAATAAAATCTTGTCCCTTAAAAAGTATTTTTTTAATTTAATTTTCATTACGTTAAAAATACAATTATCTTCTAATTGGAAACACAAAATACTGTCGATTCATAAATGTTATGTAATGACACTGAAAATCTTCCGAGGTAGTTTTATCAATGACATCATATTTTGGGCAACAGTATAAGCCATATTGCAGGTGAAATCTATGTTCCGTTTTCGAGACAACTTTTAAAAAGCTTTAAGATTATATGGTAATGTCCTACAGTGATAAAAAGCGAATTTATAACTGATAAAAATGTTTATCTTTCTTTACAGAAAATTTGACCAGGCGTTAAAAAATCGAAAGCATTCTATTTTTTTAATGATTAAAAATGGTCACAGTATGTTCAAATCAATACATTGAAAACTAATTTTCTGATGGTGATCGATCACCCGCTAAAATGTCGATCAAAATTGACTAAAGAAATCAAAACTAAATTTTCATTTTGGGCAGAAAATTTCTTATACGTTTGTATGTAATGTTCCATGTTCAAGAATTATTGAACACGAATCAGATGACTGTAGAACCAATAATCGGAATAATTCCCTCGTAAATATATTCGTGTTTATAAAATAAGAAACGCGGCCATTCTCTCTGTAAACTCTTTTGAAAACACAAGTCTGTTGTTTTTTTTTCAGCTAGCTGCATAGGATACTTTTGGTAAATCATATGTTTATTAGTGTGCTGAATCATTTAAAAACGCCAAAAACCGAAAATTCGATTAATTGAATGGATCAGTGAAGACGATAATAATATTTCGCTTCATGATTCACAGGTAGACCTCAAGATCTGAGAAATGGTCAGTTTATCTTTTTTAAAAGCTTTTATTTAACTAGCAACACATATGTATGTATGTTACGGTGGATTCTTTGAACTCAATTTTGAAGTAGATATTTTCAACCGATTGAGCTGAAATATTGCATGCACATTTAGTTTGGATGGGAATGCATGGTAAGGTTGCGCCGTTCTGATTTTCCCATCGATTTCACCATATTTTATATAAATACATTTTTTAGTCTTAAATTAAAAATTTTAATAAAAAATACTTTTTAAGGAACAAGCTTTTATTGTACTAAAAAGTAGAAAATAATTTTATCTATAAGTCACTCATACTCGATTATTCGTAAAAGCTTGAGGTGCTTAATATCAAGGATGAATCGAAAAGTAATTAGGCATGTGGAGTAGATGAGGCGTTCCGATTCATTTTTGATATTTTATATTAACCGACTCGAGCTTTTACAAATAGTCGGGTATAAGTGACTTACAGATAAAATTATTTTCTACTTTTTAGTACAATAAAAGCTTGTCTCTTAAAAAGTATTTTTTATTGATTTTTTTTTTTTGAAAGAAAACTTTTTTGTCTTTGAAATATTTTCTTCTTCTTGGATACTCCTCCATGCACGTTTTCGCTTTTCATGTTTTATTTTCCACAGATGTTATCACAAACTAATCAGATAACTTGTTGGGATATGATCAGCTAACAATTTCCAATTTTTTGATAAGAAGTATTTTAATGTTACCTAGTTTGAGTGGGTAAAAATCTATAAGAAACAGTGGAAAAACCTTGTGCAGTTTCTTCGTGTCAAACCAGTGTAGTCTAACTTTTCTTAAAGAAACTCCCCCTTATGATTAATACTAGGATCTTCACAAACTTCCTTCTTATTTTAGGTCGGTTACAAATCAGAATTCCAGTTTTGATCCTCAACAACGACAACAATACCAACAGATTTGTATCAGTTTTCTTCTGGTGTTTTGTTTTCATTCCATCCCAAATACTCACGCATTTTATTTTAGTAAATGTTTTTTAATTTGGTGTGTATAAAATGGATGTACTACTTAAATTCCAATTCAAGAAATATAAATAAATGCATTTATGTGTTGTACAAAGGTCAGGGTCAAGGTATTTTATTTTATTTAAACTGTTTTGACCAAATACGGGTAACCTTGTCTCCTACTCGGTACTCTTTCGTGTAGATTTTAATATTAATGTAGAAGATAGTCATCGCACATTTATGAGAAGAGTCAGTCAGTCAGTCCAATGAATAATAATATTCATTTTTTAAATGTGTATGTAAATTTTACAGGTGGATAAAAGTTATTCTTTCGATTTTAAAGTAGTACATCATGAATGATGATAGTAATTTTTTGTTGCAAATACCTCACACAAAATTTTGTATGCAAACTTCGTAGTGGATGCAGCTTCTTGATAAATTAGAGACAATAAAAAATACTTTAGATGTTAAACATTTTTTTTACGAACGGTTATGCAGTAGTAGGTGAGTCGAGAGGCCTAAAACAACATAAAAACCTATAACCAGCCGCGTTCATAAGTTAATGTTATATAAGAGAAAAAAACTATGGACTTAAAAACAGTTAAATTAATGTATTAAATTTATGTTAATGAAAAATTTTTTTAAACAATTAATTAATGATTGAAACGGAAAAGCGCGAAGTGGTCGACAACTGGGGTTCTGCTGATAGGATTGAAGGGAGCCGAAAATTTTCCTTTTTTTATTCTTTCATTTGCCATATGTTTAATCTTGAACCGATTCAAGATATTCAATTTTTTCATTAGCCGTTTATTTTCCGAGTCATTGACCGAAATAAAAAAACAATACGACCTTTTGTTGAACAGAAAAAATTAACTTGTTTATAGCAATTAAACGGTCAAAGACAATATGTTATAACTAGGCTGAAACGACGTATTTTGTTAAAATTTAAATTTTTGTCCTACCTTTTTCAAATTAAACTTTTTAACAATCAATAAACTAACCTCTTTAATTTTCTAACAGAAATCGATAATTTCGACTTCAACAGGACTTGAATTAAACGATAATCGATAAATTTGACTTCTGAGAAAAAAATATAAAGAATTTTTTATGAGTTTATTTGAATTTCTCAGCCTTAAAAAAATTAAAGCAGATTACACTGTGAAAACAAATGTTTTTTTCCAACGACACTATACGTTCTATTTCAAATAAATCCTAATATGTCCAAAATTCATAAAATATTAAATTGCCGTTTCCAATTTCACACTTTTAGCGAACTCTTGTTTCTAAGGATGTACGAGCACCAATTTTAAATTAAAAGCTTGATTTTTTTTAAAATGAAGTTGGATGGGTCTAAAGTCTAAATGAATTCTGAAAAAATTGGGGGGGGGGCATATTTAACATTGGTTTTATCGTAAAACGGTAGATGGCTGATGTGTTTTTTCATAGATCTTTAAAACTAGGTGGAAATTAGAAAAAAAATATTTAAATTAAAGCTTGAACGTTAAGAAATTATTGAAAAAAAAACCCGTTATGCCCGACTAATTAAGCATGTAGTGGGACCACAAATTTAAAAAAATATATTGTCAATTTTGATGGTGAATCATGTTATAACGTGACAATATAAGACGAAAAGTAAGAATAAAGTTATTCGATATCTGGAGTAATTTTCAAAATATCGAAAATTGAAAATTTTGTTTAGTTGTTTAACTTTCGATATTTCGAAAACCAACGCAGATATCGAAAAATTGTATTCTTATTTTTCGTCTACATTCATGAAGTTTTAACAAAATTCATCATCAAAGTTGAAAATAACATACAAATAATTTCAACTCTAAATCTAGAATTTTCTTGGCGCTCGTACTACCTTAATTGCTTTATTATTTATATGAATGCTTGCGTTCAGTCAGCTGCACCAGATATATATTTGATTTTGACTGTAATAAAGGAATACACTTTCAAACATCAAGGGCAAAATAAATGAAACCTTGATCAGTAATTTCGATAAAAAAAAGAAAATATAAAATCCAATAAATTACAAAATAAATTAAATTAATAATAAATCGATGGTAATTCTAATATCTCAAATATATTTATTTTTATTTATATATCCGCTAAATACTTCACAAAGAATGAAATATGACAGCAATGACTTCCGGTCGGTATTTTGCATAAGATTCTATCAATATATTTTCAATAATAAGTGTATATATGTTGTTTATTTATAAATAAATATTGCAAAAGCAATATAATAACATGGTTTCATTTATAAAATATAACCATTTTTGGAAACTAATATTTTACACCAAATATAGTCATTCAACTTGAAATGTTATGTATAATGTGTAGCACACGATATAAATAAATATATACATGTCTTAATATAAATTGAAGGTTTTCATTAATATAATGTATCTAATTTATACACAATTAAAAAACAATATCTAAATCACTTTGATTTATTTTTAAAATCAACAACTATTTTAATTATAAAGGAATTGTTTTCATCAAATACTGTTAAATACTTCCTTCTTTGTTTTATATATCAACAAAATTATGTTTTTTAGTTTTATGGATATGTGTTCATTGCGTGGAGAACCGAATTCAGTGCTGGCTGTTAGAGGAGATATTATCGATTTCAGTTTTCACTCAATGTTTGTATCAATAAGTTGTGAATATTGCCTACATTTTTGTGTATATATATATATATATATATATAAAGTACTCAAAATTTTTTGTCTAAAAAAAGATTCTAATATAAATTAAAAATAATTATCCATTAAACCTACATCTTTCTAAATTTTTAATTGCTAATATTAATTTAGTAAAACAATCTTTAATTAAATATAAAACGATCATAATACATAAAATAGTCATAAAAATTACATTAGTATTTCGAAAAACTAGCCAATAAATATTAATTTCAATGATTAAGTTATCATAATATTTAAAAAAAAGAAAAGTTACTTAAATGGCAGCACACGAATATTAAGACTGATAAGTTTTTATACCATGCATATATGTAATATGAAAGGTATACTAAGTTTAGTCCCAAGTTTATAAATATTAACGCTTAACTTATTATTTAAAAAAAAAAATCACGCTTAAAAATATTGATGGTACGTAAACACGATAACTCAACGAAAAGAGATATCAAGAAGCAATTTTTATAGCGTGCTCAGGACATGAAAAGTGAGGTCAAGTTCGTAAATGAGCAACATAATTCTATATAGCAAAAAAATTCTATATAAAAAATTAAACAACTTTTGTTTGAAACATTACAAATTACATAGTTTGTATTATATGGGAATATCAATTAAGTGTGTATGTATGTTTGGCTATCTTTCTTTACTGATATGACGTAAAAAAAACAAACGTTTGCGTAATCAACTCTGTCTTTACATGGTATTTCAACAATTAACTCAGTCAATTGTTTGTTTTCACTTGTTTATTTTCTATATTTAGCATGGCAGCCCGTTATACGTTATAATGTGATTTGACAATTATCATAAAAATTGTCATGAAATCATAAATTCATAAATCTTATTTAGATTAGCAACATATGAAGAATAAGAGCTACGACTATGCCAGTTAAAAAGCCTGTATGTATATGCTACGGCACAGTATTAAAACTACAAAATTTTATCGATTTCATATTTTGTATTTTAGAATATGGACGCAACGTTTAGAATAACTTTGTGAATATATTAATTACAGAGAAAAACTGATGAGTAAAAATTACAGTAATTCTTATAATCTATACTACTTCGCTTATTATAACAATTTTAGTTTTCTAGTATTAATCAAGTTCTTTTTGTTAAATGATTATAGTACATACTTGCTGGTTTAGTTTTGGCGAGTCTACCAAACTTTCTTTCAACGAATTTTGTGGAAAGTGCTGCATTTTCAAAAGAGCATGATAACGTCATATTTAAGCTATTGGTCTGAAAAAAAAACGCAGCTGGGAAGTTGTCAAACACTATGACCACGTAACATTAAAAAATATTAAGAAATTCAGCCAAAGTGAAAGATGTAAGTATTGAAAAACAAAATACTTAAGTTCAGCATGTTCAAGGTCGTAGACAAGCTCATCGGTGCAATATTTTTGTCGGACAAAATATTTTATTGTTTAATAATTAATAGTGTTATGAAGTGAGTGCCCGACAAATTCTCAGCGACGTTTTTTTCAGATCGATAGTTTAAATAAAAAAGTTATCATGCTCTTTTGAAAACGCAGAAGAGAAACGCAAGAAAGTTTGGTAGCCTGGCCAAAAGTTATTCAAGAAAAAATTAAGAGAAAAACTTAAAAATACGAATTTTTTCGTGAAATATGGTATATGGATATAAAAATATTCTAAGCAACTTTTTTAAATAATTTGTTGTCGCTACCTCTAATCATCTCTGAAGCTAGACAAAATATTTATAGTCGGTCCTATTCGTCACTTTGTACTAGGCTGACTTCTGATTTCGATGAAGTACCTTAAAAAATGTCACCTATCGCCTTGTATGACTGTGCAAAGTTTCAAATCGATATTCTTATAAATAAAGAAAATATGAGGTTGTCTTCATCTTAAATACAACACACTGTATATAAGAAATGGTTCTGCGTTATAATATTGTTGCAAATGAATGATTTGCACTTTAATAGATAATAATAATAGGGAAAGTATTAGTAATAGAAGCAAATTGTTTAGTATTGTATCCAAAGTTTTAAATTTTAGCATAGTCGAGAAGTTCACAAAATCGATTATTCACTTTCACGATGACATATACAAACATATTCTAAAAAATACATTTACATAAATTAAAGTAAAGGTTAAAGTGTATTAGAAAAATGTGACAAACTTTGTCGCTCATTTTCAAAGAAGTATCGTTGTTATTCAGCGAATGTACAAAGTAATTTAATGTCAAACGGATCTACATACCTTTGCGTATGAAAATCTAACTTAATTAACTCAAATTTAAAATTAATGTGAATAAAATTCTTAGCCGAAGAAAAGAGACATTTTTAAATATTTTATTTTGTTAATAAAACATTAATGAATGATTTCATCTTCGAATCTGATGTTAAAAAAAAGCTTAACAGCACATCGGCGGTAATTTTTTATTTAGTACCCCTTTTAAGTTTTTTTTTGAAATATTAAACTATTAAACTTAATTAAACTTATTTTTAACCCGCAACTAAAAAAGGGGTATTATAAGTTTGACCGCTATGTGTGTGCGTCTCTGTGTTTGTCTGTCTGTGGCATCATAGCGCCTAAACGAATGAACCGATTTTATTTTTGTATTTTATGGTTTCGTGAAAAATAATTTAACGGTGAGTGTTCTTAGCTATGTTTCATGTGCAAGCTCAGATTTTGAACCCGAAAAAAAAATTGGCGATGATAAATATATTTAATAATTACTATGGAAATGAATGGTCAAATAAACATAGCTCAATTCATTTCGAAAAGTGTAATGGTAAAATAATTAGGTAATTCAAAACAATAACTCAAAAGAACAAGGTCAACTCAAATATTTCAATTTCAATTGAAAAAATTTGTCCCAAAAAATGATAGCTCTCTAGTATCCTTTTCATCTCATCTAATGTCCTTTACCATCACTTTGATATTGATTAAAGAAGGAGTGTTATAAGTTTGAACTGTTCATCTGTGCGTCCGTGTGTTTCCCATTCACATCGCAGCCCTTAAACGGTCGAACCGACTTGATTGAGAACATTTTATAGCTAAGTTTCCAAAAATCTGTTTACAAAAAATAAATCGCATTTGTCGGGGGTTTTTTAAATTTTGTAAATTTTACTTGTGTTAAGTTTCATTTGAAAGCGATAGGTCAATGGAATCCACGGTATTTTCCCTTTTTTTCAAATTGCCGGAGTACCGGTGTACCGGAGTTGTCATCAAAATTGGAAACTAAACTCTGATCACTCAAGTTTTAGAACGAGATCAGAAAGAGATTTTGCTCAAACCTCCCTTCATTTTTTATAAACTTAGGCCCTTAAATCTTTGTTAAACTTATAGAAAATACAAAAATATTTTATATCTTATTCAACCAAATAATAGAAATTGTAAAATTTTTGTTCGAATGATTTAAAAATGAAGACTTAAAATAACTTTTGTCTATATAGATACTCATTTACAAAAAACAATCTTTGTATAAATATCTTTATTTAGAACAAAAAAAAACAACAATTTCAACCATATTATAAAATAAAAAAAACACAAAGTGACATGAACTTAAAACAAAATAAACAAACTTCAGAAACGACATGTCTGAATGTTGAATTTGTTGTGGGATAAATATATTATCTATCACGTTATGTTTAGATATCTCTTGGTTGGGTAAATGTAGTCATCGTTTACATTTATATTGATATGCACGGTTCATGTTTCATTTGTTTTAAGAACGACCATAAGCCTTTATACATTATAACTAAAAATGATTTGTTCTTGAGAACATCAATGTTCTTTGCGACAACTGGTGGTCGCATGAAAATAGAACTTCCATAACAACGATTAATAAAAAATAGTCGTTGAAAAAAGCGTTGAATAAATAGATAATGAATTTTATGAAACCATAATAACATACAATAAAATTGAAATGTATGAACGAACTGTCCAATAAAAAGTAGCCTACTCTTTTATGGTCTAATAATTCCATAGACCACACTTTTTTTAAGGATTTAGTAATTTTGTCGCCTGAAAGTACAGGGTACTTTGCGTCAAAACCGGTAGTTATGATTTTTTGCATACTTGTTTATGATGTTGGTCCAATGAATAATCCAAGTTTGTGACCTCGAGCGCCGACCGAAATTTTGTGAAAATTTCGGCTTTTTCAGGATGTTTTTAAATTAGGCTACCTTTTGAGACTAAAATTGTCACTGTAGATCCAATAGCTTCTGGTTTCCGAGATAAAGCCTTTCAAAGTTTACATTTTTCCGAACTTCGCAATTTTTGCAATTTTCTGTCATACTTAATGAATTTTGACCCTGAATCTACAAAACCGCTCGTAAATCTGAAAAATATGAAAAACACCGACATTTTCACGGTTTTTTCGATTTTTGACAAAGCTGAATGCATTTTAAAGCGCATAAAAAATCTGATTTATGCTTGAATGTACAAACTTATTTATGGCCAAAGATTATACTTCACACATTTTAAAAATACCATTGTGCATTTGATCAACGAAATACTAGAAAAACTCACTTTGTTGAAATTGGTGTTCCTAACAAATACACGTAAATGCTCATATCTTCGAACCTTGAGCAGATCAAAATATTTATTTATAAAACCTCCGAGAATAAATGGTTCACTTTAAACGTATACTACTTAGTACTTACTGTATTCGCTCCGAGCGTGAATTTCGTTTCCATGACAACGATACACTACTTTAATTATAGAATTAATGGATGCATATATAATTGTGTGGATTGCATTGAAAACTTACATTTAAAATTTAATATTCTTGTTTCACAAATTTAAATAAATAATTACGATAATTAACATTTGAAAAATAATATTTGTACAATTTGATTTCTTATTTTCACAATTTTTAATGCATTAAGTTTAATTAATTAGTGTTTTTCAATAATTTTAATTTGACAGTTTCTATATCATTAACATGTAAATAATTGCAAATTAGTCATAACAGCCCACTTTATCTCCAAAATTTTTCACTTAAAGCGCTGGCATCGATTTTATTATCCCTACCATGACTACGCACACAACGAATACGATACATTGATCTAACTAATGTATTTGTGAGAAATATCATTTGAAAAACTAACCACTGCTATGGCATTAAATTACATCCCTGTCTCATTAGCGTTACATTTTTTTCATATCATCAACATCGGTAAACTATACTATTTTGAAGTAATTCTATTTCACAATCACAATTTGTTTTCATTATAAAAAGTAGTGAATACAGATGTCTACACTATTTATACATACCTTCATAATTATTATAGAGTTGGTATTTCGAAATTTTGTCCATGAAAGAAGTTGATAAGTGCATATTTCTTTGTTTGTAGAAAAAAATAAGATCATAAGAAAGCCTTAAATTTTCCAATTGTGGTAATCAAAATGATCGTATTATGAAAAAAGCAAAAAAAATTTCGAAATTATTTGTTTACCATCCTTAAATAAATACTAAATCATTTAAGAAAATTACATACGGAAACGGCTCCAACGATTTTTATGACATATCGTATGCAGAGGAGTATTGGGGGCGAACAATCGATATATATTTTCCTGAAATATAGTATGCAGGGGGTTTCGAAAACCACCAAGATCGGGTCCGAAATCTCGATCTAGCTAGGTTAAAATAAATAACGGAACATTTTTAACGTTTAAACTTTTGTTCTATCTCTAACGGCTTACAAGATGGGACCTTTTACGTCATAAACACGCTTTAAAATTTCAGCTGGATATCTCTTTTCGTTTTGGTGTAATCGTGATGACAGGCGGATAGACAGACGACAGACAGACAACCGGAAATGGACTAATTAGGTGATTTTATTAACTCCTATACCACAATTTTGTTCATAGCATCAATATTTTTAAGCGTTTTCAAACTTGGGACTAAACTTATTATACCATGTATATTTCATATCCATGATATAAAAACGTAAATAAATAAAATTTATATCAATTGACAATTTAAACAATAAAATGCAGAGAAAATAGTAAATAATATATTCTCTTCATTAAAATTAAACATATCAAATATTGATATTAAATATAATGAATTTTATTAATTTTTCAATCGTTTAATTTAATTTTATACAATTTCCGTAATCGTAAGGAAAAGTAATTGTTAGATTGGTTGAAGCTACTTAATTGTTAAATTGGTTGAATAAGCTACCTTGTCTAATATCTGGTAAACAAAGTTAAATGCAATAATAAATTTTTTTTTTAAATCCATAAACAATAATTCATTGTTTAATTAATAATTGTGAATACTAAAAACTTATGCAAATAACTTCTTATTTTCATAACACAAAGCTCAATATAATTTATGAATAATTACAACTGCATACATAGGTCAATAAACTAGAAAATACTAAATATTCATTCCCAGAATATAAATAATAATTAGTAGCTTACTCGAGGCTCATCATAATTAATCAATATCTGCCTTTTTTAATTGAAGAAAAATATTATTTTATTAAATATTTTAATCGTGTGTGTCTGTGATTGCTGTACGTAAAGCTAGTGTTGCTCTAATTGCAGCATCATATCACCACTAGTCTTGAATTATGAATTTCAATAACTACCAAAATCCATTTTGCTAGTAGCCAAGTTTTGAAATAATTGAAAACCCTATGAGGCTGTTTTTAGTAGATAAGGAACCATTCATTAATTACGTAAAAATGATTTTGTCGATTATTGATCCCCCTTTCCCCAACGTAAGCATACATAAGATTTCTCGAACTCTCCCTTGTTACGTAAGGTTTAAAATCGTTTTGCCGAATAAAAAAATTAGAAAAGGATCAATTACACTAAAACTCACAGTTTGGCGTAAATTAAACATTTTTCCTTTAGCACAGAGACTATAGTTGGTGATGTACAAACATTACTTCTAAATCTAATATTAAATTTCAACTCATAAAATCTTACGTAAGAGTGGGTTGAACTCCCTCCTCCCCCCAGATAAGCACATGAATAGATTTTTATACCACCCCACCCCCAATGCTTACGTAATTAATGAATGGTGTCTTATTTCTATATATTATAAATGGGAAAGTAAGCATGTTTGTTTGTTTGCTTGTTTGTTTGTTACGGTTTCACGCTAAAACTAGCGAATGGTTTTTAATGAAACTGTACAGCAATATAGATCCTCTATATATTATAAATGCGAAAGTAAACATGTTTGTTTGTTACGCTTTCACGCTAAAACTAGCGAATGGTTTTTAATGAAACTGTACAGCAATATAGATCATACTTCAGAATAACACATGAGGTATAATTTATAAAGATATATTAATAAAAATTAAAAAAAAATTTAAAACTTAATTTAATTTGACATTACCAGAAATTACAGATTTCTGTAAAAGTAGTCATTTGACATTATCATAAATTACAGATTTCTGTAAAAATACTCAATATAAAATATTTCACGGCCATCTTTTCTGATATACTCAATGAATAATTACGACTATTATACATTTAAAAAAATAGAAAATCATACATATATTTTACTTGTGTAAAACAATCCTTACCATTATTTCGAGTGTTAAAGAAAAGGGATAGGCGAGAGCAATCTTTATCAATCTTTACTTTTAAACCCAGCGAAGCGGGTGGGTATCAATCTAGTATGATATATAGTTAAACGATAATAATTTTTAACATAACTTTTTAATAACTAACATACCTATTTATTAAAATTAATATCAAAATATAAACATGTCAAATGAATAATAAATATATAAAATGTCATTTGCATATAAAAAAAATAAGAATAAAATCAGTAAATATAAAAAAAGCATAATATGAATAAAATATATATTTAACCATTTTATTACTTATGTACTTATTTACGCTGCTTACTTTAATCACTTTTAATGGTACTTAATAAAAATAAATGCAGTTTATTTACATCTCTATTGGCAATAAAATTGTTTGACCCTAATTTTACAACATTTTAAAATTGCACGCACGTCATATTAGAATCAGAAAGTAGATCAAATCATATGTGTTTGTTGCAATTGTACTATCAAAAAGGTTTTAATTTATAATATCTCTAGCGAAGTTTTAAAAAAATTGTTTCAAAGTAAACCTTAGTGTTAAAATGTTGCCATCATATTCAGGCAAAAAGTCAAAGGTAAGGACTATCATATATAGCGAACCAAAATTATAGTGTGCTGTCTTAAATTTATTGAAAAAAAACTAGGCTAAGATCTTAAGCATCACACTAACAAAATATACAGCAATATTAAAATCAGAAGCTTTTAAAAACAATACAAAATGGCCTTCTTTGATTCTTAATAATTCACACAAAAAGTCGTAGAAAACTCAGATTCACTGTTACACTTTTCCCTAAAAAAATGTAATATGTATTGAATGATTTTAAAGAAAAGTTTCTTAAATTCTGTAATAGGCTTTGAAATACAATTTTTTTTAAAGATTATTTCTTTTACTGACTGAGAAAATCTATTGATTTTAGTTCATGACCATACGTCTACGCTATGACCAAAATAGCATTTGTATAAATATGAGTTTCAGGATTAAAGAAATTGATACACTGACCTTAATAATGTGAACTGAATCCATATCGGTCCATGTTCTTTGCTTTGGGAATTGAATACAACTTATTAGTATTCTGAATTTTAAAAATATTTCAAATTCACTCCAATTTCTATATTTTTTGTATTATAAATACGTATTTAGAGTACAATGTGGTCATTATCAATATGATTTAACTAATTGTAATGAATCTCCTGAGAGGTACGTATATGTTACTGGTAACCAGATTAGTGACCAGAAAAACGATCAGAAAATAGCATTTAATGATGTTTTCAAAAACACTTCAGTTTTTATTTTTTAACAGTTGTCGTAGCAGAAAAATAAGTAAATAATTAATAATTTTAAACTAGAGGATTTTTCGAATTAAACTTCCATTTTTCCAAGCCACTCAAAAACAATTAAATATTAATAATTGGCTATATAAACAGCTAACTTAGTGATCACAACTAACTGCTACTTTCTTTAGTTATTGAAAAAAATATAACATTTGTTATTTGTCATTGATAAAGAAATTATATAACATGTTTTGAAAAAAACAAAAAATTATTTTGTAAAAACTATTAATTTTAGAGTCAATCTATTACAAAATTTGGTTTACGTCATCATCGAAATTACTTCTTGATTGAACTTTTTCATATTAAGCCTGATATATTTATTTAATGTTTATTAGCATCTTTACAATTTCGCTAGATTTATTATAACAATATTTTGTTAAATATTGTTTCTACATAAATAAGAAATACGTTGAACCATTAATAAATCAGAGTGTGGTACCGGGGATCAAAATTTACATTTACGTGTTTGTAACTTACCAACTCTCTCCCTTCATTAAACCTAAAATCTTAACACTGCACAGGAATCATTATCAATGTATGCGATTGAAACATTGAAAACTCTAACTCTATCCATTATTATGTACCATGTATCTTTAGGTAGAATGCATTATGAATCGGTACACTACGTTGTTTGATTAAAGATACAAGACGAAGAATTTTTTAATATTTAGCTTCTCCAAATTTTACGTATGTTAAAAACAGAAATTTGGCAAAACCAAGTAGCTATCAAATTTAGGTAAAATGCATTATTTAAAGCTTAAAATACAAGTAACTTGTAAATCAATGAAAAGGCAAATTTTTTTCCTTGGAAATACTAAAAACTGTTGTCACTATTTTACCTGGACATGGAAAATCAACCTATCATTTGCTTGCCCTATAGAAAGTCATCTTTGCCTTCGTATAGTTGCTACCTCAGAGATATATCCGTCAAGAAACAACAAGGGGGGGGGGTTATTAAGATATATTGTACACGAGGTACTACACATTACCCTATTATATTGAAAGAATTAAATCAACAACACTTAATGCATATCAGATATATCAATTGAATACTTTTATTTATTTGAATATATTGACAATTAGTGAAATTAAAATTATATTTATTTCTAGAATTGTTATCTTCGATTCGACACAATTTATTATTGCTGTTGATGACTTTTTTTTTTAAATATTAAATTGCAGCTGTTCGATTATTGTGTTGTGTACGTACGTGTGTGGCTTTCTCTAGTCTTGTCTCAATTCAAAACTCATAAATCTTAAACATTTGATTTATGACAAACAGAGCAATGCAATAAATCTAGAGCTATATAATGGAAATCGGTAGTAAAACTACATCAAGAGTTTTTTAATTCTTCGTGCCAAAAACAATTATACCATTTATTTAATGCAATAATATAAAATTTTAAAGCTTTTATGTTTTGATCTCATATAGAAAATTTTAAAATCAATTATCCGAGCATTGAACTGATAAATCAAATGTAGAACAATAAAGGCATTCTGGGATTATTTAGTGGTATTGCAAAATAGAAACGTTCCAATTAGAAAATTCATAAGATTATGTCCATACACAAGGAATTTCAAAGAACTTGAACAAAGAGCCTAGATGAATAAAATTTGAAATTAATTGATTTCAAGTCAATTTTAGTGTTGCCGATACACTGACTGATCGGTATGACGAGCAAGTTTGTGAACCCACGCTGATGGGCTCACAGCAAGTCTGGCTTACTGTGTACAAAAATCATCCGAGCAAGTCTGCCTTACTGTGTACAAAAATATTATAACAACTATCACTCGTTATTAGACGGTCACCACAGTTGTTTTTTGTCGAGCCGTGTGTTACGTACTATTATGTACTATGTAGCGAATACAAACAAAAATTGATAGTTACTCCCACTACCAAAGTATATTATTTACAGTGTAGGAAATCACTATACTGCATACCAACACAATAGACAGAGAAAATTTTGTGAATATATGTAACCCACATTACATTCAGCTCTGATAACTCTCGGTTTACCACAACATTTCGTACAAATCTTAGAGACAGGTTTAAACAACAGATTGGCGAGCGTAATTTTCCGCGAATGTGTGGAAGTCATAAGACTAGGGATAGTTTAAAAGTTTCAAACATGAAACTACTGTCTCTAGATATGTTCATTTTATCAAATTACAAAACATTTTAATAATTAGCCTTTTTTCTCTGAAGGTTAAATAAATATCCTCTAGATGGCAGGATATATTTGTAACTCCCCTAGTGTTGCCATCTAGCGGATCTTTTTTTAATCTTCTGAGTAAAAAGGCTAATTAAAGCATTATATTTTTTAAATAATACTAATAATAATTTTTAACTAACTACATAAGACAATTTATTAAACATTATCACATTATCATTAAATCCGGACATACAATAATTAATAATTCCAGGCCTTTTAGGATTGACTGAAGATTAGAAAAAGGTCCGCTAGATGGCAACACTGGAGGGGGGGGGGTACAAATATATCCTGCCATCTAGAGGACCTTTTTTTAATCTTCATAGGAAAAAGGCTAAATCAATGGGAGTTAAATAAACTGTATTTTTGACCATTTTGTGAAAATAATTGTCATCGATTATATAAGAATTTTGAAAAAACAAAATATTTCAGTTTTTACCATAATTTTTGAAAACACCTCTTTGTGAAACATCAAACTGTGTATAACACGAAAATGATTCCCTCTACAAGAGACCTTTACTTTGAAAAAATATTTAAAGATAATCGAATTGAACTTAATGTACACTCTGCGTCAAAAAAACACACGGATGTGCATAGGGTATATATGTAAATCAGTGCGTTTTTTTTTTTGACACAGACTATATGTCCAGATATTTAAAAGACAATCGGTATACATCACACTAACATTTATTGTTCAGGTCATAAACCTATATTTCAAATAAACATACAGCTATCAATAAGTATAAAAATAAAATTTTTATTATTGCAAAATCAATTACCTTGAAATTTTACCCAAATTAATTGGGGAACAAATGTTCATTATTGTTTTAAAACGTATATAATATATGAGATGGCAAACTCGTTGAAATGTTTACAAATCTGATAGTGAATTATGTACTGAGTTGGCTGTAAAATCGTTTACATATTATATGGAGATTTAGAAAGAAATAAACCGAAAAAACTTCTGTAATAGTGTCCCATTTTTGAAAGCAAGGGCTAAAAACTTCATAACTCAGCCAATGGCCCTATAGTCGACAAATTCAACCCAACCTACTCGTAATTATAACAATACTCCGGGCTTATAAAATTTTCGGTCTATTTTTCCGATATACACACACAATAATACACTTGCAGGGAACCGATCAGATAATGTATGGTCAACTCCGATATTTCAGGAATGTGGAATTTGTGGTTTAGATGTTATTCGTAAATGACTGGGACATTTAATTTATAAAGGCGAAACAACTTAGTCTTATTTTTTAAATAAAGAAGATAGGATTTCGGACGGAACAAAAGATTAAGACAATTACATACGAAATATGATTGGATATAACTGTAGTATAATACTTACATTTAAATACCTTTAAATTATTTATCATATTTAGTTGCAATAATATAAAATTTAATTTATTAAAAAAAATATTTCAATATACAAATTTAAAATAATTTACTTATACAAATAAATATTAAATTTATTATTAATCAAGGCTATTTCGATTTACTCTTTTATTATTTTAAATTAATTTATATAGATTGAGTATTCTGACGTGGATAATTATTTATCGAAATTCAAAATATATGTAGTAAAATAATTTGGATTAAATTTTGTTTTTGTAAATACTCGATAGGGATATTTTCGTGAGTAAGGCTTTCTGGGAAAAAATTTTATAAATTAATTTTTTTTTAAAATAATTTTAATAAAAAATTCTGTGTTATTTGTTTGTTAACTCTTTTATAGTTATATATACTGTATTTTCATAGTTGAAAAAAATACAAAAAATTGAAATTTTTGACTTTTTTTATAAGTTGGCAGTTTTACGGTGCAATGAACGACAACTTCATTTTCTTAAAATGGGAAGATATACGTTTCTTAGAACTTTCGTTTTTCTTGGTAAAAAATATCAAAATTTTGTTTAAAACTATATATAACTAGCTCGACCCGCGAAGAATTAAAGGCTAGAGAAATAATACATAAGTGATAATTGACTTTCTTTTTATTTATAGGCAATTTTACTACAGATATGATATATAAATTACGAAATGAATAATATTAAATCTTACTAGTATTTCCCTAGCCTGCTTTTTCCTTAGGGGTACATTTTTAGATCGCCTTTCTATTTTTCGTCATTAGTCAGCACGATAAGCTTTGAAATGAACGGTAAGTCGTGGAATTCGATAAGGAATAAGGACAAAAATAGGCTTGAGCAATAACATATGGGATAGGGTGGATAATTTATTCAATAAACCACACACACATTATTTATCGCAATGTTATTGACAGTATATATCTACATCAGGTATTAAAGCCAATACCCAGTTTTTTTAAAACCCGAACCAAAAACCGCTATGTTACCGTTTAACCTTTTTTTGTCAGTGGCTTCGTTGAGATTAAACGGATGAACCGATTTGGATTTTTTTTTTTCGTTTGAAAGGTAATTTAATGGGGTTAATTTAAGTGCAAGTTTAGGGTTTCGTACTCGGAACAACTAAAAAATAGTCGATGATTCTCAAAAAGGTTCAGTTTAGAGAAGGCTCTAAGGAAAATGATAATTTAATGGAGAGTGTTCTTAGATATGTTTTAAGTGCGAATTCAGGATTCAAATTTCTCGGAGGTTTTTTAAATTTCAAAATTTTGTAAATTTCATCTCGTATTGTAGTTGTATTTTCATTAGCCCACCCTGTCTTTTTTAAATTGAAATAAATATATTGATAAAAAAATTACTTTCATTGTAAAATGAGATCAAATTTATTTCAATTGATTTGTATTCAATAAGTTATATGTAAAAATGTCAATGTCAATTGAAACGTATTATAGAGTTTTGTTACAAACAAATAATTATCTAATTGTTTTTGAATATATCATATGATCTCTAAATAATAATAATAATAGTTAATATATGTGCCACATACTGATTTTATTTTCACTCACAGTCGCATGTGAAATTTTACAATATATATATAAATAATATGCGACGACATGAGTCACGAACCTAGATCTCATTTTACCGTTTTTTTTTTTAAAAAAAGGTGGCGTGACATGACCACGACCAACCAACCTCAAAGTACGTAATAACCACTTCTATTGTTTTATTAAAAATTATAGTTCTTAAAATAATATTTTTATTTTGAAATGTACTATAAATTATTATTTGCATATTCAACTTTTAGAAGCCTAGGTTGCTGAAGGATTCTTCTACAAACTCCACATCCGGATTAAAAATTCCAATCTAATGGTAACAATTTAAGTCTTCGGGCTTTGGAATAAACTTTTAGTTAAGGTATTTCGACATCAAAACGAAAGTTTTACCAAAAAACTGAATTTTGGTTTGTCAATTAATGAGTATTTAATACCACTTCTGTAAAAAGTCGATTCTATTAAGAAGTCGTACTGTTGGCTTTTAGTCTGTAAGTGCTTTTAAAAATGTTTTATTTACCGTTTACATAAAAACTTTCGTCAATATTCTTCAAGTTTTAAGCTTTAAAATCATTTTCAAAATTAAGAACTGTGCATAAAAATGAAAAACTTTTTTTGGTAAAAAAACTGACTTTGATAGTTAATTTCAAGTAAACCGTATAGAGAATCGATATGATTTTTCACAAAAGACGTATAGAAGGATGATTAACTAATAAATAAAATTTCAAATTTTTTTGGATTTCAAAGAAAACAAATTGTATTTTTGTTGTTGTTAATATTATCAATTAATTAACATAATTAGTCAGCGATTCCTGAAACAAATAACTCATAAACTTCTTCCTATTCTGCAAGTTGCTGTATTTACCCGACTGTCAAGGAGTGGTTATGTTTTTCGAGCGTGTCTTTTATTTGTATGTACATTTTTTTATTACTTCGTTTCTTAAAATCGGCTCAACGGATTTCAACATTTAAACTATTATTATATTTGTCTCAAAAACCCATGTGCGCTTAGACATGTGTTTGAAAAAACAAAACTAAATGGCGGATTTTCGGAAAGTAATACGTTAATTAAAAAAAAATATAAAATAAATAAATCTATCGAGTAGGGTATCATAATAAAGAAAATTAAAAGTAGATTACCAATATAGATATAATTTATACGTTTAAATTAAATTAAGAATAAAAAATTGGTTTAAAAAGTTTAATAATGTATAATAAGAGAGTTTTTATAATGCTGGGACACTAAAAAGTTTAAAATAAAAAATTTATTAAAAAAAACCCTGACTGCATTAAATAATATCTGAAAAGAAACAAGTCCAGTAATTTACACAGCAACTTCAGTCGGTGCCCATTAAAATCTAAACTTGTTAGAGCATCAAAATATTTCCAATAATGGGTCTCTAGATTCTAGCTGTAGTTAAAAGTAATTGTTCGTACTACAAAAAATGGGGCGGGGGTAAAAGAAGTAAGGGAAGGATGAAAAAGTCAAGAGGATTGACCATCGAAGCGAGCGGGTGGCAGCTAGTAAAACTATAAAATACTAGACGACATATCTGTGTATATTTAGTAATATTATTATTAAATTATGGTAAAACAAACCATATATTTGTGGTCAATGACTGATATAATGTTATTAATACTTTTAGTTAGTTGATTAATAAGTTTTCATATTAAATTTCACCCAAACAAACACCTGCATAGATAAATAAATAAAAAAAAATGTATTAGTGGAAAAAAAAAACACATATAGCCACAATGAAAGTAATATTTTATAACTTTGTGAGGTATTGTAACATGTTACAAAAATATTATTAAAACTTAATCATTGATTGAAATTGATGAAGATAATTGTGAAATCATAATATTGTTTATGGCAATATCGTTATATGTAAAGACGGTACCGCAGATATAAACAACATAAAATTAATTCGAGATTATATATTTTTTTATATGTACTAGCTGCCAACCGTCTGCATTGCTTTATTTTGCCAACTTTCAAAATAATTACTACCACATAATATTTTTACACCCTGTCCCCTAGACGAAATATTATCTTCACCCTGTTTCAACCTAGCCTTATATCCTACCTTTCAACAGCAAGACACCCTTCGATTTGCCAACCCTTGGTCCAGACAAATAAAATAAGAATTGCTTTGTAAATTTTCACTCAAGTTTAGCAATCCTAGCCTTGATTTATGAGCGACTGAGACACAATAGTTTTTTACGATACTAGTGGCACAACAGCGCTATTTACGTACGCGTGCGAAATTTGCACTACGAGTGCGTAGCACGAGTTTGGCAATCGCCGAAGTACGGTCATAATCACACGTATATCGTACAAAACTTTATCGAAGCCTCTAAAATGTGACAACAAACGATAATTATAATTTAAAATTTGTCTACACTTCTAGTTGTTTTCTCACGGGCGTAGATAAAACTCTTTAAACAACAAACAATATTCTGAACAGTTTTGGCGTCAATAATGCTAAATATGAAGAAAAGTAAAATCCAACAGGAAATTTTCTTCATCTAAGCATTGATGTCACAAAAATGTTCAAGTTCCTACATATTCGTCGCAAGGGAAGAAGTGGGCACGACGGGATACATGGTCTTTCCAATAATCCTCATTTTTTTTTTTTAAATATAACTGGAGAAAATAGTATAAAAATTTTGCCCGATGCAATTTTCTGCGAGCAATGCCTATACATATTACTGATTGTCAAAGTTAGTAAGCACGAAGTACCTCCGTTGATTATCTCGTAGAAACTATTTCGAATAATGGAATAACAGACGTTAGTTTACAAACTAAAATAATGATTCAAATTTTTCATTGTGCCATAACTCACGTATCTTTCTTTAGTCTTTAATTAAATACCCTCAATGTAAAAGAATATTCTCCGTGTTTTTTAATTTATACAATTTATAAAATCAAACAAATCTTTACAAAAATTATAAAAAAATTACATGATTCTTTTATTCTCGTGATCATAAAAATACATCACTTAGGTACTTATTACGATTGAATACAGCAATAAATTGAAATGAAGATCGTACGTTTTATAATAATATACAAAGTGTTCCTAAATTCACGTAACACTTTTAACATTAATATACGGATAATTTTTTCCCCGTTATAATATACCGGTAGTGTGATGGGCTGGTGTAGTGCATGGTATATGTATGCATGAAGGAGGTGCACTCAGCCTCTGAAATTGAGGATCTGATAAATGAAATTATCAGCGGAAAGGTGGTAAAACACAATATATGGTATCACAATGGGCTCTATAGCCTAAGTGTGTCCTTCATGGACAGCCAATATAACCTAACCTAATATACCGGTAATATTATCCGCACAAAAATTCGATAATAAATTGATATGTATTTCAAGACTAAAGGTTTTAGGGCATTCCGATCATTACAATTTTTAATCAGGATGGCAATAATTAATTTCTCTGCAAGATTAGATAGAAATATGGCTTTCTGTGAAACTTTGTCTAACTCACCCTAAATTGTTCTTCAGATCGTTTTGATCAAAAACTCTCACGGCCACAAAACTTGTAACGTTAGTTTTCGAGCTACGGGCTATATAACTATAATGTATAGCTTTGATCGCCCGTAGCTCGAAAAGTAGTCGTTAAAAAGTGAGAGCTTTTGATCAGAATGATACAAAGAAAAATTTAGAGAATTTTTCGTGTTAATTATTCGAAATTAGATTAAGTTTATATCAAGTTAGACACGGTCAATCGAATTCAAATTTTTATGGTACTGATTGATTAATATAATATATCCTTAGTACAAACAAATTTAAATTTTTCTGATAATAAGTCCATAGCGAGACAAAAAAACCTCCAAGAAGGCGATATTTCTTGTTTACTAAATTCCGAGGCATTCAATATATTATTTTTATGTACAAAGTATCATCATCTAGTTAATACAAAACGTTATAATTAAATTTAATTGTATCAATAAATATGTCGGCTTCGATTCTTATTAATACAAAGTATAGCAGATAGCAGAAAATAAAAATAAAAATAACAACAACGAAGAACTTGAAAAATGTAATTTGCCACGACACTAAATGGTGTTAAGCATGATTTCTCTAACAATTTTTTTTACACATAATTACAAATATTATAAATACATTGTTATATTATTTATTACCTTGCTTAAGTCGTTTTTATAAATATACCTCTATTACGTATATACATACGAATGTATTTAAACATATGATCAACTTTAAGTACATTACTAATCGATAAAATATCATCAATTATCTATTGATTAATTATTATTTATTAGAAATTAAAGGCTTTAATATACCGACATAAGTAATGTAAAATATTGAAAAGCTTTAATTTCACCTCTACCTTTCATTCAAAGTGAAATATATATTCGAAATTAAATTATATTTCGATATATGTAAAATTGTTATTAAGACAGGGAAAATATTTCCTTAATCGTAAATCAGTTCTTATTTTTTTTATTTTGGACCTTATTCGTTCATATATCGGTTATAGCAACCAATTGCCATTGGAATTACTGACCAATAACGACCAATCGATACAGAGTCATATATTTTGACTTCAATATAAAAAGGCACATATCTTTTATCACGACTATACGTTATAACGACCATAATTGTGGCTATATAATCGACAATGACTGATAGTTGTTGTGCCACTGGATTGTGTTATAGATTAACGCTACTTTGGGGAATACTTTATAGGAACCTAAAAAATATTCTCCGACGAAAAATTTGGGAAATGCTTCGAGGAATGTATGGGAAAATGTGTACGAAATGGATGCGTCGAGATCTTAATACCAGTCAAAGTAGCGTTTTGTCTATCTTTTTCTAGCAAGATTCGATTCCGTTAATTCAATCAGGAAGGACGATATAAACGACGATTGACGATTTTCGATATCGTTGAAAGTGAAATCATAAAGGCAGGAGAATGGATTGCGTTGCTAGAATATGGCAGATAAATCCATCGCTGTCGATATTTAAAGGTACCAGCTTCGGGACGCCGCCATATCGAAAGAATTTCCACTGATATGCCCTCTCTTATTGGGAATCTAGATGGAGTCTTGGTGATGCCACCAAAGTGCAAGGATAGAACGATCTCTTATCGACACAGGCAGCTAGCACGAATTTTTTCAGTCTATCCCCGAAAATAAAAATTATTGTGGTTTCTTCATTCATTTCTTCGTTGTTAGAATTATAGTACTCGTAAAATTACAAAACATCTTAGAAATATTACAATAATTTTTTTAACATTACTAAAAACGAATTTGAAATTGGTAGAGTTTTTCTGAATGGGTGTCCATAGTTTTACAAATAGTAAATGTTTAACACAAAAAATTATTAAATGACCAATGAATGATATCGTTTGAAATCAGTATTATACATAACAATAAAATTTCTAAACATTTTGTAATGGTAAAAAGCTTTTAACACAGTAATAATTAGAAAAATAATATAAAATATTTAAAAATATAATTATGAACGTTTTATGCCTTTTTAAAGTTATAATCTTAACAATTCAATCATCGATATGCAATGCCATGTGTGAAAAAATAACTATTTTATTATTATTATTTACTGGATATTATATTTATTATTTATTACACATGAATGTTATTAATGACAAGTAAATGTCAGCACAACAAAAATGCTCTTTACTTAATGCAGAAACAAGTTGTTACTCACAAAAAAATAAAAAATAAATGAAAAAGTTTAAAATGGAAAGTTTGTGTGGTGTGGTAATGAACCTTACAGAATTACATGACCTTTAATAATTGTGTCGTTTATTTTTTTGCTGTGTCTTGTTATACGCTAGCATGTGTTATTATTACAGCCTATCAAGTAATTGGAATAAATAATATAATCTTATCTAGGCCCGTAAGTAAGTACTTTTCTCTCTCACTATGTGTTGGAAAAATGGCTCATTAGCGCACTAGTATCGTAATGAACTCATTATAAATAACACTCCAAATTACCGTGAAAATGTAAACGAACAAAAAGTTACTATAATAACTTTTTTAATTTTCTACAGTTACGGTTCCGCAACAAAATAATAAAATCGGCGAAATTACTGATCATCATTTTGATTAACTAATCATCATTTTGAATTAAAGATTTCTGAAATACAATAGGAAATATTCATGAAATTTAAATTTGGTTCAAATATTTTTTTCCGTAACTTTATTGGCTGGAAATTTCAACTAAACCATTATTTTAGTAATTAATGTCTTTTTAATTACTTAAAATTAATTAATAAAAGTGCAAATTCGGTAAGAGAAATTCAAAATTTCTAAAACGGAAATTCAAATTTTAAAACGGACGTAAGGTCATAGAATTGGCTTGTCAAATTCGTATTACATTGAGTTATATTATTCTACGACTTTTTATTAGAAAACTTAATAATAACGTGTGTAAATTTTGTGTTGTAAATTCATTTTTTAAAGTGTAAATTATTCATTGAACTGTCACCAATTGACAGGTCACATATTAATACGTCATCAACAGAGAGGGCCAAAAGACTGCGTTTAAACATCTCAAAATTATTCTGTATTTTAAATATTTTTTTACACCTAATTAACGCATTCTTAAACAGTATTTATATTTTTACTATGTTATAACGGTGTAAACTATGAATTAAAAATTCATCCAAAAATACAAGAATTATTCCCTATTCATGATCATCTTTTCTGATATACCTACTTAGTGCATTATGACTATTTTACATATAAAAAAATTGAAAACTGTACAAATACTATACTTGTGTAAGAACAATCCCTCATCCCTATTTCGAGTGTAATAGATGGGCAATAAGTGAGAGCAACAAAGATGAAAACTATAGGGTAGTGGCCTTTATCATTCTCGTATACGAGATGTTCGTAATGTTTTTTGGAGCCCGAAAAATTCTTAAATGATAAGAAAATATCTCTTACGTTAATTGTCAATTTGTACATAACGTCAATTCGCAAGACTAGTATACTAAAAAAAAAAATGTGCTAGCATGTGAATAGACACGATGATACTCTTTATTCACCAACAATGTCTATTTTCAAAACGTGAATATTGTGGTGTATAATTGGTCTATTTTTCACTGTAACGAAAACGATTATTAACCTGACATGATAATTATTAAAATTAAAAAAACAAAAAAATTATTGTGGTTTCTTCATTTTTACAATAATTTCTAAAAATTTATGACTATTGTTTATATTTATTTAAAAAATTACTTTCTTTAATTTTATTTTTTAAATTATTTCAATGACTTTATATTATAATTGTGATAATGACAAACAGCTCAGCTCACAACAAACCATCTGTCTGTAATAATAAGACAGACATATTTTATATTGATTTGATTAGGTTGTTTATTTATTTGTTTGTTAACTAATTTTCACTTTCCATGAAATTAAATTTTTTGTATTTCTATTATTGGTATTAATTGAAGTTGTAGACATTTAAAATGTATGTAGAACAAATTGAATGTGACCATAAATTCAATTCAAGAATAAATTATGTTTTTTAGTTATTAAATTTTTCTATTTTTATTAAATCTATGGACATTCTTTGTACAAAAATTTTTAAACCCGATTCAAAGAAAATTAGAAATATGAAAACCAAAACATTTAATTGTTTAAATAACTTTACGTTTTACCTCGGAAACTTTAATCTCGGAAACGTCTATTATATAACGATTTTTATCAAATTCATCAAATCTAGTGAGGTTTTTTGGGGGAGAAACAAAGACGAGCAACTTTTTATACAATATGGGCCAAAAAAAAATTTTATTTTATCCGTGGGTCGTACAAGCTGCTACCGTTGGTTACCTTTTGTTTCCTCTCAATTCAATGGCCGTTTAGCTTCTTTTTTTTTTTTTGCTCCAATCCAAATATTAATTAGCGTTTCTGATAATTTCTTCGAAAATTATCAGAAACCTAATAATATCTTTAATCAAGTTAAAAGATATTAACTTGTAATAAGAACATCAACATCCAAGGAAACGCGTTTGATCCAATCCAGTAATTTTAGCTTCACTGTATAGTCTTCGTTTATCGGGAATCTATGTCTATAAAAGAAGAAACTGACTCACTGACTGATCGATCAATGTACAGCTAAAACTGCTGGGTATAGAAACATGAAATTTTGTACACACGTTCCTTAAATCATTTAAATGTGCACTAAGAAGTGCACACGATTTTTGGAAATTCCTCCGCTAAGAGGTTAAAATGAGGGTTGAATGTTTGAAAAAATTTGAAAAAAACTTGGCAAGTTTTGAAATTTAAAAATTTTATATGAGCTAGCGCAGCGATCTCCAAGGGTGAAGGCCGCGTTTTTTTCCAAGGTGATGGAAGTTACATTGATGTTGAGGGGGCGGGCTAAGCGAGAGTAAGCGGGTTGAAGGATACCATATGGGTATCAAAGTTAGCATGGTCTATATTGGTTCACTTAATGAATCATTTATGGAATCCATTGAAATGAATCATTATCACGAGCGAAGCATTGCGCAAAAGCAAGTTATGATTACAGAAAAGTTATCAATATTTTTTTCTTTTTAAGGTTTGATGTTTTGCGATGAAGATTTTTAAATTTTGGAAATTTTACTAATGAGTTTCCAGTGGAGGAGGTATTCATAGATTGGAAAGAATCGATAATCGTTAACTGTGTGTAACGATTTAAGAATTTACTATACGAAATTGATGAGTAAGTACTTTTTACATCTTTTCGTTTATATTTTATCCGATTGAGTTTTTTTTTTTTTGTTAAATTGATTACTTCTGAGTATAACAAGTGTTTAACACTAAATCATTTCTATAATTGAAAGAAGTTAATAATTGACATAAGTATTGTGAAAGTGGAACAAATATAAAATTGAAATTTTCAAATAAAAATCATAAAATAACGCATAATAATTGATCTCTGAACGTTTATATTGCCAAAAATAATATATAAAATTAAGTGTAAACATATTGTTATTAATAACGAATTAACTTCACAACAGAAAGAAAAGAAAGTTTAAGTTTATTTCTTATTATTAATAATAAAGATATTAAATATAAATTTATTTTTTATTTTATAATTGGTATTATAAAATCATATCTTTTCATATTTTATTAGAAGTAGGTGTATCTAACGTTCTAAGACTTTCATGCTGTTTGAGTATATTAGTAGTATGAAAAATTATATTCACAGCAACGAATTAAATAATGAAGAGAAAATAATACATAAACTTTACTGCACAAGTATTGAGAAAATAAACACAGTTGAGAGTCAACAAATTCGTAAAGTTGATTTTTGGTCTGAATATTCCAAATATCAAAACGTATGTCACTTGCAAATATTCCAAATATCAAAACGTATGTGTGTATCAGTTCAAGTTTTAGCGCTCTCTCTTATAGGTGAAGTGTAAAAATACAAAACTCAAAAGTAACAAAAACGAGTTTCCCCACCCGCTTTGAATCTGTATGGAGCCGATTAATGCAAGCGCAAACTTCTCATAAATCATTTTGGATACATATTTAATAATTCTATAGTAAATCATTGCCGATGGTTGAACATTTTTGGGTCAGAAAATGATTATTATCGAAATCAGAGACAAACAATTTTCTTTTTTCTTTTGTAATTTTCTTACCGATCCTTGTAGCCCTTGGGAAAAATCAGGGAAATCACTCAAAAAAATTATGGGAATTTTTTCCTCTTCGGATCCACACTCGATTAATGTAAGCCAAAGGATGTTGATTATTAAAAAACGAAGGTTACTAATATTTAAAAAAATTATCTTAGATATACGCTTAAATTATCGCAGATATACACAATACACATCCTTAAATGTTAAACACTACCACGAAACAATACAAGTTGTAATGTAATTCTTTTAAAGGTGTTAATCTTTTTGTATACATAAATTGTTATAATTAAGTGGCTTAAGGGTAGTTCTACAAAGTAAGGAATTTTCGGCGTCTCAGTTAATCATGAAATTTCAAATATCATGGAAAATGTGTTCCAAACTAATATATTTGTATAACATACTGTTATTTTAAGCTATTTTAGTTGGCTATTAAATTTAGAATTGGAATTATTTTCTTTACGTAATTACTATTCAAAGTGCCAAATTCTCAGGAACCTACAGTGTCCTTCGATCAAAATTTAGTCAAAAGTGTAATGTGATTTATTAGCTACGGCATTAAGGTTATCAATTAAACCAAAATAATGAAGTTTATTATCTTTTCTTATTTGGGATACATTATTATCATATTTTCTCAAAACTTTAAAAATCCCTTCCCAAAATTTTTATTTATTTTTAAAATTGCCAACTAAAAGATGCTTTTGCATCTAAATAGCCTTTTGAATCAATTTTTAGCCTAAAATTCCTTCATTATATTTTGGCCAGGATCCTTATAATAAAATATGGTTTGTGTGTGTTTAACTGTTTCCTACCACTTCATTTCTTTTAAATTAAAACTTGCTAAAAGATATGTTATATTTTTGATAATGTCCAGCCCTAATCAGACTCATTTTCTTCTTTAATTTGTAGAACAACCCTAAAACTACTAAATAAAATGAATCAGTGAAAGTTTAAAAGTAAATCTTTGCATTAGTGTCGAGCAGACAGATATATTTTAAATATTAAAATGAATAAAAATCGTGTGACAACCGAACTACATAAATGCATATTGAATACCTACTTATATACAAGGTCTTTCAAAACTAGGGTTACAAACTTCTAATGAATGATAGATCACTTAAAATAAACAAATTTCATAAGAAGCATCTTTTTAATCGAAGCATCTGAAGATACAATTCAATTACGATCAAATCAGAGTAAATGAAAACTCCTCCGAAAATAGTCAGACTGTAGTAATAAATTTAGTTGTTTTAGTAGCAAACTCAAGTTTGAATATAGAAGAAAATAGAAGAGATGCTATATCTGAAAGTTTTGTTGCCAATTAGAAACGAAAATATGACTGTATTAAATTTTTTTTCATTTTAGTGTAAAGACCGTTTAATCAGTTGTAAAATATAGACATGTAAAAAACATAATTCTTCATAATTCATACAAAAACCTCAACATATAATTGAATGAAGAATTAAAAATGGATACATATTTTTTTTAATAAACAATTTAATAAAATAGTATTGTTTATCCATTATTCCTAAAATGGTGAATATCCATTTTTATACTAACCACTAAAAATTATACTCCTTATAACTTAAAAACACATTTACTTTCTTTTCTCACAAATATAAAAATATTACTTGGATCACCGTCCCCAATTAAAGATATACTATTATTTAGGTAGGACATGTCAAGCTTGACAATAGAATTGATGAGATTGTGCTTTATAGGACAATTCGTCCTTGTTTTTCCAAGCTTTAACCAAGCCTCAACGAAATGCTTAGAGTTTTTTCCAGAGGCTAATAAATATGGAGTAATGCTTTCCCAGCTTTTGTTCAAGTCTAGGCCAAGGCTAACAAATCAAGTCTTAGTTTAGCAGCTCCCTTACCTATATTGATACATATTTTTAGATATGAGAGTTTAAGGGCTTTAGGTTACACCAAGCTCAAATAGTAATAAAAACCACATTTTGGACTAAATGCGATTATTACAGCTAAAATTATAGGACATTACGTCATATTATCCGTAATAACATGATGATTATCAAAGGGATGGATTCAGGGACTCTATTCTTCTTAAAGATCGCAATCTAGCAAATAGCAATATTTAACAATAACACCCCAAGCTTAAATCCATGTTATAATTCGATGTAAATTCAAGACTGGACCAATACCAAACGATAAGATTAAGTAACTCTGAGACATTTTGTATGTTTAAGTTGTAAGTAACTCATATACATACTATTAAGTACACATAAATTGTTGTTAATATGTAACGTTAACTGTCACATGTCAAAATGAACTTTCACCTCATATATTAATATTTCAATAGATTCTGTGTTTCGTTGACTGTGCTACAGCAAAAACCTATTCAAAATATTAATAAAAAAAAGTATAAATAAAAAACTTTTTTGCAAAAAACAGAACCAGTGCAAATTGCACAAAAGGTAAAAATAATTTTTTTTTAAATACTGACTTCAATTAAGAATTTCCTTGTGAGTAATAGGGAATAAATGTTTCGCATTTCTTAACAAACAATGAAAATACGGCAAAATAAATAACAAAAAGTGAAATTAAAGACCAAGACGGCCAAGAAATGCGAATGATATAAGCATTTTAAACTGATGGCTTTTGTTAGGTTGTTTTTATAGTTATTCGAAAAATAAATTGTCTATACTCTTTGTTACATAAATGAGCTTATACTTAAGCAAAAAAAAATCTCTATTATACTTTAAAGTTGTAGCGGACGCATCTTTCGGTTGGATATTAATTATTCAAGTAATTAATGGACAAGGAAGGCTGTGACGTTGCATAACAACATAATTTGTGTAAATATTCATTCGATTAATAAATTCTAAACTTTGAAGTTAGATTTATTATTTGAGCGCAACTTATCTTTCAGAAGAAGGTTCTAGTGAAGACTTCATAAAGTCGATTTTTAGGTAACAATAAGGATCTAGGTATAGCGTCTTCTTGAAACCGTCATTGCTAAAATATTAATATTATTTTTTACTTTTCTGTTCATTCATTCGGTTCTCTCTTTCGCAAAAGATTTTTATACCATGCATATATGTAATATGCAAGGTATACTAAGTCCCTAGTTTTTAACGCTGATAGGTATTATAAAATCACCTAATTAGTCCATTTTCGGTTGTCTGTCCGTCTGTTCGTCTGTCCGTCTGCCTGTCAACACGATAATTCAAAAAGGAAAAAAGATATCAAGCTGAAATTTTTACAGCGTACTCAGGACGTAAAAAGTAAGGTCGAGTTCGTAAATGAGTATAGGCTAATTGAGTCTTGGATCCGTAGGACTCATCTTGTAAATCGTTAGAGGTAGAACAAAAGTTTAAATGTAAAAAAATAGCCAACTTTTGTTTGAAACATTTTTTCGTAAACATCACTGTTCACCCGTGAGGGCGCAAATAGGCGTAAACTGTATAGTATGTATTATATGGGGATATCAGTTATATATGTGTGGCATGTATGTATGTGTAATGTGAGAGAGTAATCAACACAGTCAATGCATGGTATTTCAAGAATTAATTCAGTCAATTGTTAGTTTTCACTTGTTTTTTTTTTACCTTTGAGTGATTTTATGTTTACCTCATTAGATAATATGACCATCTGAGTGAGCCATCAATCATTCTCTGTTTTCGATCTTATGGGCGATTTTTTTAAATTAAAATTTATATGGAACTAGTTTCGAAAAATATATAAACTAGTTGACTTAAGAACCTCCTTTTTGATCGGTTAAAAAATTAAATACATAAATAAATAAATATTACTTACAACAAGCCTAGACAGCATGACTCTGTAAAAAAATATATAAAATGGTAACGTGTGGGTACCGACTACATGACACAATAAATTTCCAGAAGTTTATTTATTATATTTAATAATTTTATTCACAATTGTATTATGTAGATATTTAATTCAAAATTTAATATAAATGGATGGATATAAAGAAAAATGTAATATATGACTTGTATCTAGTCGATTTATTTTTGTTTAAGGTAGAAAAAGTATCTTAAAAAACTGTTGGAGGAACACTTAAAACAAGCTATTTAAAAGAAAAGCAATGACCAAATGATCTTAAGGTTCATACTGTCAGAAAATTCTAAATTTTTATACTTATTATAACGTTAAACTAATGATAATTTCTAAATACATTTATAGCGAGTAAAGTATTTTTTATACCATGTACATATGTTTGAAATATATCATAGTATATTAAGTTTAGTCCCAAGTTTGTAACGCTTAAAAATATTAATGCTACCAACAAAATTTTGGTATAGGTGTTTATAAAATCACTTCATTAGTCCATTTTCGGTTGTCCGTCTGTCTATCTGTCGTCTGTCCGTCTGTCATCACGATAACTCAAAAACATAAGAGATATCAGGGTGAAATTTTTATAACGTGTTAAGGAAGTAAAAACTTAGGTCGAGTTCGTAAATGAGTATAGGCTAAATGAGTCTTGGATCCGTAGGACTCATCTTGTAAACCGTTAGAGATAGAACAAAAATGTTCCTTATAAAAGAATAAACAACTTTTGTTTGACGCATTTTTTTGTAAACGTCACTGCTTACTCAGGAGGGCGCAAATTAGATGCAAATTTTATAGTATGTATTACATGAGAATATCAGTTATGAATGTGTGTCTAAGAGTGGATATCTTTCTTTACAACACTGACTTTACATGCTATTTCAACAATTAACTCAGTCAATTTTTTTTTTCTTGTTTCTAGATACAGGTTGCTAGTTTTTTCTAGCTACACGCAAAAAATCTAAGAAGTTTATTTAATTGGATCATTTGCCAGAAGCTGATAAATTTCGATAATTTATAAAATATTCCTATCGAGGCTCTACCATGCAGCACGAGTATTAAATTTACAACTTTAATTTAGTTATTTTCTTCATTAAAACCCTAAAAGATATAAAATAATGACAAATATTATAACTGTGAGTACTTATTCGAAATATAATTTATTACCAAAAAAAAAAAACAAAAAAAAAACGATGGTAACTTGCGGGTGTGTCAATCCAATTAGATATTATTACACATGTAAATCTAACATTTTAAAAGCCTGGTGTGATTCTCACACGACCTCTATGTGCACTACACATGCTAAAATACTAAATTCAAATAAAGGTCAGTAATGTATGCAGCTTTTCGATTCCAAATGAATAAAAAAACTTATACAGCAACCAAGTTTAAATAAATAGAGCATGTAAGTTTTTTCAATAAAAAGAAAATTTTTTTGAATTTTTGTAATGTTTAACGTTTTAAGAATACAGTTCAAAAATTATAAAGCAAAATTCGTATTATTTTTTAAAAATTTTGGTATAGGTGTTCATAAAATCACCTAATTAGTCCATTTCCGGTTGTCCTTGTGTCTGCCTGTCTGTCATCACGATTACTCAAAACGAAAAGAGATATCAAGCTAAAATTTTTATAGCTTGTTTCAGGACGTAAAAAGTGAGGTCAAGTTCGTAAATAAGCAGCATAGGTCAATTGGGTCATAACCGTTAGAGATAGAAAGATAGAACAAAAGTTTCAATATAAAAAGAGCGCAAATTGTATAGTATGTATTATATGGGTATATCAGAAGTGTGTGACATGTATGTATGTGTAATGTGATAGAGTAATCGACACATGTGTTTTCATTTGTTTGTTTTCAATTATGCCTTATTTTAGCATTTAGAGACGAAATTACTAAAAAAATTTTTTTTGTCTTTTGTGTTAGACCACTGAAAGCGATGCTAGATCTATCACCATCAACAATAAATAATAAAATTTTTTCCATTAATAATAATTCTTCAAAAAAACAATTCAAAAACTTCGAGTTCGAGATCCCTTAAGTCGATCATTTAGTTTCTCCTTGAATTCTGTAACATCAAGCAATTGCCCAATCTAGTCAACGTAAAGATTAATGTGATTGAACAACCTGCACCTTGATAGGAGATTACAATAAAAAATTGCAACAAATTCAGCTTTTATTTCTTTAGATTCATTGTTTTCATCCTCAATTTCCCCTCAATTTTAATCATTTCAGTATAAATTACATCGATTTTCAGTTATGGATCGGCAAACAATAAAGTATTTATTTTTAATTCCCAGTTTTAAGTTCAATGAATTCAGAAATTAACTTGTTAATTTAATTCCTCATTCCGGATGATAATATATGAGCAAAAATGAAGAGATAGACGATTTTGGCATTCCCATACATATTTATATTAATAACCCTCTAACTTGTGTACTGAAGTTAAAATTTGTGTCAACAATTATTCACTAAATGAATTTATTATAACTGTTTCACAAAATAAATTGAACTATATCATCTAATTAGCAATAATTCGGTATAAATAATGATTTACGTGTATCTGAAATAAACAAATCATATTATATAATGATATGCTTAGAATTACATTTGAATAGCTGTAGGCAGCAAAAAGTATTAGGTACTTACACAAATAATGATGAATCTGATTCTACTTTTTTTATATATTTTAAATATAATTGTGATACAGAAATATAAATAAATATATACGTATTTAATCGATTTAATGATGCTTAATAAGTTGTCAAAATGCTTGTTATTTATGACAAATAAATTTAACTACACCTGTTTTTTTAGTATAAACCACACCTTGAAATTTGCATTTTATTATAAACTAATTGACATTCAATTCAGGTTATTGCAATTAATGACTAAAATTGTGACAATTTCTTTCAATTAATTAGAGTCAAATTAGTAATGAATAATGGGAAATATTGGAACATAATTAATGTTACATATAAACTATAATCAATAATCTATGGAAGCTACACGGATTATCTTCCTATACTACTAACTCCTGATCATCGTTAAGGTATTTTATTCTAGTGATGTAAAAGTAACGAAAAATTAAGTACCCGTATGTATTCTTTACTAAAATGATCAATATCCGCTATAATCGTATCGATATAAGATTTTATGTCAGTTATAGTTCAACGGTTTAAGTTAAAGTAAATAAAAAACTTGAGTAAAGAAAAATGCGAGTAACGAGATAAATTCGTGAGTAACGTTTTAGTATTCGGTACTAGATGTCGTATCCGTCACTCAGTATTCGGTTCATACGGTTTGTTATAGCTATATTTCATTCCCAGCACTGCAGTTAAAAATTATTGGCTTTTAGCTTTATACAATATATAGGTTACAACCAAGATTTTTTAAAGCCTACTGTAGCATTACTACTACTAATGAATACAATACAAGTAAATTTTTACGAATAATTTTTTTTTTTAATGACTCAAAGTGGAATATTTTCCAAATATTAGCTTTTTGTAAAAACGATAATTCCCCTTCACTGGAAAAAATTAAAAAGATTTTAATTTTCACACGCATTTCCTATTACCACGTGTGTTAAAAATATCATTTGTCATTGCAATTATCTCATGTTAGGCGTGGCTAATTGTTTTTATATTTTATTTACTTACATTAAAAGTTTTGAAGATTTCATAATACCCAGCTATTGGCCCAAAAAAGGAAAACCAAACGGGAATTTCGATATTTTGAATATAATAATTCATAAATTCAAGTTCACATTGACATAAACACATTCTTAGCCAACAAAATTCATGATATTGGCTCGTCCCGGAGAGGTAGGTAGAACAGCTGACCTACGCTCTCTCGATACGCCCATACCAGTACTTGCAGTTTAATAAGAAATATTTTGAAATTGAATATTCAATAAAGTTAAAAATTGTATAACAAAATATGCATAAACATGAAAAGAATAAATACGGAAAGAAATTTATTTCGTTTCAAAATTAATTCAATTCCTGAACATATCCTTATATTTTTAAACGTATGAATAAATAAAAATAACTTAAATATTCATTTTTATTTGGTAGATTTTCAAGTCTCACGATATTGATCAAACATAATTTAGTTCCGTTTTATTTCGTGTTCGAATAGTTCCGTTTTCTGTTTTCTTAAATGTTTTATTCAGGCGTGTTTTATATAACCTTTTATAGGTCAATCATGGAATAACATTTTTTTTTTCAATTTATTAAAAAATTTAATAGTTTAGATATATAATTTGAGGAACCTAAATTATACGAAAACCTAATAATGTTATCGATAAGTAGTGATAGTTACAGAAAGAAATTTTAATTGACATTTATGATTGAGTAATAGAGGTTGTTATACTGAAGAAATAGTGCCATAGAAAGTGAGATTGATGCATTGTGTTATCATTCATTTCTTTATTCTAATGACACTACCTATAGAAAAGAAATATCCATTATTGTAAATATATCATAAACTTACAAAATGTTTCAGAAAAAATATAAAACGAATGAAATATAGAGAGCAGGACTTACCACAAAAATATTGCAATTAATGAAATTTTACTAAACATTCTTAGATGAAATAAATTGATATATTTTCATAAAATCAAAAAACATTACAGAATTGTTACTGAACTAAATTATATTTCAACCCCCGAACTAAAAAAAAAGAGGTGTTATAAGTTTCACAGCTATGTGTGTGAGTCTGTGGAATCGTAGGGCCTAAACGGATGAATCAATTGTAATTTTTTTGGTTTCGTTTGAAAGGTAATTTAACGAACAGTGTTATTAACGGGTGCGTTTAAATCTTCAAAATACAAGGAAAAAGTGTTCTTATATGTATATGTTTCAAGTGAGAGTTAAGGGTTCCGTACCCGAAAATTTTCGCCGAAAGGCATCCCTTAATTATCATATAGAAATAAGCAAAAATTTTTAATTTCAGCCTAATATCTAGATAAAATTTTATACCTTGTATATATGGAATATGTATCAAGATAAGTAGATTTATTTTAGTCCCAAATTTGTAACGCTCAGAAATATCGATGATACGAACAAAATTTTGGTATAGGTGTTCATAAAATCAACTAATTAGTCCTGTTCCGTTTGTCATTAGTCAATTTCCGTTCGTAATAACTTCGTGATAATTCAAAAATGAAGAGAGATATCGATCAAAAACTTTTATAGCGTGTTCAGGACGTAAAAAGTGAGTGTGAATTCGTAAATGGGAAACATAAAATTCAATTTACAATTGGCTCTTGTAAACCGTTAGAGGTAGAACTAAAGTTTCAATGTGAAAAACAACATGGTTTATCCATGAGGGCGCAAATTAGGACAAAACTTAGGTGTCTATTTTCTCCCAAACTATAAAATATAGCGAGTTGAAAATTTGAAGGTAGTTTCAAATAGTGGTATTGAGAAAATTCTCAAAAAAAGAAGAAAAGTTCTAGAAAATATTTTCGGAATTTTCGAAAACCAAAACAATTCTGTTTTTTAAACTCTTCTAATTTATAAAAAATAATGCAAACACTGACATTCAATTCTTTCTATACAAAGTATTTAAACAATTACCTTAATCAATTGTTTGTTTTCACTTGTTTGTGTTAAAATTGTGATCTAAACCATAAACATTTACACCTTCAAGGTTTTTTTTTACATCAATGAAGTACACTCAAACGAACAAACTTTAGCTAGCCGAGTCTCCGCTCTATCGATTATGTAATGTATCCTCTAATTGTAAGATTGCCTATGAAATGGGAAATATTTTGAGACACTCTGTAAAAATAACATGCATAAATCCAATTTTGTAGATATATTCAATAATATTAACAATACACGTTATACATTTACCTAATTGAATGAACAGCAAACAATACTAGTCAGAATTCAATTGTATATAATATTTGATGAAAAAAAAAACACACCACATTATAGGAGCAATGATCTATAATGATCTAATTTTATTTATCAAATACAAATAATAACGTAGATATTATTATAGACATCAAATAATAGATTTATTCATTAGACTTGACTAATTATTATTACCAGATTACACTATAAACAAGCCGTCATGGATATGAACTTTAAAGGTAAAATCAATAGCTACATGTGTTCTAGTAAATTAATTATTTTAATTAATGTTATTTTTTTTACAAATTGGTAAATATTTTTACTTTATCAATTCTAACCCTGAATTGAATTTCTACAATTCAGCAAAAAGAACACTCCTGATTTTTTTCGCAACTGAATGAAGAAAAGATTTTTCTTGAGAACGATATCTAATTTCAAGATTCAAATTTTTTGTTTTTTCTGTTTCATTTTTTCTTTAAAGCAAACCTCTATTTCTTTTAGCTCAATTAACTACAAATCAATCAAATCTTATACTGCCATTATAAGTTAAAAAGCCTTACCTAAATATAAAAAAAGTAAGTTTGCAGTAAATTAGAAGAAGCAATTTCTACATCTTCATAAAATATTATTTTTATAAACTGCTAATATGAAATATTTATTAAGATATACTAATTTTAGTTCCAACTTTTTAACTTTTAGAAATATTGATGCTTCCAAAAAAATTTTGGTTTTGTTCATAAACTCACTAAAGTAGTCCAGTTGTCCATCTGTGCTCACGATAACTCAAAAACGAAGAGATATCATGCTGAAATTGATAATGAGTTCGTAAATGAGCAACATAGATCCAATGGAACCGTATGACTCATCTTGCAAACCGTTAGAGATAAAACAAAAGTTTTTAGGACAAATCTTTAGTGTCCATTTTCACCAAAATAATAAAAATTTAGGGAGTTGAAAAGTTGCAGCTAGCTTTAACTAGTGCTTTGAAAAAGACTCTCGAAAAAAATTCTAGAAAATACTATAGAAAATTTTCGAAAACAAAAACAAATAGACGCCATAATGAAATGCACTCATATTCAACACTTTATGTACAGGGTATTTCAACAATTAACCAAATCAATTCTTAGTTTTAACTTGCTTTAAATGCCAAATTTGTAAAAGTTGCTTTAATGTACAAAAACATATGTTAATATGAATTGAATTAACATTTTGAAAATGGTTGAAATTAGGGGCGTTCAACATATAAATTGATAGAGTGACACGTGTCACTGTTAAAAAAATTGCTCTTTGTGAAACCGCAAACAAGAGTATTATTCCCCACTTAAAAGTTTTGCATTAGAATTCCAATAGAGTATATCGCAAGTTAGTCATATACATTAATACATATATTTTGATGTCAAATTAATGATTTCGATTTTCGGGTCAAATACAATACTTTCTATAAGAAAGACAATAATAATAATCAATTATTTTATGTACAGAGAATAAATAACAACGATATAATTATTATTGAATATCATAATAATATTATTTCAAGTCTGACAATAATTATAATAATATAATGCCTACTAATAGATTTTAAAACAATTAAATATATTATTATGTATTTAATTTGAAAGTAATTAGAAAGACGTACACGTGTTCAATATCAAGTCTTGTGTGAAGAAACACATTCGCGGACAAAAATTAATTGGTTATTTAAATTTTATGGTACTAAATGAGTAAAATGACACGACTTGGAAACAGTCATACAAAATGGCATCTTGGCAGATTTTACAGAGAGAAAAAATCGTGTAGTTTCTCCAAAAAAACACGAAAAGTATCAAAGTTGTGTTTCTTTAAATGAAACACCCTGTTTGTTATTTTATTTTCAGGTTTTAAGTTTTCATTGGAACAGCCTTAATGTTCGTTTTCCATAAAAACGTAAACAGTTAGCTGTAGGAAAATTGATGGTTCTTGTTAAAGAATTACATTTTACATCTGATGTTGACATAAAATACAGGGAGTTCTATTTAAGTTGAAGTTTAGTCGTAATTTTAAAAAACCTGTATACATAATTCAAGTATCCACAATTGCGACAGAAAACTTAATCGATTAGCAGACTGCATTTTGAATTAGATTTGAAAACGGATACAGTCTTTGAGAATTTATACGTTAAAATTACTACAACATTTTCAGTAAAAAAAGAATATTTCTAAAACCGTGAATTTAAAGTAAGCTAAGCCCTGATGAAACACACCTTTATTTTGACCGTATAAAACCCGAAAATAAAATAACATACAATGTCTTCCATTTAACAAGACACAACTTCTTGCAGGAATAATAAAGTTAATAAAGAAAATTGCATTTTTACTTATGGTGCGAGTATTTTCCACAATCTTTTAGAGGAATCGTATTCAACGAGTTTCATTAATTGTATGTAATAAATTTTATTTTAAATCCACTACCAAAAAAATATCAAAATTGAAACTCCCAAAATTTTGATTTAACAACATTATAGGAAATATTAATACACAGCATGTGTGTGGGATTAGATTGTGTACAATTATTTTCAAATCCTTTTATTACCTACAAACATACATTTAATAATATTTATGAGTTATTATTTTGAAAAGATTATTATTATATAATATTTTTGTACATTTGTAAAAGGGCTTGTCCCTACAACACAACACAAATCTATAATAGAATTGTTGGACCTTAAACAACACGATAAAGTACCTTCGTCTAAAACTTTAAACTTTAAATGTATATATCCTCTATGATGTTAGTCTCACAACCACATGAACTGAACGTAGGAGGTAAAACTTACAAATAGGAAAATAAATGTTTTTTATTTATACTGAAGATGATATCATTCAAAAAAATTGAAGCCATCTAATGAAACTAGGAGCGAAGCTTATGATTTTGTTCCAAATCCTTCCTTCTTTCAGAGCTTTCGACGAAATTTGTTTAATAACTAAAAACAGGTACCATGGAATGGCAATTTTAAATTCGAAAATAAAATAAACTCAGACAGGGCTGGTTTGATGTATACGACAAATAATCTATGACATTTATCGCGTTTTTTCCTTAAATTAAGACACAATATACAAGTACTTAACAAATAACAGTTTCATACAAAATTTCATCCCCTATTTTAACCCCTTACAGAATGAATTTTCTTTAAACAAATGATACAGTAAAATTTTGTTTTGAACTATGAGCTCATGTATCACTGACCAAGTTTCATATAAACTTTCAACCTTATTTTAACCCTTTAAAGGATTAATTTCCAAAGATCCCTTCTTAGTGCACACTTACGTCATAAGAGGAACGATGTTTGTGTAAAATTTCATTTTTCTAGACGCGACGGTTTCATCTGTGCGTTGATCGATCAGTCAGTTTCGTCTTTTATATTTAAATTGTTTGGATTACTGTTCATTTTAACAGATTAAAAAATGGTACCTAGGGAATTTTAGGTTTCGCCCTTTCACTAAGCCTCCCCAACTTTGAATTTTCAAATGACACCTCTTACCTTGTGATACATTGACTGAAAGGACATAAAATTCTCTACGCAACCATGATAATAAAATTGAAATCGATGGATTGGTTCCTAAGGTACACCACACAGAAGATGGAAGGTATCCACATTTAATAACTCTTGATCTGATGTGAAGAACCAATCGATCAATTTCATTTTTTTATCATGGCTGCACAGAGAATTTTATGACCTTTCATAAGATGTATCACAAGGTAGGAGATTACATTTGAAAATTGGAGTGGCTAGCGGTGAAGGGATGAAATCTAAAATTTTCTAAGTATCATTTTTGATTTCCTTTATCGATACCTAAATCGGCGTGTTTTCACTCAGGTCAGTTATTAAACAAGGATCCTTTTGAAATGAACACACAGTGTATGCCTTCAAATTGCATCTCAATTTTACTTATATTTTTAAAAATGTAGAAAACCACCAATGCATATGGTCGAAAACATTTCATTCGTGTTCAATTTTTATTAATTCGAGTGTATCTGTACACGCAAACAATATTAAATTTAGTCATTTTAAAACTTATTATTCTGTAATTATACATTTATTAAAAATTATTATTTTATTATTTCATTCTTTTTCACTATATTTTTTGGTATCTATATTATATGTTGACGGGACCTCACAAGTGGATGTTTGGAACCCTCGCATCGGACACGTAACACAATCAAATTCAAGTGTATGTATGTATGAGTTGTATGTTGTAAAATATTTAAAATATGATTATTATTATTCTTAAAAATTACTAAGTTATTTAAATATTTTATTAAATAAATAAATGTTTTAAGGAATTTTATTATATTCATAACTATTTTCTAAATAGTTATGAATGTAGTGTATTTTGTAAACAAAGAATAAACTTTAAAATTCGAAGTACTAACTCCATATTTACATAATATAGACAGTACATGTTAAGGCATCCGAAACTTAAAATATTTGGAATTTTTTTATTAATAAATTCGAACAGAAATATTAAAATGAAAAAATTTCTACACTCTTTACACTCTTTAAGGGTTAACGAAGATGAATTCTGGGATTCTGAATAGTTTGCTTTGAATTGTAGTATTCCAAAATTTATGCATATGCCAGCTCATTATTGCGTTACATAGAAAAAATGAAGAATCTTTTTTGTAGAGAATTTGACAACCTATCCAACAATTTGTATAACAACCAGAAAAGAATTTTTTGGTGATCTTAGATCGTTAAAATCTCGTAGTCCCGACATAAGAGAGAGTGTGTAAAACATTTCTCTAACGTTATTTCGTCAAAATGTAAAAAATTTTTAAGAAAACAAACAAAAACCTTAATTGTTGAAAATAGATTTTTCAAAAAAGTAATTTAATCGCATCTTTTGTGTATGTGTGGGGTAAGATATGAAGTTATTATATTTTACTTAAACAAACAAATTTTTGTCTTCACAAAACCACAAGTACAATCTTAAAACAATAACGTCTATTTCTTCCAAAAAATAATTTTAAATATTAGTTTTATTTGTCGGATAGATTTCAATTCATTCAATTACGTATAAGTATGTTTGTTTTTACCATAATAAATATCCACAAAGCGTAGAAGACGTATTGGAATGGTTCGAAATTGTTCTTCAGTAAATACGTACATTCACAAACCAAGAGATTTTCGTCTTGAAAAAAGATTGCTTAAATGAATAATTATAGCTGAATTTGATAGTTCATTTCTGTACCATACAGAGAGACTCGATATAAATTTTTCCACAAAAGACGTATAAAAGGATGATTGATTTATTGATAGATAAAATTTCAAGCCTTGCATCATTTTCAATTTACGGTATCAAAATACCTTAAAGATTTGAAATGAAATACGAAAAAAAATAAAATTTTATTTATCAACTATAACCTTGCTTTTGTGAAAAATTCACATCGATATTCTGTACGGTTTATGAGAAATGTGCCCTTTTTTTTGTAAACAAAACTGTTCAGAGAATCGATAAGAATTTTTCACAAAAAACGTATAAAAGGATGATTGATAAATAGAAATATGTTTCAAATTTTTGGAACATATATGGATATCGAATCCTTATCAATCCCTTTAATTAATCGAATTTTCGACTTTTTGCTTATTTAAATAAATTTTGTAAGGAAATCTCACCGTATAGAAGAAATCTGACACCCTAATAAACATATTCGGCCTTTGTAAACTAATCTGAAATCTCATTTTAATTGAAATCGAGACTAAGGGAGTTCTTCATTAGGCTATAATAATTCACAGACGATTAGATATAGTTTTTTTTTTTGGTAGAAACGTAATTTGTTTAAGATTCTTATTTTTTGTAACGGATCCAAAAATCATATACTGAATGTATTATTATGTAACATTTTAATTACATGCATAGTTAAGTGTATGAAGACGAGAGGCGAACATGGTAATACATTATTTATATAAGTTAAAAAATAATATATGTGTAATGTATCTGCATTGTCTATTAACTTTATGGCCCTACAAAAAGATCGACCGCTTTTCACTCTTAAAAGTTTATACTAAAACAATTTTGAGTTTATAATTATGTGATTATTACCCATCATATTATGATTGTGTAATTATATTATTTATTTCATTGTTTTCAATTCACATGAGTCTTCTTTATACCAATTTGGTGGTTCTTTATACTGGTGGTCTGTGAAATCATCTACAACAATTCAAGAGTGGGTGGAAATAGGTTCATTCACCATTTAGATTAGGTTAGGTTAGATTAAAGTGGCTGTCCTGGGATGGGACACACTTAGAACATAGGGTCCGTTGTAATATCAAAAAAGGGCTGGCCCATCCCCGGTCACTACTCCATAAACCATTTTAAGAACAGCAGGAGTTCTTTGCCGTCAACGGAATTAAGTTCGGAGGGGTAGTCAAAAAAAGACTGTGTATAGTTGCAGAGAAGGTGAGACATCGTTTCTTCTTCCTTCCCACTGTGGCAGATTCTGCAGTAGTCGTGATACACTGTCAGCGTGCTTTCAACGTGCCACATAGCCAGTGTCCTGTAGTAACCGCAACAAATTGGTTTGCCAAAACACTGCCTGTCATATCTTAAAATTATAGTAGTGAAGAAGGCAGTCATTCCTTTGGTATGACTGTTCAAGGAAAGTTCCAAGCAAAAGTTGTCTGTTCCTTGTTCCTTTATAAAGTATAACATAGTAATAGAAAAACATCTACTGAGAAAATCACTAATAACGTCAAGCAGTAGATATAAGCAGGCTTAAATCTTACAAAAAAAACAGCCACGGCTTATGTTATTGCACTATTAAAAGAAGTGGGCTACTTTTTATTAAACATTCCATGTATAAATTTTAACAGTACTGTTTTAAATTACTATGGTTTTTCAATATTCATCTATGCTGGAATCCATTTTAAGCATGTTATCGCATTTCTATTTTAAACCACCGCTTTTCGCATAGCAAAATCATTTTCTCAATATCTACTACCAGAAAAAACCCAGCTACAAAATGACGGACTTTATTCTACCAATACATTTTTCTGTAAAAATTTCCCGATCTATATTGCTAATATTGTTTATTATTTGATTACACCTGTGTGATGTATCCGTCCATTGTGTCTATTAGATAATAATTGTTCCAAGGTAAATGACACGATTCATCATAATAAAAAGAATATTTTTATTATTATTTATTAAAATACGTGCTATGAAAAGAATAAATAAACACATTCATAAGTAAGTAATTACATGTAAACACAAAGTGTAAGTTTTCTCACACGTTTTAAATTTATAAATACTTGTAATAATATAATAATTATCACTAATTAACCATTTATTAAAACATGTTATTCAAAACGACTGAACAATAAAATTAATATGACATAAGATTCTAATAATTATTTTTTTATTGAGGTTGATAAAACTAAAGAGCAACAATCGGGGAAATTGACCAATCCAAAACATAAGGAAGAAAACTATTTTATGTAAATAACTCTCAGGTTTGTAGACAATGTACACAGCCGAATGGCTGTAAAAGCTGAATGGAATATATTATCAATACTATTGTTATTATCAATACTTTGATGGATAATTTCGAGAGATATTGGCAGGACTGACAATTTCTTCACTTCGTGGATCAGAAACTTGCCGTTCAATCGCAAAACCAACCAGATTTTTGTGTCTGTGGATTATTAAAGGCAAACAATGTCAAAAAAAAAAAAATAAATTCATTTGCCGATAGAATTATTTTTTTAGAGATAATTCCAGAATAGCTACCGCAATTTAGTCGATCGTTAAATGATTCCTTTTTTGCATTTATTGGGTCAAAATTATTACATACATAAAGTTTGATCTTTCTTTTTTGATTTTGGTTTTTCCCTATCCCTTTTAATGACATGTTCTGTAAAATATTGTATTGTTTAAAAAAAGAATGAATAAATTGAATCTATATCTGACAGTAAATTTTATTTCTGATTTTTTCAAAGGGCACCAAAACAAAATTCAAAAAATCGAGAAAAAATTTTTCTTTCCAATTTTGATAAAAAAAACATTTCCTAGAATAACTTTGACAAAAATACAAAAATCGAGTCGTCTTGGCGATTGAATGAGTAGTTTCTGAGATATATAAATACTAAAATCTTATTCCAAAAGTGGTATCAGTCAATTGTTGTTTTCACTTGTTTTTCTCATACATTATTCATAATACTGATGCTTTGATTTGTTAGAAAATTAGGTATTACGAAATATTTTTATTTAAGTCAAAACTTTCATGCAATTGTTATGGAACAATTTTATTTTTGAAGACAATTAAAATAATATAGTCGATAAAATTATAAATTTTAAGTTTTATTTTCTAAATTATTTTAATTTTAGATTATAAATGGTATGCATTTACATATATATAATCAATACGAAGATGATTTTATTGTAATACGTGGGATTTGATTTGAAGTGTGAAATCTATAAAATTGCATAAAATCATAAAATATATTTTGCAAAAATTAATAAACCTATAACTCTATTTGTTTAAAAGTAGGTCGATCGAACATCGAAGACAGTTGAACTTTGAAAATTATAATACAGCTAAGTATTGTTTTGGTTTTATCTATAAATTGACAAAATTTGCTTGTTTTATTTATTTTTTGCTGTGGAGTTTTATTGAATCAAAGTTACAGAGGGTAGAACGTTACATTATTATAAAATCTTCTCTTTTCACTGATTATCGCGAAATTTCCCGGAATGAATAAAGTACATATAGTTCTACTTTAAACCAGAAATTTCTTTGTAAGAGCATACTTAGCCCAACCTGCGAGGAACATTAATTTTTACAACAATAAAATCGTAATTATGATTATATTCATTAAAGAATTTTTAATTATTTTATTTACTCTCTTACTATATAATAAAATATTTTTATCATTCTAGTCACATAACGAATATATTATGATAAGTTCTATTATATCATCCCACTAACGCCGATTCTAAAACATTAAAGTTCAAGACAAAAGGTTCAATTATTGACAGGCAGCCTCACATAATTATATGAACAACATTCTAATTGATATCATTAATATCCAACAGTAGCGTATACGACAGAGTAACGACGACATATATAAAAAACCTCAATGTGATACTAAAAAAATGCCCGTGAGGCTTTTAGTGACATGCAATTAAAAAAGGGCACATTCATCGAAAAATGGATTAAATATCTATTCAAAATTGTTAGATCAAAAATATTCAACGAATAAGATTTTCTAACAAAATTTTCTAGTGGTCAAAAATTAATTTCACATATTAATACGTGTTTGTCAGCACTCAGCAGAGTAAGCAGCTCAGAACACTGGTTATGTAAATACAATTTCCGCTTGTTTACTTAAGATCACCTCCTCCCTCGTACGATAAGCTTTCTACAGCACTGCTTCAAAAACAACAATAAAGACTTATAAACTTAAATAATAAATTAATTTAAATTAATGGTAATAGCAAGTAGTCACAAAACATTGGTAACATTAATTTTGTACCGTTTTTATGTAATAATAAAAATTAATTCAAAATGTAAATAATTCATTATTTGGTAATGGGTGTTGTATGGCACGGCACTACTTAAATATGTCAAAAAATACTTTGAATAGAATTAAATTGAAATTGTTTTATCATTCAAAATAATGATTTCTAAACATTATTTTTTTATTATTATTTTAAAATGTGAATTAATAAGTTGCTGTCATCACTGTTATGCCAATCATTTATATATAACGCCTACATTGTTCAATTTATTATGTTCACCGAGTATAAAGGAGCTGACATGCATCATTGTGTAAAAACCCTAGCCGCCTGGCCAGGGCCGTTTTAAACTTTTGGAGAACCTGTATAAATAAGCGTCACGGGGCCCCTGTGCAGATCAAAATAAAATTAACATTTTTGTGTAAAACTTAACTTAACACCTTTAGATCGAGAATGCACTCCATTTTCTATGTCTATGGTCACGTGATTACTGACATGCAGTAAAAAGACAGGTTCACTCTTTTTGCGAGGGTGTATAAACAAATTGATGTGTTAAAAAGATACCTCATTTTTCATTTTTCTGTCACGAAATACAAAACACTAGCATTTAGATTTCGCGGATAAGTTTTTCGACTTAATTAGTGTGCTAGTTAGATAATTATTCAACTTCATTACCACATTTTGCCTCATTTTACGTATTTTGATAATTGGCAAATCGAATTTCTTTTAGTGTGCAATTGAAACTAATTAAATTATATAAAGCCAATAAAAGAAACATAATACTAATACTTCCTAAGTTTGCAGCTAGAAAATCGCACTGCAAATCAATTATTTTGTCCTAAATCGTGTGCTTTATGCTTAGAATGAAACGATGTCTGCAAATAATGATTTTTTTGTGGTTAAGCCGCGATGGCTGGGCAATTACCCAGAGTGCCCTAGAAAAAGAGGGGCCTGCGTCTGATGGTTGAATATGCTACAATCCAAACGGAATGTTATCCAAGTATCAAATAAGCCTATAAATATAAGGTTAAGCAAAAAATTGAATTTTAATCCCTACCAGCAATCATTTCTTCAATAATGATATTTAATCCCAGAAAAAAGGATTAAATTAAACATTTTTTTCTGCGTGTTTAAGGGTTCATTTAGCATTCGATTAATAATTTTTCATTAAAGCCCTTACAACAGCTCAAAACTCTCAAAAACAGAATATCTCAAAAACAGAAGCATTTCCCAGCCAAATGTAGAGGAAGTAAAAGTTTAGCCTTAAGACCAACTATCAATCTGTCAAGCATCAGACGGTTGGGACTTTTATATATACGAATATCTGCCACTTACTTACTAAATATTATAGAAAAAAAAAATTGAAAAATAATAAGTTTTCATAATATTATCAAAAGTCGTATTTATGCATTTTCATATTTTTTTAAGCTTAAAACTTCGCAGTACTCTACTTAGCATGGAAATGATGCAAGGAATGCATTAGGGATAAAACGTTAAATCTAATCTTAAAATTAAATCTAATTTTCAATCTAAATTGAACATAAAAAAACTATACCATACACTTTTTGCCAGAGAAATTGATTTGGTTTTGAAATTATTCCTTAATCCATGTTAGATTTTATTTAACAAAAAATCTTATTTGATTTCGTTATGATGTGTAATGAATTCTGGCAAACTTTCTTTTTAAAAAATATATGATGCTTTAATTATTGATTATTTATACTTACGGCGAAAATATGTACAATTTTCATTATTGATAAAGTAACAAATCAAATTCAATTTACCTGAAACACAAAAGAAAAATTTTTTAAATTAATTTTATTATTTCCAAAGCATGATGATTAAATTTTAATAAGAAAGACAAATGGCAACAATAGGCAAACAAGCACTTACAGTGCGTAATAATGTAAAATATTATACACAAAAAATGATTTTCTAGGCATAAAAGAAAACCCAAAAATTTTCTTAAGACAATAAAAAATTTGTTAGAGTCAGTTTTTTCTTTACACAAGTAAAAATTTCATCTCGCTCAAGAATTTTTTTTTTTTTAAATTCTTACTTCAAGAAAAAATATTATTGGTTCAAGTAAAAATTTATCTTACGTGTCAAGAAATTATTTTTTCAGTTTAGCTGATAAACAATGCAGAAACAGCCAGACTACAATGTAAACGACGAAAAAAATTGTCAAAAAGTACTAAAATAGTAAAAGATTTTTTTTTAAATTGGGTTTTTTGATATTTTGAATATTATTTTTTCTGACTCAAAATTCCATGTGTTATTAGTCACTAAACAAAATAAAAGGTATTTCCATAATGCTTTTGTTAACATTTAGTGATTTTTATTCTTTTATTAAAACATCTTAACTATGAAGCTTTTATATTTTATAATATTTTATTTAATTATATCTGAGATTTGTGGCAGAAAAATTTAAAAAAATGGCCAAAACGCAATCAACTTGCACTTGGACAACTACTTAAATTGGAAAATCGTTTAAAACAATGAAACATGTTTTAACGATATGAATTTAACTTATTTTAAAAATGGTAGCGACATACAGGGGAATAAAAATTGAGTAATAAGTAAGTGAAATGATTTCTCATTGACTTAATGAAATAAGCAATACAATTAAAAAAAAAAAAAAAAAAAAAAAAAAAACACAAATTGCCATAGAATAAAAACAAACACAAATTCCAGATAATCATTATAATCGACAAAATAATCTAAATAAAATTATAAGTATCGAAATAATATAATTACTTTCATACACGACTATGTGTATATCTATAACAAAAATCAATTACAAAATCTGGTGTAAATACAGTCAGTCAAAGAACCTCAATATACATGATTTGTAGAACTGCTGTATACCGTGAAGATTGCCAATCACAATCTCTTTTCTTTGATTGTGACCAATAAAAATAATAAGAAAAACCTTCAATGACTAATTTTAAAATAGTACGAAAAAAACATCCACTTTAATAATTTTAGGAAAACTAATTTCTGAATTTACACTAAAATATAAAAACCAATCTAGTTCAAAAATCAATCAATTAGGTAATTTAAAAAGTTTAAAATGTCCGTTACTGTAGGGTCTCATTCTTGACACCATGAAACATGGGTCCGAAAACGGTTTTTGAACAATTGTTTTTGGACAAATGTTTCGAATAAAATTTTATGGTATTTTTAAAAGAGATACCCTGTTTCCAGAAAAAAATTCTGGCACCCTGACTTTATTGCATATTACTATTATGTAATACTCCATGCTTGGATTGTGTATCAAATTTCCTATTTTTCTAAAAAGACGTTAGCGGTAATAATAATATTCTTTTTTCATAAATTTCAACAAAATTTTCCATGTGGTGGCGACTTAATTGGTCACACTGTATATACATGTATGAGATCACACTTTAGATTTCATGAAAAAAATAAATAGAAATAATAAAAATCACATTTTTATAAATGTGACTGACAAAATTTTGCAGCAAGAGCAATGACTTTTATATGTTTCATAATAATGACTTAATAATAAATAATTGAACTATAAAGTAAGTATAAAACAATTATAATTTAAGTAAATTGTGTTTCCTAGTTCTCATAAAAACTTAATTCAACAAAACGTTTTACAAATTGTTTCTTTCAAAAGTTTTAATTAAATTCATAGAAAAATTAGTTATCAAAGTACCATTCCATAAGCAGGATTTTCACACAGTTCGATGGAGTAAATGTTTATGATTTAGATCGGACGATTTTAATACAAACAAGTGAAGAAACAATTGACTGTATTAATTGTTGCAATACCTCGTAAAGAAAGTGTTTAATGTCAGTGCTTGCATTATTTTTTTTATAAATTAGAAGAGTTTAGAAAAAGAACACAAGACAGAACACCTTTTGGCCGCCATTTATTTGGTCTAATTTTCGAAATATTCGAAAGTATTTTCTGGGATTTTTTTTCACAAGACCACTAGTTGAAACTACCTGCCGATTTTCAACTCCTTATCTTTTAAAGTTTTGAAGAAAATGGACACCAAAGCTTTGTCCTAATTTGCAAACTCCCGGGTAAACAGCGATGCTTACGAAAAAATATTTTAAACAAAGTTGTTTATTTTTTTATAAGGAAATTTTTTTACATTTAAACTTTTATCTCTAACAGTTGACTGAATCAAGACCCAATTGATCTATGTTGCTCATTAAGTTTTTCACCTCACTTTTTACGTTCTGAGCACACCACGCTAAAAAAATTTAATTATCGTGTTTACGGACAGACAGACAGGCGGGCAGCTGGACAACAGAAAATGAACCATTTAGAAAATTTTATGAACAACTACACACCAAAATAGGTGTTCGTAGCATCAATATTTTTTAGCGCATTACAAACTCAGGACCAAACTTAGTAAACCTTGATATATATTTTCATATATACAGAGTATAAAAATGGAATGACAGAATACAGTCTTCTATTTTCAACCCCCGACTAACAGAGAGGGGTGTTATGAGTTTAACGTATCTGTATATCTGTGTGTTTGTCTGTGCCATCGCAGCTTCTTAATCGAGTGTTCTTAGTTATGTTTCAAATGCGAGTTTCGGGTTCCGTACTCGAAAAAACTGGCGAAGATCTTCAAATGAAAGAGTAAATTTTCTTCAAAAAAATAATAATTTCATTGATTTTATGTCGATGGTTTCTTTAAATTTTTTATCTGATAGTATTCATTGGAAGAATTGTATAATTAAAATTAAAGACTATTCATTAAGTTTTACTTCACTACAATGAAGAAGAAAGAAATTAATGTATTTGCTACACAAATGTCGGAAGCTGCTATCAACAGTTATTGATAAGTAAACAAAAAAAAATTCTCCTTATTTATTAAATCTTTACAACAATTGGCATTCATTTTTGTTACATCATTAGTCAATTAACAAGAATCACAATACAATTTAATATGTAAATAAACTGTAAATATACAACATTATTATACAAAAAAAAAAAATTTATTTATGGAAGTAATTAAAAATACTTTGAATTGTAAATTGTTAGAAGAAATAAAATACAACACGAAGTGTCAATAATATGCGGAACTATTAGGATTGAGGAAATGTAAAATCCAACACTGTCTTCAAATAAAGTTAATTCAAATACAAGATGTTATTTAAAAAATTTTTTAAATGCATAAAATAAAAATTTATAAGAATTTATAAAACTTCTGCAACCTTGATCTACCAAAAAGAATTAGATTGTGTGTATATCCGTGTATAGAAAACATTACATACATGATATGAAATTTTTATAATTTTGTAATAGTTCAGTCTCCCTATTTGGAGGCCAACTTTTTTGAGGTACACACTTCGTGACTATGGGGATGTGTCGTAATGTTATCAAAAACAAAAATTCAAAAAAATTCAATAAATTTGCCCCGGAACGATTTTTTTGGCGGGATTTTTGAAATATTTTGAAAAAAGGTAGTTTTTTGGGAAAACTACTGATTTTCGCTGATAACATTAAATGGGAAAGTTGAAGATAATTCAAAAGTACGTATTTTGACTCTGCATCTTTATCCGTTCTCTTGTTATAAGCAAATTTGATATTGACAATACTTTTTTCGAGGAAATGACGGGATTAAGCGGGGATATAATAATAATATGAAAAAGTAGAACTTTTTATGTACTATTTATGATATTTTTTTCGAATTTGTATTAATAATAGAAACGGACCTATACCTGTTTGTTTTTGAAAATTGATCGATCGCCGCTGACAATTGAAAGGGTTAGCGATCAAAATGAACCCCCACAGGTCAAAGTATGATTAAATATCTACATAATATCAGAATTAACATTTTGGACATTATATATATGGCTATAGTTTTTTTCTACTTCGAATTTCTTCATAAAATTTTAGGAGAGTATTAATATTAAGGTATTACTATGATATTAAGGAATATTTGTATGTAAAAAATTGATAATTTGAAAATTGTAAATAAGACAGTCAGTCAGTCCCCTTCAGAACTCAAAATAAAAGCTTTACCTGAATTTAAAAAGTAAACTTTAGTTTTATCAAGAAGAAACGGAAGAAAAACTCTATATATGGTTAACTCTTTAATCAATATCTCTTGCAAAGTGAATACAATTTGGTGTTTCTACTGCATATGTACATGATTTCCATGATTCCAAGAGAAATTTTTTTTTCTTTAGTTAAATAATGAGAGTTTTATGACCATTCAAATATAATATTTTTCTATTGAATAAGGAGTGAGTACCTTACCATCCCAACTGATAAGGGTTATTCTACAAACGAAGAAAAAAATGGATATGATTTTTGCGGGACATTTTTCGTACATTCTATTTGAAAAATTCAATTTATTATTTTACAGAGTATACAAGGTCTTTTAGACTAAAGTCTAAAAGACTTCAAACTTTTAGATTTAAGGCCATTAAAAAGGGCATTGGGCCCAGCACATGGACTTCAGAATTGGGTCCAGTAAGAAATAAAGTATTCTATGCGTAGAAGCTCTTTCTTATTTACACTTGACTTACCTGAATGACAACGTGGCTCAGCGTATAGGATATGAAATTTTCGTTTGTTTTACATTAAACAGTAACCCCAGGGGAAAATAGCCTGTCTGCCATGCTATAAAAAAATAATAAACTTCATTATTTTGCTTTAATCTATGGCCTTAAAGTCGTAGTTAATAAATCACACTTTTGACTTAATTTTGTTCGAGAGATACTACAAGTTCCTGAAAATTTGGCACTTTGAATGGCAATTGTCCCAAGAAGAAAATAATTTTAATTGAAAATTATTTTTAGGGCCCAACTAGAAGCTAACACATTTTTTATGATTTTTTAGATGAGACACCGACAGTTTCTTAATTTGTAGAACTACCCATATATATTATCATGAACAATTCTTCATATTGAATGAATGAATACATTCGTTACGATCAAAACGAGCATATACAGAGTTAATTTATAGTATATTCAATAAAAAAAAAGTTTTTTTTTAACTTATAATATAGCCAGCCCTTCATACAGGAAGTTCACATCTCTTCACTTCAAATAATACATGTTAGTGGTATACATAGGTTTATACCTAAGTTTTTTTACCTCTGTATTCAGATTGTAAAAAATAATTTTTACTTTTGAAAGTATTCAAATTTTACAATAGAAAAGTTTAATCACAGGGCTAGTGTCGGATTAGCCTCATAGCACGAGCAAACAAATGCTACGGACCTCGCGATTTTGAGAACTAAAATGCGTTTAAGAGTGCTCCCAAAAAAACCATAAAATTCTCAGGTTTTAACTATAAAAAAAAAACTAAAATTTCTATTGAAATCGTGGAAATTATGTACACCAGGCAGTAGAAACATAAAATTGAATTCCCTTTGCAGATATTGAAAAAAGAAATAAGAGCAAAGTTCTCTCTTCCGTTTCTTCCTTAGGTCCGTAACTTCTAATTAAAGTCCTAAAGGAGACTTTCTCATATTAAAATTTTCAATTAATTAACTTTTTTAACATCAAGTTTTTTACGATACTACTGGGATAGCAGCATTATTAACGTACGTGTGCGAAATTGGCACTACGAGTAGCACGAGTTGGGCATTCGTAAAAGTACGTTAATAAAACGTTATCTCACGTATATCGTACAGAACTTTATCCACGTCTCTAAAATGGAGAAAAAACGATATAAAGGATCATCTTTAAATCGTGTATATGCATTCTCATTAATGCCTTCAATAAGCTGGTAAATTTTTTAATATTCCTTCTTACGATTAAATTTATAGATTTGAGCAGTTAACTTTTGCGTTTTTAAAATGTAAACCCTATATTGAAGTGTTTATAAAAGTATGCTTTGTTATGTAACAATGCTAATTTTCTTAAGATTAATTTGGAAAACTTATACTCATTCGTTAAAAGCATGACAAATATTTTCTAAAAAGGAAATTTTAACAAGCGGCACTCGTTTTCCATAAAATACCTTTAAAGAAATGAAATAAATGACATTTATCTGCTATTTCTCCTGTAAATGATTTTCTCCTAAATCTTTAGGGAACAATATTTCAAAAACTATGGAATATATCGAAAAACTTTACTCTTTATTTTCATTTCATTTGCCTAAGTTCTAACAGAATTCACCTTAAAAATTTGAAACTTACCTAAGTCTCAAATATTTGCACACACTCATTTTTTTTGGCAACGTCCTTAATTTAGAAAATGATGATAGATGATGTCACAGGCCATAATGTATAATATTTCCTATATTTTGAAAATGGAATTTGATTACATAGGTAAATAATGAAATAATTGTGTGAAAATTCAATCAAATTAATATATAATAAAACAATATAGAAGTTTCCAGAATTTCCGCGAACAGCACTAAAAAGAGTTCTATACAGAAAGAGTAGTTATTGTAGTTGTTGGGCTACAAACTCTGTAAATAGGTAATTTAAGAATCACTTTTATACAGAGGTCACATGTGAGTGTCGCACATCATAGTTTTTTTGTTGTTTTGTTTAGATATATAATCATTATTTCATTTATATAAAATGTATGTCTGCCCACTTCACAAGTTTTTAACTTTTGTGTTATAATAGTGATAAATAACAACAAACATAATATAAGAAGAATGTAATAACCACGTACAATAATTTAACTGTGTCAATTAAAATTTAATTCGGTATCGTAAAGGCTCTTTTTTTTATTATTTTATAGGGAAAAGAAATTATAAGGGCGCCTATTACAGATATTATCTGTAATACATATATTGGTCTGGTCTTAATTCAAGGGCGTTAAGAATCAACTGTTTCAATTAATGTACCTATGTGGGTAGAATACATAAAGGAATGAAATAGTAAAGAGTTTCTGTCATCTATTGAGCAAAAATACAGATTTGGTATTCTTAAAACAAATGAACGTAAAAAAAGGGGGTTTTTGCCTAAAATTTTTTATAGACAAAAATAAAGATTATTTTGTGGTTCTGGTCAAAAATTTGATTTGAAAACCATATGATATTAAAGTTTGAGAAAAACGCGCATTTAAGCCTCAATTTCAGATATACATAGAAAATATATATTTTTTAATATTTTATTTTTTCAAAGCAATATCGAAAACGGTGAGGTAAGATAAAACATGTCTAGAATCCAAAAATGATGAGAATTGTCCAAAATATGAAATCTAATAACTTATTTTAATGTTAAATAAAGAAAATGTGGTGTCCGGAAGTATAGTACTTCTGTTCCACCATATGGACGTAAATCGAAAAAGCACAAGTACGCGTGTATCTAACTTTTAGTAGACTTATTAAGCCGGAAAATATGGGAAATCGGTGGAACAGCTCCGATTTCAAAAATTCTTGTTTGTACACTCTCCTTAGACCTTCAGGAACATTTAGCCGCACTAACCTCTGCAGAGTAACGAAAAATAAGAAAATGGCAGATAAAAAAATTGTCTACATTTTTTATCATTGTCATTTCTAGGGGTTGTTTTAATGGATTTGCAAACACTTTTAGCTGCCTTTTGATTTCGAATTTTAGATTAGCGATTCCGGAAACTAACCAAAAGGAAGCCACTCATAAAGTTTTAATTATGTATTTATCATTTAACAAAGCACGTTTTCTATCCCACGGTCTATGAATCCGAATGTAAATCGGTCTATGAATCCGGATTTAATTTCCTCGCAATGTCATTCTCCCTTATTTGATACCAATTCCAGATATAATTTATTTGTACAGATTTATTAATAACGCTGTTTGTGTCTTACAACTTGTTATAGTTAAAAATTGTATTACAAAAATGTCTCACATTGGGGAGCATGTGTTTTTGTATCTGCGTCCAAGGACCGTTCAGTTAGTTATATTTAGTCGGTGTCTACTCTCTCATCTACATCCCCTCAAGCCACCTCGCTCGTCCTATGTACCACGTAACACACACTGAGATAGATTCGATCACGACTTATATAGATTGAGTGTACACCGTGTAAGCAACATTAAAATGTAGCTTAACTACGTATGCGTTCAAGAAAAAGATTTGAGGTTGTAGTCTTCACACAATAAATAATCCATGACAAAGACTTTATGAATTCTGACAAATTAAATTCAGACACATATATGAAATAAAACTGAATATATGAACCTTACCGTACATAGCAACGAATTCGCCACCTAGATTAGGTCATGTAAAACCAAATTTAGGAAAGGGTCCAAATCCTGGTACTTGCCCCGAAAATCAGTTGGTTTTGCAACCCATCCTAAGTTAATTTAAAAACGTATCCCATGTTGAAACCACAAGGATCCGTAGATAAATGGAGCCGATCCATTTCGAAAATATTCAAAAGACTTGAATGCCGTTGATTTTTACGAACTTGTCGTATTTAAAGAATTGGATACAAAAATCAAGTGCATTTGACCTGTTCCAACATCTGTGCAATCATGACTTGCAAGAAGCGTTGCCTAATGTAATTAAAGTTTTAAGAATGTACTGCACATAACCAAAGACATCTGCAAGCTGTGGCGGAAGCTTCAGCAAACTGAAAATAATTAAAATCTATCTGCGTTCAACAATGAGTCGGGAATGTCTATCTGGCCTCGTGATCTTAGACTTTGAATATAAAACTGCCTTTGAGCCGGACTTAATTAGCAAATAGATTCTTTCTAGACGAAAGTAAGACGTGTAAAATTGTAGTAAGAAAAATACCGAGTACTAAAGATTATGGAAAGGTCTTGTAATAGATATACGGCAGCAACATCCGTATATCTATTACCGTCTAACCTAAACCTCTACCGATAACGATATCGGCAGTTACTTTTATAAACAGTTACAGAATATGGGTACAGTCACCACAGGGCTTATATGATACAATACACTAGTAAAAACTGTATCCAAATCAGTATAACAACTTTTCCATAGTTTTGGGATCAATTTTTTTCTATTTAGTTGCAATAACAATTGCAAAAATTATTTTAAACAACATCAAATCCCAAAAATTGAAATTCTTGGTATTACTTGACTCAACATTTTTATCGGAAAAATTCATTTTGTATAAGTGTTATTCCATTATCCATATCTAGTTAGAATAAACAAAAAAAAATATATTTTACATAAATTTTAATTTTATTTAATTTTACGTCCCAATTATGAGAATTTTTGCAGAACGGTTAAGCATAATTCAGCCATATAATAATTTCTAGGAGTGTATGTTTCAAATTATGCTGGTCAGTTTTAAGTTTTTAATAAACCAAAGTCGTATTGTTCAACGATACTTCGTAAACTAGTCAGTACAAAAACGAACGGATTTCAGTACATGACTATCAATATTAAATACACTTTACTACTTGGTTCTTTATGTCTGACCGAAACTTAAAAACCATAGACAAGTTTGACCCATTCAACGTAACAAAACATTATTATTTATGTTTATTATAATAATCAGTTTACAATATTATCCATTTTCAAATGATTTTTATAAAATCACATAATACATAGGTTACGTTTATTAATTTATAGTTGGATATTAAATTATTTATTCGTTAATTTACTAATTGTATGTGTCAAAATTATATTTACCTTTATTTATCGTTATATTCAACATAATAATAACCTAATTCCGCAACAATTCTGAAAAAGCTTATTTTTTTTGTACGAAGGTATATTTTGGTGGTCTTATGAATTTGTAAAATGTTCGCATTTCTCCATTAAAAGTTTTATACAAAGTGATAAAACGCGAAAAACTTGCTTAAAAAGTCTCATTTTGCTTAGTTTACAAAAACGGCGGGCGAAAAAATTCACTTATTAAAACTGAAGTTTCAAGATCATTATATATTTCCATATCAATGTGAATTGGGAACCAAACGGTGTGATTTAACGCGATTCTAGACGTTTTTTTCTGGTTTTCTACATTGCGGGATATTTACATACATTTCGAGAGCTTATGATAGAAATTGAACACTTCAATCATAAAATTAGTTTGCAATTAAGTGAAAATGTTAAAAATTACGTGTGTAAAGGCTTGGGAGGCCAAGCGACCATTTAAGAATTTCATAAGTATTGTCCAAACAAGTATATAGTTTATACTTGCTAAGAAAATAAAAAACTCACTTATGTATTTTAAATAATTACACCAAGAGCAGGACTAAGATCATAATTATCTTGGTCTTGGTCTTGATCTTGATCTTGATCATTGTATCTTGGTATTGGTCTTGCATTATTAGTTTTAATATTAGTCTTGGTCTTGCAGAATCGAATTTTGGTCTTGCAGAGATGAGTTGTTTGTCTTGGTCTTAGTCAAGCGAGTTTTGTTCTTGATCTTACATCAGACATGTTTTGAACTTTTAAGTATCGATTAAGCCTTATTGTATTATTTCAAAGTTTTTGGATTCTTACTTTTAATAATCGTTACAAAATTAAACAATTTTCTACATATATAATATTTAACTATCTATGAACAATCCGCTTCGCTTGGCAACTTCAATTTTAAATACAAAGATTATTGGGTTATAACCTTCACTTCATATTCCATCACTTACCCACTTTTTGTTTACAATTTCGTTTAACCTCGGAAATTACCAGTGTTTCTCTACTATATTATAAATAAAAACCTTCCTCTTGAATCACTCTATTAGAAAAACCGTATCAAAATCGGTTTCGTAGTTTTAAAGGTCTAAGCATACACTTGGATATAGGGACAAAGTCTGTCACCCAAACTTTGTTATATCGAAAGTTTATTTCGTAAATTAGTTTATTTCTTTATTTCTCTGGTTTTACTTAAAATGCGATAGAAACTCAGGTATATTAAAAAAAGCACATTGAAAAATTCTTTAGGGGGTTCGTTAATTATATTCAACGATAAGTTTAGTACAAGTGTTGTAAGGGGAAGAGTATTATTAACATTATTGGTAGCTATCCAGCGAGGTTTGCAGCTTAATCGGAGAATAGAAAATACTGAAACATAAAACATGGAAATTTTTGAGACCCGTTGGCTATGAATAAAAAAGAATTATGGTAAATCATAAACTTTACAAAAAAGAACTAAAAATTCTATCAAATAAAGTTAAAAATAAAATTTTTCTTGACATCATATAAAGTTTTTAATGTTATTAATTGAAACAACACTGTATATCTCCGTCTAGAAACCATAGTTAAAGGTACCCGATAAATTGTGAGTAAGTCAACCCGATAACCTGAAATACTATAATTTTATATTTTTATTTATTTAAATGTTAAATTCGTGTTCATCATGTTTGATAATATATATTCTTCTTCTCTTTTCTATCTCCACCATTAAATAAAATAAAATACACCAAAGTTACAAACTTTGGTCGAAAAAGTTTACTACCAATCTACAATTCAATTTACTGTTTAAGTATTATCATGACCAGGAAACTATAAGAAATATAGTGAAATACTTTTCCCTCTGGCATTATGACATAACATATTGAAAAAAGAATTTATTATTTCAAGAAAATTTGAAAATTCAATCTAGGCCTGTTTATACCAATAATCAATCAAATGAGCCGATAATCAATATTTTAAATTTTTTTATTATTATAGTTGGAGCTCATCAATTGAGCAGAATGATAATTATCTGAATAATAATAATTGCTCAAGAGAAAGTATTTTGTTTGTTGAGTTTACAAAGACTGAATGCATTACTATCGTCTAGCGTGAACTTTGAAGACAAAACAACTTACAACCCCCAACCCACCAAAGGAAGTGGCGAACGATCGAAAAAATCTAAGTTTGTTGTAACCCGTTCCTGACAGGTGTCGTCTGCGCCGTTTGCTATTACTAGTTTACAAATACAAGAGTGTTTAATGTATTAACATACTATCGCAACTTCAAAGCCGGAAAACTGTAAATGCTAGTCATACAGAAAGGTACAATGCAAATGAACGAGCCCTTATTCAACTATTGATACCCCTCTTCAACAATTCAGCAAATTCATGACTATAAGTTGTAACGTCTTTGTATTGTAGCTGTTGCGGCAGTGGTCATTTGTAATATTCTTGACATACAATGTGTCGCATTTAATATGAAGACACCCTCATATTTTCGTTATTTATAGGATTATCGATTTAAAATTTTCAGTCATACAGAGTGATGGGTCACATTTTTTAAGATACTTAACCGAAATCAGTACTTTAAACTCAGCATGTATGACTGTGAAAAATCGATATTCGTATAGAAAACGAATATATGAGGGTGTCTTCATCTTAAATGAGACACACTGAAAAATGTAAACCCTTATTTTTGTTTTAAAAAGAATATAATTTGAAAAAAAAACATGGATCCTATGTTTGAATCGGCGCTTGAGTGCTATCATTTTTTCTTAATTATTGTTTATATCCGGCCTGACAAAATATTATCTAAATGCGAGCATATTCGTTATTAAGTAAGATGTTGTACACGTATGCAGTCAAAATTAGCTACACTAAATCACAACCTGGTTAATAGATCGTTAGTCTGAATATTCAATAGTTTTCCACAGTTCAAAATTTAATATTTACGATAAGTGGCGTTTTTCAAATATTAATTTTATTTAATGTTTCCCAACTTTCTAACGTTAGTGTAACTTAAAAAAAAAGAAGAAATGAACACAACACGTCTAAGCATCCGACCTAAAACCAAACGAACCACTCACTTTTTGTTTATATAAAATATATGAACATAGTCATCTCAAGCTGTGAATAAACTACCATCATCATCAACCTGTAACATTTTTCGGGAAGTTCATTAGTACTGTGTTATAAATATGTGAAGAGATAGGTTAGATAGAGGTACTACATTACCTACATATTACATATCCACTTAACTAAGTTAGTTAGGTGTATCTACACTGAATTAAATCATTATCATAATGTAAAGGTGTATGTTTACAAAAGTTACGAATTCAAACAACTTTTATTGTATTTTATTTGTAGTCGTGTTTTAATGTCTGACAAGTATTCCTAAAGAAGACCAATCGAGACAATTGCTTCCTCCAAGACTGAATTTTTGTACAGTATATATTAGGTGATATTTGAAAAAAAATACTCATTCCATTAAATAAATCCAATTTTTTTTCTTTTTTAGTAAAAATTTTCCATCTACCAAGTTTTATCAAATACAGAAACAAAAATTTTTTTGTGATTTTTTCAAGAGCTTAAACCCTTATGAAACCCTTTCGATTTGAATAAAAATCATTTTTATACCACACCACGTATATGAAATATACCAAGGTATACTAAGTTTAGTCCCAAGTTTGTAACGGTTAAAAATATTGATACTATGAACAAAATTTTGTTATAGGTGTTCATAATATCACTTTATTAGTCCTTTTACGGTTGTCTGTCGTCTGTCCGTCTGTCCACGATTACTCAAAAACGAAAAGAGATATCATGCTGAAATTTGAGCCACATAGGTCAATTGGATCTTGGATCCGTAGGACCCATCTTGTAAACCGTCAGAGATAGAACAAAATTTTAAATGTAAAAAATTACTCCAAAGTTCCTTATAAAAAATTAAACAGCTTTTGTTTGAAACATTTTTTCGTAAACATCACTGTTTACCTTTGAGAGCGCAAATTATGCACAAATTGTATAGTATGTATTATATGGCAATATCAGTTATGTATGTGTGACATGTATGTATGTGTAATGTGACAGAGCAACAAAACTGTCTATACGTGATATTTCAACAATTAACTCAGACAATTGTTTGTTTTCACTTGCCTAGAGTAAATTTGACCCAAAAAATACAAATGTGGGTTCTTTAACAATTTATCGTGCAGTTTAACAATTTATCGAGCGACAATATTAATCGATATCTAAAAAATTTATTAAATAGTAAAATTAACCAAATTTTCATGTTTTTTTAAGTAAAGCAAAGGTCTAGAACTAAAATTATTTAGAGCGTTTTGAGAATTACAGTTTTAAACGATATTAAATGGCGATTTAGAACTTTTCTCGTGAAAAGTACCCTTTTATAAGTTTCGAATTTCAATAAAAATGACACTATTTTTCGAGAAAGTTCATGCCTTATTGAGTTGTACTCCGATTGGGTTGTAACCCAAGAAATATTTTTAAAACTTTATTGAATTAAATTGGGCCACACTTCGAATACATTAAGATAATAACACTTTAGAATAAGTTTACTTTCTTTAAATTGTTTGGAAAATATCTGGAATAAAATTAATTACCCTAAACTTTAAAAAATTTGGCGATATCCACTTAAAATGCTAATTCCAAATACCAAAATATTTTAGACTTTTTCAGTATATAATTTTTTCTTATATGTGTAAATGCTGATTTGCCGAATTTTTTTGACAATATGAGCTATAATATTACATTTTTAACACGGTTATTAGCTTTACCTGTATGTATGTATGTATGTATGTTTGTATGTAAGTCTCTATTATCATACTCATGCATAGGACATCATCAGTTATATACATTTATTATACTACCGATAGCCATACTATGCATACATACTTAAAACAAGCAACAAGCGTGTTTTTTAGATTTTTTAACTATGTTCTTATTTACTAACAAAACACGACCCAGATTGGACATGTGGGAAAGGACTATGTTTTGGGAAAAATTAATTGATATATTGAAGAATAAGGCATCTTATTCAACAGATTTTGTTTCCCAGAAATCTTTTATCGAGAATACTTCTCCCAAAATTTTCGTGACTTTATTGAAGTGAATTCTGAAAAATTGAATAACTGATGGTTTTAAGCTTCTTTAATTCGTTAGGTACAGTCGCTCGTTGTTCTTTCAGTGTAAACACAGTTCATCGTAATATTTTATTAACAGAATATTTTATTCTAATGCGGCAAGGGTCGTTTCAAGTCAAAACTTTTGAAAAATGATTACAATAAAAAACGAAGTGTACACAAAACTTTTTAAGTTACAACAAAATATAATATAAAATTATTATAAATAAAAAATGTTTTTGACATCTATGTATAAACTATAATGCTATAGGCAATACGTACAGATAAATGTCCTAAAACATTGCAATAATTCAATTCTTATAGTAAACCCAGGATGTATCTCAATTTCCTTTTTGAATTACCAACAAAACTCAAAAGTCGACGCGGCTCATAAATAGCCGAAATTTTGTTTAAAAAAATGTTGAGTAAAAATTCCATCGAAATCAGATTAATCGTTTCCATGTTTAACACAAACATACAAGCAGACAGACAGACAGATAGCTAGACACACAATTTTAATAATATAAATATGTGATATTCTAATTTTTCATAGATTATTTTGTTGTTGAAACTATGCAAATTTCCAGTAAATCAGTTCCTACCAAATAGTTTTTGTAATACACAACTTACTTCCATATTCAAAGTCTCCATTGTTGTAGAACACCCGCATTCTAGGCCACTCAGTTGATATTTATCCTGATTTTTTTATTGGTTTTATGTGTCTGGTAAAAAAAAAGTGCCTCCATGACCAATTTTAGTAAAAACAGAAACTCCGTTTTCAACTATGTAAAAACATGGGATGGGTCAGGGGACCCAGGAACGAAGTGAAACTTCACAGGCATTGATATAAAATTTATATAAATTATAAATTGATTAGAATGGCAATCAATTTTAATAAATGTTGTATATAAATTAATTTTGTATGTAATTCTGTGAGTGGAAATGGATTTATTCTAAAATTTTAGTACCCGAGAGCCATCTGTGAATGAGAAAAAGAGCTATTGTTAAATTTAAGTAGACGAACGTTATCTATGAATAGGAACTGAAATTATTATTAATCAGTGAGAAAATGAAAAAATGGTTCAATTTCAAGTCTCGTAAAACTCAAACGTGATGACGTCACCGTTTTTTACAGATCCACTCTCGGTATCTATCTTTAGAGTGGTACACGTCACGTCAAAAAACTTTAATTCTAAGACAGTATCCTCCTAACACAGTAAGACTTATTTTCAGGAATACCTCGCGTGTCAAATTTATATGAATTAACTGCATGGTATTTACTAATATGTCGGACAACCACTGTACACAGAATATCTACACAGAAGTTTTGTGACGTTCTATGTTTTTCTTATACAAATCATTCATGTAATAATATACATAATATATTTATATTATACATTATGGGGTATTATTAAAAAAATAATTTTTTTTCTTTTATTAATTAATGTTATTTATTCATTTTTTAAATGTTTATCACAAATTATATTATTTATTTAAATTTATGAACATACACACAAAATATAAAATGATATTAATAATTTAATAACTAATGACCTAATTACTGATTAAAAATTCATTATTAATTATTTGATTGCTCATATGGATAATTTAGAAATTAAATATCATTATTTATATTGCAGACAATGAACTTATCTAATGCGACTGTTATGTCTACACAATATATCGCATAAGCGCCAGAGTTGTGGCAGAAGCACTTCTTTCTTTATTTTTGCTTGACCAAGAAAAGATCCAGCATTTTGGTATACTTGCTTGATATATACATTGCCTAAATATTTCTTAGACTCTTGTAAAACCATCAATATACTCGAATAGACATTTTCATTTTAAAAAAGTGATTACCATTTTTCGGTCAATTTGTTAAAAAACTTATGTGATAAAATGAAAAACAAATATTTTGTATCTTTGCTTAACTTATTACTGACTGTACGAAACAATAATGATAAGGTCTATTATCAGTGCAAATTAAATATTCGAAGTATATTATTTAAGCTTATTCAAAATGACATAAAAAAAAAAAAAATATTTTGAACAATATTTCAGTTACACAAAACCACGCAACCAAATATTATCTTTTAGAACAAAATGTCTAAACCAGGGTTGAGTATGAACATCATAAAGTTCGTCACTTTTTATAAATAACTGACATGTTGTTTAATTGTTAATTTCTAGTTTTGTTGAAAATATAATTGCTCCTTTTTGTCTCAACATGATTTTTGGCACAGAGGGGTTGGGATAGTGGACAGTGGATAAAACTTTGTCAGAACACTTAAAAATATTAAAACGAAAAAACATTAAAACATCCATGAACAAATCATTAATCAAATAATTTATTATCAAATTTATAAAATGATTTCGAAAATGAACTATTATTTATTATAATGAATTTAAAATTAATTCATTCATTCATTAATTAAATTAATGATTGAACCCATACATGACGTTAAATGGCATTTTTGAAATTATCTTGAGTTTTTAATTTTTATAAAGTGATATAAAAATTTTTTTGCAGCAAATGATAATCCCTTACGAAAAATTTAATCCAAGGATCGTTTATCCAGGCCATTCCAACCCTGAGCAATGGCTGTTTTAAAAAAAAACTTATTTTCCGAAAATTCGCTATGAAGGAGAAATTTTCGATTTGTTAAAAAATGGGTGCGAGCTCGTAAATGCGCAACATAGGTCAATTGGGTCTTGAGTCCGTAGGACCAACCTTTTAAACCGTTAAAGATAGAACTAAAGTTTAAATGTAAAAAATGATCCTTATAAAAAAATAAACAACATTTATTCGAACATTTTTTCGTAAACATCACTGTTTACCCGTGAGGGCGCAAATTACTTTAGAGCATTATACATGTATTGTAATGTATCAAGTATACACTTATTGAATGTATGTATGTGTTTGTTTTTTAACATTTCCACTGAAGAAGTGAAGCGAAAGATTATCCTATTACTTTGCGTGTAAGAGTAACTATCTTTCTTTACTTACATGACTATAAATGGTATATCGACAATTAAGCCGGTCAATTGTTTGTTTTCACTTGCTGAGGTTATGTCCTGAGCCACTTGAAAAATTACAAAAAACGCTTTCTTAAAATTTTGTTTCTACCCGACCAAATTTTTTGCTTCTCAAAAGCATGGATTAAGTTTCGTTTCATACATCCGCTGTACTGTAATGTCATCTTTGATTTCGAAGAAGTTGTCGGCCGTAACCGTTATTTGTATTTATATGAATTAGAAAATAAAGCAACGATTCAGATTGCTAAATTTCTCTTCTATATTTTTGGAAGTACAGATAAAATAAACATTTATTTCCTTGTTCCAATATATTTACGAATCCCAAAATTTAATTTCAAATATACTTGATTGTGGCGTAGGTACAAACTCATAATAATTTAACAATTTCATCAATTAATACTTGGAATTCTTCAAATATAGCTTGTTTATACTTTTCATCAGTATCTAATTCATGTTTTATAATTTTTGCACGTTCCTTTGTCCAAAGACCCTCATCATTCTCGGCTATGTATGTACTCAATCGAGTGAAATCCATCAATAAAAATGATTTAACCATACAATTTAACAACAAAACCGGTACCATTGAAGTATTTATAGATGCTTTAAACACATCCATCGGAAAGACCACATTCGAATCTAAACCGATTTTATTTAATTCGGTCGAAAATTGTTCATAATAATAATCAAAAAATTGATTCAAATCATGTTGTCTACGAAATTCCGTTGTAGTATTTAAATGTAGTAACGTAAGAATATCGTGAGCAGGTGGTAAAAAACGCAGTAATTGATAATCAATAAAACAACATCGTGGAGAACCATTTTCATTTGAAAACATAATATTATTCGACCATAAATCACCATGTGAAATGACTTTATATTGATTTTCCACCGGTTTTAAATATTCGATTAAATCATTAAATTTTTCATTAATTTTCTTTTTGATTTTCAAGTTTGATGTTGGCATTTCGTCTAGAATACAATTGAAGGAATCTATTGTAGCTTTACACCATTCTTTACCAAGGTTTGTCTCCAATTGCAAGATGACTTCTTTGAAAAAATTTGAATATTCTTTTAAAATGGAAAAGTTCGGATTTAATTTTTTCTTATCATGAATTAACTGGAAATAAAATGCATTTAATTTTGCTAAAGATTGTATACCCGCAAAGCAATCATTCAAATTAAACTTTCCACGTTCCACGTTTATAGTAAAGCCACGTTCACTTAAATCTTCTAAAACTAATAAACGTTCTCCAACATAATCATACAATTTAGGAGCCCAATCGACGTTATATTGTGTAGTCAATTGTAAAAATTCGGCTTCACGTCCGTAAATATCATTATTACCGTCACGATAGAATATAGAAGCATCTAAATCCAATTTGAATTTTAAAAAGAATTTCACTGTTTTTAATTCATTTTTTGTGGTTATTTCAAATTTTAAAAAGAAATGTGTTCCCGAAAATCCTTGCGGTGCATCTGATAATGGTTTAATTATTGTATTTATTATTTTGAATTCATTAGTTTTTAATTTTTTTGCTATTAAATTTTCACAAACTTCGTTTGTTAACAATTGTTTAAGGTCTTCGTTACACATTTTAGTAGATTTTTATAAACAAAAAAATGGAAATACAATTTTTCCCTAATTAATACAATTAATAAATTTGAATTTTTATGATTTCAATTAACAATTCTACAATAAATAAAACCAAATTTTTGTTTCACAATATATTTATATACCAAAATTATTGTTTATCAATTTTGAAAATTTGTGCAATTTGTTGCTTTTCATCTTAGTGATGACATTAATGGTGACAAAGCAATTACTGAATTCTGAGTATTCTATTTGTTACAAACATAAAATTTATCAAGGACTTTGAGAATAACACTATTTCTACTATCCGGGATAGAAATTAACATTGACGTCTAATTTTATCGAAATTAGGATTGCCTCCTAAAATTATTTCGATTTATCATCCTCATCTTCACCGTGCTCTGTCTGGATACTGCTTAATAATCTAGATAATCGAAATAAATGAAAATAATTAAAATTTAAGAATGAACTGCGTAGATAACACCGACAAATTCGTTATCTATTTTTCAAGTCCTGAATTCTACTTATACGTACGTGCATTCTTTCAATTGGCAGAACAATTCTAAAATATTTCTTAAATATAGAAGGTTGGAACATATGGTTGGCAAATTATAATAGGGGAACCCAATAGGGTATTTGAGTAGTAACTCGAGCGCGTCTGATTAACATACGAAAGGTTTCTTGGACCTTCCTTAGTACCCCACCAAACATTAATCCTAAATACGGGGACGTAGGGTAAATAATTAGATTAGTAAAAAAATAAATTGCGTTAACGATATGGTAGCTTAATTACATGCTAAAAAATTACATTTCAAATATCTGAAAAAATTTTGATCGCGCTCGAGTCACTACGGACAACCCAATTTTTCAAGCCTCCCATTTTGCGTCACACTTAAATCATCAGATTATTGAAATCTATATTTTTTAGCATGTAATTAACCCATCTTAATCTGACGCGCTCTAGTTAATGCACTTATCGTAATTTTTTTTATTCATCAGATCATCTGCCCTACGCGCGTCCCCTCATATTTAGGGCTAATACTTGGAGGAAGTACTAAGGAAAGTCCAAGGAACCCCTCATATGTTAATCTGACGCGCTAGAGTTACTATACAAATCCCTTCTTGGGTTCCGCTATTATCACGTCCTTGTTTCAACACTTGAGACATTTTTGTCTATCGTTTCAGAACAGTAGAGTCAATTAAAGAATTCATTCAATAAACATGGCAGAGCTGACAAAATAGTTGCTGTTTCTAAAAAAAAGGAAACGGATTTTTTCAATATGCTAACTACGTGGAAATCCCGCAAATTTTTTCCCATTTAAGTCAAAACAAGCATACTTTTACCACTTTCCGTGAGAGAAAGGAGAAAATTAGGTATAAAAGAGAGTAAGTATGAGTACTTTAATATGCGGTTGAAAGTGTTAATTTCTTGGTCTTTAAGATACAAAACTTTTTAGAACAGTGAATCTTTTGTTGAACTAATGATATCATTTTCTAACTTTTTAAAATATTTATTAATAATAAATTTATTTATAGATATTAAAGTACTCATACTTACTCTCTTTTATACCTAATTTTCTCCTTTCTCTCACGGAAAGTGGTAAAAGTATGCTTGTTTTGATTTAAATGGGAAAAAATTTGCGGGATACAAATTAGCTTTTGCAAAATTTTACCGTTTTTTCCTAGTTTGAAATTATATTAATTTCGGTCTCTGACATTATAGCTAATCATTTTTAAATTATCTTATTTAACTTGTTATATCCCACTCGACGTAAAGTACCTAATTGTATAAATGAAAACTGCTTAAAAGCTATTTATAAATTAAATAAAATTGCGCAATACTTATTATTTTATTTTGATATATGGCGAAATCAATGCCACCGGCTAAAAAATTGTCCAGATATCAGCTCTATGAAATTCAAATTCAAAAACTTAAGAAGAATTAGTAACCTAATGTCTTAAATTAAGTAGACCATGCGTTCATAGAAACTCCATTTCGTAATTTTCGGGTTAAAATTACTCTAGAAATCGAATTAAGTTTAAACTACATTGGCTGATTTCCAGCTATACATAGCTGAAAAGCTAATAGGTTAAAGCTTCTAAAGCTTTTCAGCTATGTATAGCTGGAAATCAGCCAATGTAGTTTAAACTTAATTCGATTTCTAGAGTAATTTTAACCCGAAAATTACGAAATGGAGTTTCTATGAACGCATCCTAATAATAAATAGAATATCTGTTCCAAATTAGAAATCAAAAGAAGAATTGATATCCTTATATCATGAAAGACATGAGTTAGAAAGGTTGGGATTTTCGCAATTTTAGAGTCAAAATTACTCGTCTAAATAATTTGTAAATGATTAACTGTCGTCAAAAATCGATTTAAATCAATTAATAATTTACATCAGTTACGATGAATTAAACAAATATTCAGACACATATAGATCATAGATAAGATTTTTGAGATTCTCAATCGCCTCCCATTCTCATCTCTAAAATTATCTTTTTCGTATAAATCCGGAAAATTGATGGTCTTGAAACCCAAAGAGTTCGTATCAAATCAGGAAACATGGATATTGTTTCCCATATATGTTAAAAGATACTCATTGGCAACGAATTCAAACTTTCCAATCCTTTCGAACCTGTAATTTCTGTTTTTTAATGTAACAAATACAGTATTCATGATGTCCACGTAATAATGCAACTGTACGAAGAGATTACAGAGAATTTTACATATCTAAAATTAGTTTCAACATCCCCAGCCCTGATTTAAGCTACGAAATAAAAGCAGAATATCTTTGTTCAATAAATCGTCTACCTGAAAGAAGTAACTAATAAACCACTATTTTATCTCGTAAAAGATAAAAACACAATGAATAACAAATATATCTCCACCTTCGTCAATTACATTACTTTTATATTTGAACCAAATAAAGAAAACAAGTATAGTTCTCAGGATATACAAGTTTTTTTTAATATATAATGATTATCAATAAGAGAAGAGAATATATATAAATATTATGCAGATCGATTTGATTTCCATCGTCAATCTATAATGTAATAGGGTATTTCTTTGTATGGGGTGGCGCCGCCGCGCTCTCCATATATTAATAATGTTATATACCATCTTTATTTATGCTCCGTTACCTTTTCTAACAAGGTGTCCAGTTAGAAATCAACACAATCTAAAACATATTATAATACCATTCACACGGGTATTATTTAACTAACACTTACCTTTAAAAACAAAAAAGAATTAGATTTGTGAGTGTCTAGTTATAAAACTTACCATTTTATTTAAATATTATTCATCTGAACATTGATATAAATGAAAAATAAAGTGTTATTAAAGTATTTCTAACGATATAATTTAGACTAAAATTTAGAACGTTTAACCGTCTCTGGTAGCTGCTATTTTGCAGTTGTCGAATTTTAAACATGTAAAACGAACACTTAAAATTAGAAAGTTGTTCTTTATAAAAATGCAAACATTTTTTGTTTGAAACGTTTTTTTGTAAACCGAAAAGTTTAGACAGTAATTGATAGCTTACTTTTATTTCCTAGATTCCGCAGAAACAATTATACGAAAAAAAAATTTTGTTTGATACGAAAAGACAACTTTGGGTAAAAATTTTCCATCCGTTTTTGTCAAAGCTTTACGTTTTGCGAAAAAATGTTTCGAACAAAAAATGTGACCTTTTTAATCAACAACAACGAAAATTTCGAAAACAAACCACAAGGCCACTAGTTGAAGCTACCTGTAAAATTTTCAACTCTCTATCTTTTATAGTTTTGGAGAAAATGGATACCAAAGTTTTGTCCTAATTTTCGCCCTCACGGATAAATAGTGACGTTTACGAAAAAATGTTTCAAACAAAAGTTGTTTATTTTCTTAAGACATTTATTTACATTTAAACTTTCATTCTATCTCTAACGGTTTACAAGATGGGTCCTACGGAACTAAGATCCAATTGACCTGTGTTCGTTTACGGACTTGGGCACACTTTTCACGTCCTGAGCAGGCTATAAAAATTTCTGCTTGATATCTCTATTCGTTTTTGAGTTATCGTGTCCAGGCGGACATACGGGCAACCGGAAATGGCCTAATAAGGTGATTTTATGATAATGAACACCTTTACCAAAATTTTGTTCGTACCATCAATATTTTTAAGCGTTACAAACTTGAGACTAAACTTAGTATACCTCAATATTTTACATATATACAGGGTATACAAAAAAATCATTATAATTTCCTCTTATCAAACGCCAGAATTATATAAGAAACCAGAACCACTTTCAATTAAAATCATTGTGAATTACTTGAAATGAAATTTTGGTCGGAAATAGAAAAATAAAAAGTCAATTAATATTATAAAAAATTTTATAACAATTCAATACATTTAAAAAAAAATTACTTTCAATTTTATTTTATTTCAATGTTTTTGTTTAAATTAAACGCAGTCAACAATTATGAGGTGAAACAATGGATGACAATTTTTTATGATTTCAATTAATTTCTATAGGTAGAAGGTAACATTATTTTGTCAACAGAAAACTTTCACCAACAACTAGGGAACAATTAATTAAATTATATAGTGTATGACCACAAGTACAAATTATTATTATAATCACTCCTACATTACAATAAAGTGGTGCTTGAGAACAGTGTTTCCCAAAGTGGTTCATGTGAACACTAAGGGATCTACGATGACCTACAAGAGGTCAATGTGAGCGAAAAAAAGAATTGGTGGTTTGTGAGATGTAAACGGGGATCCATGATAGTCGATCTCATTTAAGCAGGTTGCAACTTTAATTTTCACTTTTCATTAATAGAATAACCCACACACAAAGAATTTTTTTTCGAATTTTCCCAATTTTTCACAGACAAAGTGCCAGGAAGATGATGTCTTAACTTACGCTCAACATTTAAATGCTCTCTTTGCAGACATTGAAGTAAGGTTTGAAGATGTTTGAAATATGGTAATACCACATTAGATAATCAATACATATGGAGGCATTGACGAAACGGATTCCTCATTACAAGAGTATCTGGTCAGAAGAAGTACGAATGAAGAATTATGTTTCTAAAGTGTACGAATGAAGGTAAACTTTAGAAACGGGTATCAGCTATTTTGTGCATCAAAAAGATATATCTATAGCTTATCCAGCATTATGGAATATCGCCAGAAAATATTTAATTGATTTTTCTATCTCCGTATCCAGTAGAAAAAAGGTTTCAGCGGGATTACCCATTTTCAGACACACACAAAAAAAAAAAAAAAAAAAAACTGGGCATAATAAACCGAGGATATAATATTTAAGATTAAACCTCAGTAAATTGATGCCAAATATTGATAATTTGATAATTATTTATCAAAGCATAAGATTCATCCCTGTCAATAAAAAAAACTTTAAATGCAATATTAGCTAACCAGGGGTCTTCACAAAGCCAAAAAACATTATAAGTAAAAGTTTTGGAACCTCTGCTTTAGCAGGTTGCAAACGGTTTTCTATTTAAAAGTGTCCGAACTTTGTTTATTGTGTACATCGTAATTGCCAAGGTAACAGAAAAGTTATATTCAATACGTATACCATATTGATATGCATGTCAACTGAATGAAACAATGAAGGGTTCAACAAAGTTCTTGTCACGCATATAACAAACTTTGCCGATGAACCTACTAATATTGTATTTAGTTTTTTTTTAAATCGGGAAAAATTATTTCTCTAATTTGATAAAAATTATTTTCCCAGAGAATTTTTGACCTAAAATTTACAAAAACTAGATTCTTTTGACGATTACACGAACAGTTTCTGAGATATCAACTAAAATACTACCCAACGGATTATATTCTCGATCAATTAATTCGATCAATACACTAGAAACTTGTCGTTCAATCAATCAGATTTGCATGTCTATGGATTATTTAGGTTAATGAAGACCCAAAAACAAAAATCTTGCTCATTTAAGTATTATTATGATTAGCTGAGTATTTTTCGATAAATACCCAGAATCACCCCGAAATAAAAGCGTAATTCATACAGGATTTTCTTTTAAGGACTACTCTAATTGTTAAATAAGTTCGATTTATGTTATTTTTGTACCAAAATTACCCTAAATGCAAATTTTATCTAATTCCGGAGGAAAGGTTTTGTCCATTTTTTTCAATGAGATTCATTTAATTATATTTAAATTCTATTCTTGTAAGTTATTCTATGTATAAAAGCAATCGATAAAGTAAAAATATAAATTTTAAATTGTTTTCCACGAAATATTTTACGGATAATTTGATTATAATCATACAATGAACCCGGAAAATTACTATACGAATAATATTCTCAAAAGAATTCAATGAAAATCAAATTATACTTTTCGTTATTTTCGATTAAAAACAGTGTAAATAACCTTTGCATGTCAAACACACTACCTTCGTATTTTAAAAAGGTTAAAGTTTATTACAGTTCAATCAAAACAAGTTTAAAATTAATAGAAAAGCCAAAACTTTTAGTATCGTTTTCTACTTAACGTAAAATTGTTATTGAACTGTCGAGCCATGATATTGTTCCATAAGGGAATAGGCTGATAAAATTTTTATAAAAAAATAACAACAAGATGGAGATGATGACGAAATTTTCTAAATTATCCAAGGTGAAGAATTCTCACTGTACAGACAGAAAAGCGAAGTTGGTTTTTTTAAATCTTTAGAAGTACGCAAAATATGAACATTTAAAACTTCTAATAAGACAAAGAGTAAGATACTTAAATAGCGACATCATTGTTCAGTATCGCCATAGAGATTACATATAAAACTCTGTTTTGGAAGAAAGAGACGGGCAACAATCTTTGAATGCTTATAGCTTCTTCGTTTTTTAATCAATTTAAATTTAACTCTAATCTAATTTTACATTTTTTATGGGAAATGTGGTGAATTGGAGGTTTGTCAAAAATTTTCTAGCACCGTTAGGTATCTGCAGTGTTGTATTTTTAATAGAAAAATCTCTAATAAAAATTACAGCCTTTATTTATCGTCAAACAATAATACATCATCAGTTAAGAATTTAAAATGCCAAACATTCTTTGAATGCGAACGTTAAATGTAGGGGTTGAACTGTCTGATCAACTAGTCAATATGCTCGAAAAGTAGTCTAGCTTATTATATAGGGTGGTTCAAAAAGTTCAAAATTTTACAGGAAACGTAAAATTATTTCGTTTTTCGAAACGTTTCGTTCGCGAGCGTGTTGGCAGATTAATCCAATCAACCAATTTAAAACCGTGTTCAGGCTAATTGATATTCGACAAAATCGCGGGTAACAACTAGTCAATAAAATCAATTTTATGTTGTAGCCAAAGTATGTTTCTCAGAAGCAATATAATAGAGAAACATAAGGTTTCCGGATAGATCAAATCCTAATTGATATTTGCCACAAACTCATTTGAATATATGCATAAGGGTTTCCGAAATGAATATCAAATTTCTTTTATAAAAATAACATAAATCAATGAAAAAGACTTCCTCTATACATTTAAGGAGTATGGCAGTATAGAGGGTCACAAATAACTACTTTTATTTAAAAAATTTATTCAAAAAATCATAGTTCACAATAGACGAATCATTTTAGATCAAAAAAGGTTAAAATGAAAAATTTTTATGTACTTCAACCTATGGGGCCATTTTTTTTTTTTTTGAATGTTCAGGAAGGTCCATATATCAAAATCTACATCTAACTTCTTGCCGCTAGAAAGTTTGGCCATTGCTATGGGCCAAAAAAGCCCATTCTTATAATAGAGTATTTTTGAAAATTTCAAAACCTTGAAAATATGCAACAAAAATGGGCCAGAAACGTACGTTAAGGGGGTCTCTGATCACTATTCCGAAATCATAATTTCAATATACCCCCCCCTCTTGGGGTAATTTACCTCGCTGGTCCAAATTGAATATTTACAGAAAATTGCAGTGTTAGGTCAACGAAGGGTGAAAACCCCAAAAATGGGGGAGTATATCCCCATTCTAACTTCGGAATCGTGATCAGTGACCCCAAAAAACCCCGAGTATACGTTTCTGGCCCATATTTTTAAGGTTTTAAAATTTTCAAAAATCAACTCATAAATGGATTCTAATGATTTGCCTATTCGGCCCATAGCAAAAACCAAGAATGTAGATTCCAATATATGGACCTTCCTGATCTTTTAAAAAAAAAAAAAAAAAACCTGGCTCTATAGTTGAGGTACAAAAAAATTCTCTATGAAATGCTAAAATGACACAACTACTACGCTAATAGAAAAAAATTTAGATTATTTTAGCGTACCGTTTAAAAGATGAAATTAATTAAAATTATGCCTAAATATACGAGCTCTTATGATTTTTTTGTCAATTTTACCAGAAATAGTTTGTGTAAGCAAAATTGGCACAGTTCACCTTTAGTATTAAATAGCACTAAAATGAATTGAATTTTTGATTTTCAACAACAGCCGTATTTAGGATAGGAGGAAATAAATTTAGGGAAAATGGCGGAACGTGCTGAATTCAAATTATCGTAGTTCAAATTCTGTTGAGATTGTTTTATAAATGGTTTATTCCTTCTTATTTGAGGTATATTTTCCATTAAAAAATATATTTTAAATGCCGTTGAATATTTTATATTTTATTATTAAAAATAATTAAAATTTTACACGTTTTTTCAAAATAATTTGAAATATGCGATATCATACCTTTGACATTTTAGGTTATATTTATCACACATTTGACAGTTTAAGTTACTAATGCTAACTTTACGATTTACGAAAGTTGTTACTGCTTAATTTTTTGTTTATATTTCTTAAAAATAGCTACTAGATTCCACTTAAATACTTGTTATAGGAAAAAAAAATATTGCTTGCATTGAAAACACTTCAACGGTACGATAACACAATAGCCAAATCTTAGGTTTGTCGTGATTTGAAGCCCAATAACTGAGTATAGAGTAGTAATTTACCCTCGCCGAGTTTCTTGTTTATTAATTAAGACAACCCTATACCATGTTGGGTACCAGCCCTAGCATGTTTTGTTTAATTATACATAGCGTTGTATAAAATATTGATTTCATTACGAAACTCAATGAGGGTAGTTCGATCTAAGTCGGAATCTTATACTTTAGGAAGTCTGGAGCACAGAAATTTAGCAGGTCTGACAGGTCGGGCATATATACGCAGAGTATAATAATAACGTGATTGACTAACTTTACTCATAACAATGATTTATAAAATAAACTTTCGAATAAAGTGACATAAAATAATGATTTTTAATAACAATAATACAGGTATATTATTTATTATTATCATGATTGGTCAACGGAAGTAGCGGTACATTTATTTACTGTCATTGAATACATAATTACATTCAATCAAATCAAATGGCCACCATAATAATTTCTTTTCGTGTCATTTCTGGGAACTCCATAATCGATGAATATTCTAATTTATAAAAATATATTTAGATAAATTCACTACAGAGACCGCCATCATCCAAACGCTCTAATACGAAAATATTCGGCAAGTGAAATAGTGAATCTAATCTTTTGCGGTATAAAATTTGGATATTCATACATTTTCAATGTTTTATTTTCAAACTAGGCAAATCGGGTAGACTTATTTTCACTAGAAAATTAAATAACAAAATGAGCTGAATACGATGATGACCAACAAAAATTGTTAAACCACGGCTTCATTGTTAAAAATGTTTTTGTACGACGCACCGTTTTCCTTAAAAAGGCGAAAAACATCAAAGCAATGAAAATTGCCGCTAAAAATCATAATTTTTAAATATGAAGCCGAAGTTTTACAATTTTTTTGTGACCATCGTATTCAGTGCATTTGTTTATATAAAAATAGTCAATAAACTGGACTCTTTGATTGTCTGGCGGAAATCGATAATTTTGACTTCAATGCAACTCGGCTAAACACGCAATTCGAAAAATCTAACTATTATCGGAGGTCACAGTCACACGTTTTATATTCTTCTCGTAATAATCTACAGTCATTGAGCCTTGTATTTTAAATTCAACCACAATCTCTTTGTATTTTAATTTGTAATTTTACTGAATAAAAATAATTTAAATAACTAATATATTAGTATTTTAATTTTTTTAATTTTTATTTAAAAAAAAATCCAATTACCTACCTTCTACGTGAATATACAGCGTACAATTCAATTGGAGTGTCTTGGTTCCAAAATAACACTTTAGGTTTTACACAGTCCAATTTTCGATAATGTAACGACTCAGTTTGTTCTGTAAAATAACAAGAATAATCAACAATAGAATAAATATCTGAAAAAGAATTATTAGAATATATTAAACCTTTAAAAAGTTTAAAGTACTTAATTAAGATTCAAATATTTCTATATACACATTATACTTTTTGAAATATCGAAACCTAGAGTAAATCACTATTTAGAAAAATACTATTTAAATGAAACAAGGAAACTTTGCAGGAAAATATTTGTCATATTTTCGACTAATAAATAATAGTTTTTCAAATTAGCCCTGAAAAAGTTACTTTTGTTATGATATATAATAAAACGTCCATTTTAAAATACATCAATATAAGGTTTATATGCTACAAATTCAAATTTTCACAACCAAAATTTTTTTAGGAGGCCTGTTCCTAAAAAAGCAGTAAACAAATACCTGATACGTATTTCTTTTTGTCCATACCGGCAAAGAACATATCAAATGAGTATTAACATTTGCCTATATTTTAACATTAAATAACAAAAAAATTGAATACAAAACCAAATGTGTATGAGTTAAAGAATCTTTTCAGTTCTAAAAACAAATTGATTTTCTTTGCTTTTTTTGTATCATTAAATATGTTTAGAATATGCTCCAAAAATTATGAAGCAAAATTCGTATTATTTTCTAAGTACCAATTTTACCGTGTTACCAATAGCGAATATCAATTTTTAGCGTGTTATTTAACGCGCGTAATGACAAAACTAAACAAATCACTTCTAAAAAACTAAAAAGTAAAACAGTAATTTTTGGAACAGAAAGAAGTTTATGAGGAATTATTTGGCTTATTATATGCTTGAGGAATAAAAAAAAAAAAAGAATCGCTGACTAATAATAGGTAAGTAAATTGATACACAAAAACAAAACTAACGTGTTTTCCTCGAAATGTGGTTTACGTAAATCTTTCCCAAAATTCTGAAAAAGCTATTTAACCTATCAACTTAAAATCTTTGTGCAACTTGTTGAAAATTACTAAAACCATTTTATTTTATTGCCATTTTTAAATCAATTATTTCACAAAAACATATGGGATTTCTTTTTGTTTTTGTTTGTTTGTTTTTTTTTTTTTTTTAAATTATAAATTATGATATTTAGGGACTAAAGTACAATATTACTAACAAAATTCCAGTAGATTTTTTTGTTTCTAACTACTGAAAGCGATGCTAGATAGCGGTAATCGATTTTTAGTGCTATCACCGTCAAGTGTTGTAAAAATGTTTGTTTTTCGTCGAAAAAAATTAATAAATTTTTTATACTCTTTAGTACTTGCTTAATATATAGTAATATTTATTTACCAAAAATAATAAAGTTTCTCAAAAAAAAACCAGATTCAGAAAGTTTAGCCATAAAGCTTAGTTTTAGTAAAAATCTGCATACACAGTTAACGAGAAAACTCCACAAATAGACAGAGATAAATTTGAACTAGTTACTTGTGAAAATTAAAATCGTTTAAACACGCAAATTAAAACTTGGGAATGGAAGTTTCATATTTCAAGGTAACGATTTAATATATTGAATCAAAAACTTAATAATGACCTTCCAATACCAATCTATAAAATCATTCAATTTTACAAATAGTAACTACATCTTACCAATAGTTTTCAAAAATGATTTTAAAGTCTCTGCATTCCGCACTGTACACGACACAAAAATAACACAATTTATGTTTAAATTTATAAACAATAAAAACGATTTACACAAATGTTCAAATACGCTACTATCATAAACAACGTCTGCAGCAAGTACGTAATCACAAAACAAATCACTAAAAAGTCCTGGTGTACTTACATCCACCCAATCAAAAAGTTTAACACCGAAAGTTTTTTGTCCTTCAACACCGTCACTCACTGCTTTTAATAATGTTCGGCCACTTTTTAATAAATCAAACTGTTCCAAATCGATTTCATCAATAATTTTATAATCAGTTGTATTTAATTTAATATTCTTGCAAAGTTTATTTAACACTTGAGAATGACAATCCGAAAGCCAAATTTCTTTGGCTGTTGTTTTTTTGGAAAGAACTATTCCTAATAATCCAACACCGGATCCAAGTTCAAATATGTTTTTACTATCAAATAAGTGATTGTTTTGAATACACCACTCAGCAAGATGAAGAGATGCCTAAAAAATTTAAAATACGATATAAATTATTAGAAATATATCACATTTTTAGAAATTATTTTACTAGCTAGACAGGCCCGTGCCTAGGATGGCAAAAACTGCAGGGAAGCAAATTTATTGTTTTCACTTAAAAAATATATTTATCTTCACTAACATTTTGTTGTATTTTCAAGTGCCTATTTTCGTTTGGAGGGCTGCAATTTTCGCAACTGTCTAGAGGCGGAAAATTGTTAAATCTGGGCCTGTAAAATGTTTGCACTAAACCTATATTTTGGTCTACTTTCCCTTATCTAGAGCAGTATAGAGCTCTCCTAGAGGTCTAGGTAGATACTTCTAAACATATATTTATACTAGGGAATATTATGAATCATTTCTACGTAATGTTAATAAAGACACGTTGGATTCGAAACATTTTGAAACTGTGTTTTTTTAATTGTATGTTATGTGGGTGAAAGCGTTAACCGAAAAATTTTAAGAAAGTATAAAAATAATTATCTGAATCTTCGTGAAATAATTAATACCAAAATTTAAAAAAAAAAAAAATTGTTTAATAATTTCTAGGATATCCGCGATTCTTCCATGGACCTTTCCATGGATTTTTTTGAAACTCCCAAAAATTTCGATTCATGTTGAAGATGAATTGTGCAAGCGAAATTGATTTTATTTTAAGTATATCAAACAAGCAGGGCTGCCAGATGGAATAGTTGGATACAAAAACAGAATAAATTGAGTATCTTCTGTGTCCAACTCATACTCTAAGATTGCCTGCAGATGTTAATAAATTTTACCGCCAAGGAATACATATTTTATTTGAGGCTAGACTGATCGTGTATAATTTAGTAGAATGATGCCCATCGGGTTTAAAAGTAAAAATTGATAAAGATTGCTCTCGTTTAACTCTTTTCTATAACACTCGAAATAATGGTAAGGATTGTTTTACACAGATAAAATATATGTATGGTTTTCTATTTTTTTAAATGTATAATAGTAATTATTCATTGAGTATATCAGAGAAGTTGGCCGTGAAATATTTTAGACTATTTTTACAGAAATCTGTAATTTATGGTAATGTCAAACGACTACTTTTATAGAAACCTGTAATTTATGGTAACGCCAAATTAAATTTTCAAATTTTTTATTTTTTTATTATTTTGTTAATATATCTTTATAAATTATATCTCATGTATTATTCTGATATATCAGCTACATTGCTTGTACAGTTTCATTGAAAACCATTCGCTAGTTTTAGCGTGAAAAGATGACCAAAGATATTGTAATAGTGAGATGACAATCAACAAAAACGAATTATTGAGAGTTATTTTAATATTCTACGTAATTTAAAGTGACTTAAAATGAATAATTATTTAATAAGATTGGATTCGGAATAATTTCAGTGACCCAACGTAATAAAAAAAGTTTTGATCTATTGGCAGCTCTGCAAACAAGTTTATTCGTTTCCGAGTTTGTGATTCTATTACTTAATGTTAATTGTACACTTTGACATTTTCCCTTGAGAGTTTTTTCTATTTAGTATAAAATGTAGAGATAGATTAATCGATCTAGACCTTCTTACTTCTACTTGCATTGAAACTACCTTTTTACAGTACGATCTTTATCTAGAGTCTAGACTGAAGAGCAAATCTACATATAGAGATAGAGCTCTCTATGCTAGAACAACTCTAGCAACAGTGTACAAGTGCTTTATATCAAGTTTTCTTAATATTAAACTTAAAAAGAAAGCTGATCACATACTTGCCATGTGCATAGCCCAGTTGTTCCATCAGATATTAAATTTGGATTTTCTTCTAACGTTATAATATCATTATGATTCAGATAATAATGTTTATAATACACATCTGACTTGCTGTTCAACACTCGAACATAATGTTCATAAATTGTGTCTGCTATTTCAGACGACGTCGATCCAGATTCTAATATACTCAGTAGTTTCTTTAGAAAAATGGTTTGATATGAATATTTAACCGGATATTTCAGAATAATAGGATGGTTAACCGTACCATCAATTAATTTAGCCTCATTTTCTTCTGTAATTTCAAAACAAATGTCCTGTAAACATAGAAAACATACCTTACACATGTGTCCGAATTTAAGGTTATGAAATTTTAAATACCTTTAAGGAAATTTCTGTAACAGGAACGCCACTAAAGAATTGTTTCTGAATATTTACTAAATAACTGGAAAAATCATTTTCATTCATTTCTCTCAATTAAATAATTTTCCAAATACATGAATGCATATGTCAAAATGACACATGAAAACACTGGACACGACGCGAACGTGTTACAAACACACATGCGCTTTAATTAAAGTATTATATTACACAATTTTCAAATTATTTTAAAAGTTTTCCTTCAAAATGATTTCATTTTTGGGCATTTGGGCATTGATTACTCTCCAACTGCACAAACCACTTTGACCTCCTATAGTTTCGAATGTAGAAATTAAGTATATTTTCGAAATATCGAAATAAGTATTTATCTTTCCGTTTTAATACCTTGATATATCTCGCGAACAGGAATGAGCTATGGGATATTCAAAATGATACGTTTATTTGTCTTCAAATAAGAAAAATTTATTGTCTTGTCTTTATTTTCGTTTTCTAAAAACAGCAATTTTTCAGAACTATACCCTTATAATACATTCAACGTATAGGATGTGAAGAAGTTAAATATTGAGTTTTAGGATTTTCGATCATAGCATGAACAATTAAACACTTACGGCTCAGTTATGCGTACTAGGTTGTTCAGGGGTTTCTCGAGATTAATGAGTATGAAATTCATCATTTGGTAGACGCTAGCCAAGCACTTCATGCTTATTTTTTATAACATTTTCTGTAGTTATTCAAGTAAAGTATCTTTCTTATTAAATTATTTTTCTAATATTAGTCATAAATTTATGAAGATTTTTACGATTTTACTGGATACATGTCAACGTAAGATTGAAAATAATTTCCCTCCATAGTAAAATTGTAAATTTAACTTCCAAAAAAAGGCTCAAAACTACCCTCCTCTTGCTAACTCAACCCACACCAACTAAACATACCTAAATGGTTTTTGGTAACCTGTTTACAATCTGACTGGAATAACAATATTATGTTGATATATATATATATTACATTGTAGAAGCTGTGAAATTGGAGACATGAGGAAGCTCAGTTCCACTTGAATTAATATCGAATACAATGATTGTAACGAATAGGAAATAAACAGCTTTTATTATTTTACAAATGATTTTTATATACTACATTGCCAGCATATCAACAGAAATTATCCCAATGTTCATGTTCTTCACGTTCACGTCGAACCTCTTCCACCAATGGTTTCAAATATAGAACATCATCTTCGAGTTGAGTCCACAAGTACTTTGGTAAAACTTCATTATTCATACTCAACTGTGCAGCTCTCACAATTCGAAAGCTACGTTCATCGTACAAATCAGCTGGTAAACGTTTCAAAGCTTCAGCGACATCATATGATATATCATCAGGCAGTAGATCATCTCTCATTAATCCATATTCCCTAAATCCCGATATATTATATGCTATTTTTTTTAATGTTGATGGCGGACCTTCTAGACACTTGTTTTCATCTCTAAATTTCATGGTGGCAGCTTGCTCAAATCGTGGTTGAATATGACAAATTCGAGGTTCTAGTGAAAAAACTTTCTCAAGTATTGGAAAAAATATCTGTCTCACCTTGTTCATTTTGTATAATTATTTTTGATAAGTGATGAAACTATTATATTTATCAATAATTATTAAACCTTTAAGTGAATGTCATCTGAGTCACCACAGTGTTATGAAAACAATTGAGAAGTAATTAAAAATATTACTTTCTAGATCAAAACGCAGCAGAAAATTGTGCTACTAAAGTAATAATTGTAAGATACCTGAGTCCCATAACAAGGTCATTTTACGATAGCTTGCTTCCCTTGTAAGATTGTTCAGGGATAATTTGGCCTGAACCATAGAAATATGACCTGAGCACACTCATTTTCGTAAAAAAAAAATTAACAATGTTTGTTTACCATATCAAATCGTAATCTAGTGCATGCAAAAATGCAAAGATTGGTTGAAAAGACGTTATTACAGCAATGGCAATCAAATGATACGTACGTGACCAATGCGAATATGAAAAGTAGCTACGAAACTATCAGTCTTTTAAAATCCGTTCTGGCCTCAAAATCGACAAAAACTGAAAAATAATTCACTTGCCTAACATTATTTTTATGCAAAGCCCAATAATGTTTTTAAAAGACTTTTTTAAAGTTAGTGATGCGTGTTTACATTTATTAAAAATAAATTTATTTTTATTTTATTTACTAATGTGGTGATTAGAACGAATTGAACCTGTTTTCAATTTAATCAAAACAAAAATTTTACTTAAGAAAGTATTCATTTAAATTTAGTACCTTTCTTTAAAGCATGCGCAATAAGACATTAAAATTTTCAACAGTCATGCGCATTAAATGACATTACTAAATATTTAAGCAAGCGCATTAAACGACATTACTAAATATTTAAAATAAAACATCATCATTTAAAACAATTTAACAATTGAATAGAAGAGTTTGATCAAAATGAGCGGTCTTATGCGAGTTTGTATAAAAGATTTAAACTCAAATATTGGTAATTCGTTGATTGTAGGAATCATTATTGGAAAACGTAGATGGAATACTTTCTCTTCATTAACCAAAGCCGAACGTGCAGTTTGGTCGTTCACATTACGAGATTCCGCACAAGATACAATAAATGTTACTTGTTGGGGAAGTGTTACGTACATACAAACTTTACATGATTCCTTCCATATTGGAGATGTGGGTAAGGAATATTGATTTTTAATTATTATAGAATATTTTCTTAATTTTAATTTATTTTAAGTTGATATAATAAAGGCACAAATACGTATAAGAAGTCCTGGTGAACGAAGTGAAAGTTTTCAGCCTGTTGTAAATTCTCCTTTTGCATTAGTATACAATGAAGGGCAATCACAGTTACAATTCCATGATGGTGATAATATTAATTACTATACTTCAATGATGCAAATACCATCAAAGAAAATATCTGGTAACGGAAAAAACTATTTAAAAATATTTTTAAAGTATAGGTACCCATAAATGTCTAGAATAGTGGTGTTTAAACTGTGGGTTACAAAGTTTTTTGGGTCGTTAGAAAATTTTAGTGAGTCTCCAAAGTCACAAAAAAATGTATACTAAAAACGATTTATAATATTACATGCGTAAATACGAACAATGTTCCTAAGTATGTTGACGATTAAAAAACGTTTATGCATATTCATGAGTTACGAAATTTACACAAAACAAAGGACCCTCAAATAGAAATAGTTTGCACTACCTAGATGATACATGACGTACTAAGTATTTTTTAATTGTATTTTAATTTCAATTCCGATCTGATATTCAAAATTTAGCCTATGCAATTTTTTGGTATAGATAATTATAAATTAAGTACGGAACAATATTCAGAATGATTTTTCAAAAAGAAATCGTAAAAAATGCTATATACTGTATGTTCTTACTCCTTAAAATAACCAGATTACAAGGTTTCACGTTTTTGATTTTCGATTCCGTTTTTGATATTTCGGTCTTCGAAATATTAAGATCGAAACTTTTTTAAAAGTCCCTGTATAACATGTTCATACACAAATACAATCCGGCAAACATTATCGAAACTTTTAATTCGAAAGATTGAATTTCAATCAGAGGCGGATTGAGAAATTTTGAGCCTGTAGTTTTAAAAATTCCTACTGTAATAAAAATCCATCAATAAAGACATTTTTTTTATTCTTTAATTTCAAATTCTTTCTTAGAACCTGTAAAATTGTGTTGGTTGTTCGGAGCAGTTCTCTTGCTCGAACTATCGTTGTTAAAATAAGAACGCAGATTGATACATACATAAAAAAAGCATATTTCGAAATCATCAGAATACATCGTTACTATAAGATACTTGAACTATTTTGAACTTCTTCTGTGTTCAAATTGATCGCAAATTGCTTAAAATCGAAAATTTACTGTAAAAGTCGCTGGAATTCTTGCTACTTTTGAAATTCAGCCACAAGTCTGTCTATATTATATGTAATTCACACATAACAAATCACCTTCTTCCACCCATGTCTTCATTTATTAGATATAATGTCACTTTGAAAGTTTCCCGAAAAGATAATGAAGAATTGATATCTGCGGCAGATTCATATGCTGTGATATCAATTCACAGCAGATTTTATCAAGCATTTTCTCTTCCGTATCTTCTTTCTGTCCTTTTCATATATTTTAAATAATCAAAGTTCCAAGGCTTGCTGTCCATTTTTCTTAAAATTTTCTCTTTCTGCAGAAATTGTATGGATTAGATTGTCATTCTTTTTAATAACTGCACAAATGTCAATATTAACGGGCTGTAATTTTTTACATACTTACACAATTAATTTTATGTTTGTTTAAAACTTCTAAGCGCGGCCCTTTGTAACCTCGCGAGTGTAGGTGCGTGCCTACTTTGCCTTATGGCTAATCCGCCTCTAATTTCAATCCAAAATATGATTTTATTTTTGCAATCATTCAAATTCATTGGATTAAATAGATTTCAATCGCAAAAATTATTATTTTTCATCCATTTCTATTCAAATCTTTCCGGATTTGGATCGAAAAGTTTTGAATTAGATTTAATATGATTTAATAGGATTAAATGTATTAAATTACTTAATTTGATCATTTAGGAACGTGCAGCTTATATGATATTCAAAACAGTGCAACATCAATGAGTGGAGTGAACGTAGATCTCTTAGTAGGTGTACGAACTGTAGGTCCTGTAAAAACAGTAACTGCAGGGAATGAACAAAAAAAAGTCCGTAATATTATTGTGATGGATCAAACCAATTCTGGTATTCCAATAGCACTTTGGGAAGAAGATGATATAATTCGGTAAAATTTATTTAAAATAATTTCAACTAATTCCTTATTTTAAACTTCAATGTGTATAATAATTAGTGCATCACAATGGGAGCCCAGGAAAACTGTTTTATTTATCTCTGATTGCCGAATTGCAATCCGAAATGGAAGTCATGCAATTCTGTTAACACCACAAACAATTATTACAGCTAATCCAAGTATAAAAGCAAGTCTTGAGTTAGTGAATTTCATGTCAAACTCAACACCAATTCCTATATCACATTCCTTTATTGTTCCTGAAAATATTCCAAACCGTACGTTGTTTTTAAACAGTTTAGAAAGAATTTCCTGCTTATACCTTGTTTCCTATTATATAAATTACTGTTCGAGTGGATGCACTTAGCTGATTTTGAGTAAGGAAAGTGTGTCGATCCAATTTTTTACTTAATTCGGCTAGAAAAATTTTTATGCTGTAGATTAAAAAATGACAATCTCAACGTGCATTATACCTTTTCGTACACTTTAAGGCCCTTCCCCTAAGGAACCAAATGTGAATAGTACGCTTACCGGAAAAAATGGTAATTAATTTAATTGTGCGTAGTATTTTAAAACAAAAAAACTTTCAAATTAGCTCGAATGGTATATCAGAAAATTCTTCGTTTAGATTATATTAATTTTTTCAAAATGTTTTGAAATTCAATAATTATAAATTTTTTTAGCTGAATTTATTTCCAATGTTATAAGTGTAGCACAGTTGATTAAAAAAATGGAGTATTTTAACAGCAACCCCAATATTGAAGTACAATTTTCAGGGGTAACTTATGCGTTTATAACAGATTTTAATTTGGAAACTCAATCTGTCGTTTTAAAATGGTAAATTTTTTATGTTCGTTCAAATTTAGATATTTTTTAAATTTATTTCTTGGATTAAATTGCTTTTGGATTTCTAGCGGAATTTGTAAATGGAAAATTGATCCTCAAATTGGAATATGTTTCAATCAAGATTGTCCAGCTGGTTCTGGATCCGAATTAGTAGCTCCAAATAAAGTATTTGATATTCTTGTCAGTTTAGCTGATCACACCGGTGAAATAAAGAATGTACATTTGTTGGATGATAGTGCTGAAAAAGTTCTTGAAATGAAAGTATGATAATATTTTTCAAATTAAATTATTTTACAAAAAGAAAACTAATTGATCAATAAGGAAGTGCCTCCTAAAAAATAGTTCTAAGCTGGAAATGATTTTAATTCTCTTTGTGCATCCCAAACAAGAGTTGTACGACTTAGCAATATTTTTTAAGAGATTACCTCAACTTTCGGGAGGCGGAAAACCTAGACATTATGATCCACTTGCAAATTTTTTCATTTCTTAACATTAATAATAATTTTTGGTTTTCTTTTTTTTTTAATTTTTTTGATGGTAACTCATTCAATGCGTCTTTTTGAGGTCTACATTTAGATAATTGTAATCGCTTAATTTATCTCCATGATGTTTATCTCTATGATTCAAATATATTCAATGACTTTTTAAAAATAAAGCTTCTGAAGAAACTAAGAAAGTAGTTTGGTTTAAAAAATGAAACGCTTTATGTCTTCGAATTTTGTTGACGATTTCTTGATATTTTAGCTTTATAACTAGCTTTATAACTAGCTCTAATTCCTCGTATGTTGGTTCTACATTCAAAAACTATAGTTAATTTTGTCTACTTTGCTATAGGATAATCTTTCCGATGTACAGTTTTGGATTTAGGTGCAAAAAACCTGAAAAGTATCAAAATTCCCAAATTCAGCTCCACACAATTATATGAACTATTGGAAATTCACATAACTTTCTTTTGACGTGCTGAAAGTGGATTAAAATTATTTTCAATTTGGTGTTATTTTTCAGGAGACAAAACTCATCAACTAGCCAAAACTTCAATATCATTTTTTTTTCAGCCCACACAATTCGAATCAATAACCAATGAAGAAAAACTTTATTTAAAATGGAAATATCTTTTAGAAAGATGCGAGGTTAAATTTATGTTAAAACGAAATAAAAATTCGAAAGTATCGGTAAATATACTGTCATGTATTATTGCTGATTTTGCTGACGTGGCTCAAAAATTACCTTTGTTTTAATGGAAGTTGAATAATTTGTTGAAGTTTAAATTTTAATAATCTATCTATTTAAGTTTAAATTTATAAGAGTATATCGTTTTTAAATTATCATAAGTTCAATAAAATCATTCCATAATTTAAAATGCATTTTAATTTTTTTATTAAGCTGTGCTTAGTTATTGAAGACAAATAACGTATCATATACAAAAATTGCGTCCAAACACTTTCTTACCAAACATCAAATTTATTTTATCAAACATTTCACAAAACACAGCAAATTAACAGTTGAGTTTAAATTCTTCGTCGTATTGGCATCCGTAAATTCTAGCCATTTTAACTCGCCTTACATATAATTAATTTTTCATTTAAAATGATAGAACTTGGCTGCAAGTCAGAAAAAAATGTGTAAATGCATATAGGCTCCGTAATCCGAATCTATTAAAAACTTGAGGGTGTGGAATTACAGGTATTGTAGCGCAACATTCATGTGAGTGCATTATATCACGGGCCCGTACGCATGGGAAGGTGGTTGGTGGTCAAAATCCCCCTCTCCACATTGAGAAATTCTCCGCATAAATTGGAACTAGAATATAGTCATTTGTAGATCACATTTCTAGTGACTAGTTAGCTTTTCAAGATGTTTGTCGACATTTGTTGATATTTATTGATTTTTGATACTGAGACTTTCTACCACGAATTATCGTCGTTTTTTGTAAATGAGATCCGTTTTAGTAGACGAAGTTAAACTTTGGCGGAAACGCATTGCTAGACAGGACGTCGAAAAACTCTCAAAACACTCAATATTTGCAATGAAGATGCGTTTCCAATGTTTACTTCGCATTCTAGGAGTTTTACCTGTGATAACAGCGCGAATGAACTGTTTTTTTCAACTTTGCGTCGTCTCAAAACATCCCTTAGATCGACAATGCCTGAAGATTGGATAAACGTTTTAGCCTAAGACTGAGACTTCACTGTAATCTAGAAATCTAGAATCGTGTATAATAAACAACAAAATGCGGGTTTTACAATTATTCATTAAAAAAAAAACAAATATTTTATGATGCATCAAAGAAATTTATTTTTAAATCAATACATTTCCTAGTTACAGTTAATAATAATACTTAGACAACTACAATTGAAATTAACTAAATATATTAAACGCCTTGACAACTCTATGAATTAAAATTATATTTAAAAAATAATAAGTTACTGTTCAACAAAAAAAAAATTAATTAATTTGTAAAAATATCTAATAAAAAAAATTCGTGATTTTTTTTTACAAAATTTATTTTAAATAACTTTGGTTCGAACTACAAAACCATTTATTTGAATGAATTGTTGAATATCTTTCATAATGGTAATTAATTAAATAAATCGTATTCTAATTAAGTGTTTTTGTAATTAAATTAATAGGCTAATAAATATTTTACAAAACATCACTTATTGGTACAATTTTACAAGGGGAAAACATACATTTTTCTAATTTTAGATAATACCAATAAGGATTTTTTTTTCATGCTTTATTAACAATAGATCTAGACCTAGGCGTAGTATTTGATAGTCATTCTTTAACGGCTGGAAATTTGAAAAGCTGTTGTCATAGTTGTATCAAACAAATTTTTCGTCTATGAAAATTTTCATAACCGTGGAATATTTTCAAAAGATTTGGAAAATTATTAATTGCGCGGAATGCTTAAAATTTATGAATATTCCATTGAGGACGATATTCAGAATTTAAATAAGAAAATAAAAAACAAATAAATCATTTCGTCGACAGTAAAAAGATCAATAAGTCCCTTATCGTATCGTAAAAAATTGGAATTTTCTAGTGTTCGATGATGAACACTTTGTTTTTTTTTTAGTATAAAAAAGATTTTTGTAATCTTATTCAATTATTATCTTAATTGAAAACCGTAAACCGTTCTCGTGAAAATATAAATTTTAAGCTTGTCGCACAATAAAAAACATTTACAGCCTCTCTTAAAGAGAAATCATTGTTAATGAAAATTTTCAAAGAGAAAAAAGTTGTTTAACATGACTTTGACAACAGCCTTTCAAATTTTAACTATTAGAAATTATTGTCAAATACTACGCCCGACCTTAGACCTATAAATTCTAAAGGAAATCTCTAGTCACGACATTAACAAATTTTTAAATATTTGTATTTATATTATTTGGGAATATTTAAGGCAAAAATATTGAAACTTATCGACTATTTTCTTTTAAAGACACATCAAATCCTTGACACATTCTAATAAATTCGATATTATTGACGACAACAAACAATTTTATACAATTATTTATAGCCATTTTGGAATTGTTAACGCCGTTTTTGAATAGAAAAAAATGCAGATTATAAACAAAGCTTCAAAAAAACATTTACAAAATAAGTAGAAATTTGAGAATTATTCATAAAAAAGGAATTCATTCTTAAATAACTAATTTTGGTAGAAATAGAAAATAACCGATTTTTTAGTAAATTAACAAATTTTTAGAATTTATTAATTTTTATAAATTTTCCATGATACCAAAAATAGTTATTCACTCAGAACATAATTTAAAAAAATACAAGAAATTTTCAAAAAGAAAGAAAAATAAATACTAATTACAATAATACGACAAAAAAAAGGATTTTTTTAAAAATAAATACAAAATTTTGTAAACTGTAAACATTCAAATATTTTCCATATATATAAATGTGTGCGTATAATATTATATTAATGGCAGTAGAACACAAAGAAGATATACAACGTTTTTTTAAATTCAAAATTACAAAAAAGAAAACTACTGAATTCTTTTAAAAAAATCACTAGGTAAGTAAAAAGAAACAAAAAATTGAAAATATTAAAAAAAATATATCACACTTTCTTTTATTCAAAAAAAAAAAATAAAATAAAATAAAAAAAATGAAGAACAAAACAAAATCATTCATACATTAAGTTAATTGAATAATAATCATTAATTGTTTTCTACGAGTATTGCAGGTTATTATTTCTATTGCTGGCCATGGAGGTGTTTGAAATGCAAAAACTTTTCCATCATGCTTTTATTTTGAAACCGAACGTATGCTTTTTTTTATGCTCTTTATACAAGTCCATATATGATGTATTTAATTACTTAAGCAATTAATTTGCTATATTAACACATTATTCACTCAATAATAAAATAATAAAATACGCAATATTTGCACGCGTGTAACTTTGCTCTTCTTGGTTTTTTGAGCTCTACCAGCGAAGTGAACTTTGAGATCTCATATAACAGTTTTAATAAAAGGAGCTTGATACGATCCGTCTGTTAGGACAAACATTGAACTTTTTTCCTTTTGCAAATGATTTTGAATTTCTAATTGCCATGGCAACATATTGAGTCTTTAGAGTAAATTGGAGTAGTGCATATTGAAGTTCACTTCTTTGCTCTTAAAATAAACAAGAATAATAAAGTTACATTCCTGCAAATATTGTACATTTTTATTGAACAAATAGTGTTACCCTTTGATTTTTGCGGAGTGTATATTAATTACATATATGGACGAGACTGTATAATTTAATGGATTAACGCATATAACTTTTTTTATTTAAACAAATATCAAGAAGCGAATCTTCTTTTTATTTGTTGAAACGCCTCCTCGGCTAACGATAGCGACAATAATCTGTATAAACCAGTTATTGAATGATTAATTATGGCAAGATACTGATATACTCATTTTCTGATGTGCTTTGGAGTAAAATTAATGTTTTCTAATATTAAAAAACGAATAAAAAGCGGAAGTTTATGAACGATATTTTTAATAACTATCGCATTTGGAGAGCACCATAATTTAGAGGAGAAAATTCTAAGAAAAACGATTCTTTGCAGTTTTCAAATTCGATGTAAAATTAACGAAAAAGGCTTCATTAATGGCCTATTATTTTGTCAATTTCTCAACCTATTCGAATTTTTTTCTAAATTGAATATTAACGACGTTCAACGGTTTAAAGAAAAAACTTTAAAATTTTTGACAAACAATTAAATTGTGTATTTTAGAACACTGAAAGTAAATAAATATTAAAACTCGGAAAAAATGGTAAAAACAAAACTTTAAATAAATTTTATTCTTTATCTCGTTGATATCGAATTAGAATTTTATCCTTTCTCTGACTGTTCTGCAGATGCAATATTTAAGTAACACTCTGTTTATCAACAAGAAAATAAGTTACTGTTTTAACTTTCAGATTTTAACTTCAACTAATACATTTAGAGGTAAAAACTTTTGGAATAAATATATTTGTTTCCGAAAAGAGATAAATTTATTTATTGAAAAATGTTAGCTTTACGATAATCATTTTGTATAAAAAATCTAAAAGCTTTTCAGAACATTTCCCTTAAAATGACTATAATAACTTTAAAATATATTTTTTTTCTTGATTATTTAAACTTTTCTTTTGATTTCATTTCTTCAACATTAGAATACTCTAACAAAAATAGGTATCTCAGAAAATGTAATATTCCAATATCCGATTATGCCATATAAACTTTTTTCCTCAATTTATGACTTTAGAACAAAAATTAATTGGTATCATGAAAAAAACTCACAGAATTGACAAAAACACTTCAAAAAATTATGGTGGATGGTAAGTATTTATACTTATTTTTTAAACAAATGTATTAATCTGAATTGAAAAAAAAAACTAATTATTGTTTAAAAATGAAATGTTATTTAAAAATAGTCATCATTTTTTACGAACAAAATTTAAATTTGAATAAACATTGAATACAGGAAATCATTGAAGTCAGGTGTGCAATATGGAATATCCGTTATGAATTCGATAGTTCACGTATTTCTCTTTTACCTATATAAAGCTCTTATACAAAGCCCACCACAAAAAAAGTTGTGTACAAAATTTATCGTTTTTAACAAAAATTAGAAGTCATAAGCTATCGGATTCAATTATTAAATTTCGATATTAAGATATAATAAAATTTACTATTTCAAACATGACAAAATAACTTTTTTTGCCAAGGTCACTGTATCTTAAGTTCTATCAAACCAACGTAGGATAGATAGATTTCAAAGTTCGAGTATTAATTTGTAAATTAAAAATATTCTTCCTTCCTAATAACGATTCTATTCTTGATCCTGAATGCCGATTTTAATAGAACTATTACATTAATTTATAATGTAGCTGAAGAATTTTTTAAATCAGACATCCAACAAAGATGTTTGATTATAAAATAAAATGTATAAACCTGTAAAATGTACGAATTGAATTACCGTTAAGGTTAAATAACGTTGGATAAAGTAAAATATTTTCGTAGATAACTAATTTTAAATTAACAAATTTGCCTGAGTTATTAAAATAAATAATAAATATTGGTCCAAGTGTCGATCGTATCACAATCTTCCTGATAATTTGACCATAAAAATTCATTTCTATTGGAAATAATGAATCCCAGAATGAGTAAAAACAAACCCTCTTTCTTTATAAATAGTAGAAATTTAAGATATTGTAACGCAAATACGATTAAAATACGGGCGACTTAAAAGCTTTATGGATGAAATAAATATCTTTTGCCAATTTTTTTAAAATAAATGTTTAAAAGAGAAAATATATAAACAAAAATTATGTATCGGAATTGGCCCTTTTTCAATATTCTATTTCAGTTATAAAATTTGTATACTGATTAAATAAAATTTGTTATCAAGAAGGGATTAATACGATCGACTTCTCCTATTTTTATATCATTCTTAAGGCTGTGTTCATATTTAAAACATATTTTACATGTTCAAAATGAAATATGAACGAGTAAAAATTGTGGAAAGAAGTACGTTTTGATATAATTTTTCAAAATTTTAAAGCTATAAGTAACAACCCCAATGAATAATTGTTACACTGGAAAACGAGGGGAATCAAATACGAATTAAAACTATTTTCATATACTTATATTTCAATGAACACAGAGTACATATTATATTTTTTGTGCGTACTTCTCATATAATTATTTTTATTTTAGCATATCGGCCAGCGACAACAAACGATTGTACTATTTTTATCCTCTTTGTTTAAGTTAAAAGCACCAATTTTTGTAGAGCTGACTAGCTAACTAAATTTTTCGAAGTGATATATTTGATTTTACTACGAAATTCGTAATATTGATCACAATTTTTTTTTTTAAGAGATGAAAATGTTGTTAGGCACTTGGTACACACAGAGAAGAATAATTGAATCATCCTTGTTTTTTTTGTAATGAATAAATTGATGAATCTTCAATTGATTCGAACGTTTCACACACAACAAACACAGTCTTAAATAATAATTAATTACGAAATGGAACACATCCAACGTTCCATATGCTAACATAATATTCCTCGATCCACAGTGATTACTGATTTTGTTACGTTATGAGTACTGTGACAACATGTTGCACCGCATTGTGCACAAGATAAACATGTGGCGGACTTTCGTTGTGATACTGGTGTTAATGGTTGTACTTTGTCTTCGGCATAACTATATCCATTTACTGTCGTCGTATGGTTTGATTTAATATTTTCGACAGTGTTATTTGTTATTGTGTCACAAGTATCTTCTTCAGCTTCTATTTGTAAATTGATTTCATAAGATAATGGGATTGTGGAAATAGGTAGTTTACTATTTAACCATGGATGTTCTAAACATTCTGATGCTGTCGGTCGTCTCCTAAAAAAAAAGGATTACAGGTTAAATATTTTATTTATAATACTACGTCGAGTTTAGCGTTGAATTGGAACTGGAGAAATTTTAAAAGTAGATGGAAGTATTTTACCAGAATGGTTTACATTTAATTTAGCAGAATATTTTAATAAATAATATAACCAAAAATGTCAAATGTTCAGCTCTTAATGGGTGCAATCTATCGTAAAATTGAAATCGTAAAATGTCGTATTGTGGAAAAAATAAACCATATTTATGAATTAAAAAAATGAGCAATACATACCTTGGATCTAAGACTAATGTGTGTCTAATAAAATCTCGTGCAGAAGTTGATACATCTGAGAATAATTCTGGAGGAAAAGTTAATTCACACTGTGATATATTCAAATAGGTCTCTTGCTTTGTATCAGCTCCAAATGGTGAATAACCGGTTAATAGTACGTATGCTAATACACCAACTGACCATATATCTGTTGCTAAGCTAATGGGTTCATAGCTTAAAATTTCTGGAGCTAAAATAAATAAAACAAATTTTGTTAATAAAATTCAATTTTTCCATGAATTTTCATACTTTAATTACTGGACCGTGATGGTAGCGTGCAATTAATGACCAGCAAGGCAAAACGCAATCGCGATCAATTGTTGTTTTAAATCGAAAGAATGGGAGTGTCAGATATTGACTGCAAAATAGTTTTACTCATCTACTAGATGGGCATATTTAACGAAATCCAGTAATTTAAGTCTTAATATTCAAAATCAATGGGGTAATCGGGAAAAATTGATTCGGAAAAAATAGATGTTGTAATAACGAGTTGGTTGGGTTGAGTTTATCGACTATGAAAGATTCGGTTGGGTTCTGAAGTTTTTAGCCCTTACGTTCGAATGGGAAAGTATTACAGAATTTTTTTTCGGTCAATGAAAATACTTACCAACATAGTCAGGTGTTCCTAAAATTTCTCGCACTTCCACACCCGGTTTTATAACACGGGATATACCAAAATCACATAATTTTACTTCGGCATCTTGTGATGGATAGTTTGATGTAAGAAGTAAATTTTGTGGTTTCAAATCCAGATGTGCTATATTTCTTTTATGTAAGTCTGCAAGTCCTTCTAATATTTGTTGCATTGTTCGCCGTGCAGTCACTTCGGGAAGGCATTCTTCTGTATCTAAAACTCCTTGTAATTCACCACCAGCAGCTCTAAAAATTAAATACAAGAAATTTTGTTAAAAATTTATTTATAAATATGATTTGTATGTATGTTTAGTTTTATTTGGAAGGCGATAAATAATTGTAAAAGTTAAATCCTTAAAAAGTAAAATTTCAAAATTTGTATTATTTTTATTATGATTTAAATATTATAATTTAAGACCAGAATTGGGTCTAAATCAATGTTGGAAAAATGAAAATTCGTTTGTAGTGGTACGGAATTCTGAATTATAATAAAATAAATGTTTTATACTTACAGTTCTAGAATAAGTGCCACTTCTGTACGTGTATCAAATACTTCATGAAGTTTAACAACACGGGGACTTCTAGAGCATTGCAACAAAACAGCTACTTCGTGACCTATTTCACGACTTGTGTCCTGAGCACGGCGTCTCTTTCTTATGAACTTTGCAGCATATTCAATACCAGTTGCAAGATGACGTACTTTGCGGACTGCAGCAAATTTACCTCTGTAAAAACAATAAATATTATATTAATGTTTTTTAATAATTGTTTTTGAAATCAATTTTATACAATTAGCAATAACAATAGTCAAAAAAAATATTTATTTAGTTTTAAAGAAAGTTTTTCATTATGCAATTAAAAATATTGTACATGAGTTTTCACAATGTGATTGATATACATCTATGATACTTCAATTATTTTAAAATAATATAAAAATACATTCACGTTTCCTTTTACTTTTCTGTTTGTGTCACGAATCTTTTATTCCTTATTACATGATTTTATATAAATTCTTGATTAGACTTTTTAAAATTTAATGTAAAATTCAATATTGTTTAATTTTTTTATGTTCTTAACTATTGTAAATTGTTAAAAATCAAATAAAAATGTTTATGATTTAATATCGAAGAAATTCGATTTGCGATAGATTAAAATTTTTATTTTTGTCTCCAAACATCCTCATAATTTGACCATACATTTTTATATTCATATTATGAATTCCAAATTTCATCAAATTTTCTAAAACCCAGATTGTTTTAACTTTTTTTATGGTAATACTTATCCCCAAAATTGATCGAAACAGGTGTTGGAACTCGTTAATAAAAAAAAAAAACAGTCTATACCAAAGAGTGAGCCTCAGAACGATAAACCTGAAACTTCTAAAAAGCAATCTAATTACAAGATTATTACAATCTTTGATCTATAATAACCTATAGGAGTCAAAACCTGACACTCACGTAGATCAATAGATAAGAAGGTAGAGAAATCTCCATCGATTCCGTTGGTTTAGATTGATGTGATTTTTCAGAAAATATGAAAGATTAGAAAAAGTTTATATATACACATCGATCGTAAATTTGGTACTCGATAACTTTGGACTAATCTATTTTTTTCTAAAATGCAAAGTTTTAGAGTAAATTGCAAAAAATTGTGGAAAATCGTTTAATTATCCGAAATCACCCTTTTTTTGCCTCTATGAAAATATTTATTCTATAAGTAAAAAAGTTAAAAATTGGCATAGGTGGATGGCATTGTTGCGTCCGAAATTTCATCTAATTTGATGGGAGTATATCCTTAGAATTTTCGATGTGTTAGAAGCCTCATTAAGTAGCTTTGTTAGAACCATAAAAGCCCATAGATTTTTTTTTCTGCATATTTTGTATTTTTTTCGATTCTAAAGAAGATCTGGATTCGAAGACTAGACATATATAATATAGCTATTCTTTAGAATGGTAAAAAATTTCAATAATTAATATAGAAATTTTCATGTTTCTTTAACTCTGTGATCGTGCCAGAGCAATCTTAAATTATTTTCTGAATTTGATATCTATTTATTTCTCTTAGTAATTAAAATTCGAATAATAGAATTTCGATCGAATGTAAAGAATTGTTTTTTAATATTTTATATTAACTTTTTGTTACATGAGAAAGTCTATACGTAAATATATTAACAAACAAACAATTTCAATAAATTTTTCATCAATTAAATACATATATAATATAATATCTATCTCTAACGAATGTGTTTATCTTAAAAATGTTTGTTTATAAAAGAAAGTTAAAAAGAACGTGAAGTGGAAAGTTATATTAATAATCATATTTTCAATTATTGTATATATTTATAGTAAGTGTGTATTTGTTGAGTTGATTGTTATGAAATAATATGCACCAAGTTTATGGTTAACAATTTATTAACTGACCTTTGATTGGAATAATAGCTATTCTCAATTATTATATTTTTCTATTATACAAAAATTCGTGAGCATCAGGCTCCCATCATTAAGGTTATATTTTCCCATCATTGAATACTTGAGCATATTTAATATTCAAGGAATAAGAAAGGCAATTGGGAAATTGATAATTGATACTACAAATGAACTTCTTGTATGAATGCACTTCTTTAACATTAAGTCAATTGACATGCAAATTTTAAACCTTCCTACTCAATTTGATGGGGCTGTCGAGGTGCAGCCTCAAAAATCGCTAAAACATTATATTTCGATAAAAAAAGGGAATGGAGGTTGTGAGAAGCTGACATTTCCCAGATACAAATTTCGACTCTTTTGCTAAATTTGAAGAACCTGCTTAGAATGCAATTCGTTAAAAACTGCAAAAATTTTGTTACAAAAAGAGAGTGGAGGTACTGAGAAGTACCTCCAGGGGGTTTCACAAATTTTCAACCCTCGAACTCAATTGATGAGTATGGGGCTGTTGGAATGGGGTAGTTTAAAAAAAAATAGTAGGCGACGAAGTTTTCCTCCTGATTATTCTCTCTAAACTGCTGAACACAGAGCATAAGTCTATATTTTCGGGGAAATATGATTATAAATATTACAGCACTGTTAACGATAATGTTTATTTAATTATTAGTCGTGATTTTTACAATAAGCAATTTTATTTTAATAACGAGTTTTCTTATCGTTTAGCTATTTTTTTTTTAAATTAATTGTCTTGTCAGTTCAATACTTCAATCAATAAAATGAAACTTTAAAATAGAAGAATCAACGTAATTCATTATTAAAATATTCTATGTATAGGAATCTATTAGATTTAAAAGGTTTGACGCCACTAGGAGCATCATTTTGAACTATAAATTAAAGATTTCTATGAAAATGGTGAACGAGATACAATTTATGGCCACCTGTTCTGTTAAAAAAATTGAAATCTGTACATATACTTTCAATTTGTTTTAACTGTTATACAGTCTTAATTCATTAAGTGTATCAGAACAGTTGGCCATAAATTGTATCTTTTACCAGTGTAAAACATTCCCTACCCTTATTTCGAGTGTTTTGAAACGGGAATACGTGAGGCCAAGGGAGGTGGATGCTATAAACCCAACAAAGCGGGTGGATATCAAGCTAGTAATGAATAAATTGTAATGATAAATATTGGGGATTAGATATGAAATGACCAAATCTCTTATAGAAAAAAAAGCTGAGGCTTAGGAACCTTACTGCAAGCATTTTCTTGTAATTATCACGAAGGTTTATTATTTAAGTTCGATTTCATGTGAAAACTATGGAAATAAGGTACTAACTCTCCAGATTTGATTGGGAGATTCCCGAAATTGTGTAGTCTTCTCCCCGACTCCCGATATCAACATAAATTCTCCAGAGTAGTGAAAAAAATATTTTTGGATTATTTTTTTCATAATCAGGTAAATTTGACAATTCTGAGCAGTTCTTATTTTAAATTACTTGGGGCATATTTATTTAAATATTTAATTATGGGAAAACTGGGTACACATCAAAAATAACGAACAATATTATAATTCGGTGGTATAATTAGATTAATTTCACTATTTCCCGACTTTTTGGTTTATTTTATCTTTCGATTTTGCGAAACTTGAGGTATTTGGTTATTTGAAAGTAAATTGTATACGAATGAAATCGCAGATATATCTTATGAGTTAATCGTCAAATAATTTAAAGGGAACTAATTGTCTAAATTTGATTTTAACTGTTATTTGTTGATGGTACATAAGAAATTCAATTAGTGTTCAATAACCTTTTTATATTAAAAATTTTTGATGAAAAAATAATAAATAATTTATTATTCATATTTTATTGACATTGTTGATAAAATGTAGATAATTAAATACCCATTCATGACGAATTTGTTAATATGATTTAACGAATCATATGTAATACCTAGACACACATGCACACACAACGGGTACTTGTTTTCATATAAACATTGAGATGAAAAGAATTAAAAAATTGTTTTTTTTTTATATACATTTATTTTAAATGAATATGAAACAAACGGTTTTTGATTCGGGAAAAAAAAATCAGGTAACGGCTCACATAACATCACATGAAGACTGGTGTATTGTCTAGATTTTGTGTACAGGAATTTTATCAATTTTTTTTTTAAATATCTACTGATATTACTGAGTCAATCAAATTTTTTAATTTGTTTATCAATTGTGTATATAAATTTTTAAGAATTTAATTTTTTGACAGGTTCTACTGACATTTTGTTGTATTTTTTCTTCCGTAAGTTAGTGAAAAAGGTCAATCAACTATTTGGAAGAATTAAAATATATTATTTTGATTAATAACTAAAGTCGATGACCGACCTTGTTGTCACTGAGTGACTGAGAATCACATTTGACATGACAATTGAAAAGCCCTTTAATTTTTGTTTGCAGAAAAACAGTCAGACATATTATGTAAATTTCTATTGAAATTAGAGAAATAATTAATCGTTCTTTTTATGAAATTGAATATTAGAAATTATTTCTTATTGACAAGTAAATAAACGACCCTATCAAATTATAAAAAAAAATTAAGGTAGTACGGGCGCCAAAGCAAGTTTAGACTTGTGGCTGAAATTATTTGAACTTTATTTTCAACTTTGATGATGAATTTTGATATAACTTCATGAATGTAGACGAAAAATAAGAATAAAATTTTGCGATATCTGCCTTGGTTTTCGAAATATTGAAAGCTAAATAATTAAACAAAATTTTCGATATTTTGAAAATTACTTTAGATATCGAAAAATTTTATTCTTACTTTTCATCTGATATTGTCAAGTTATAACATAATTCACCATCAAAATTGGAAAATATATTTTTTTAAATTTGTATCTCATCCTTAATTAATTGGTCATTTATTTATTTAAATAATCGGGCAACCCTCCGAAAACTTTTAGAATGGATTTAAACTTAGCCCAACTTCATATTTAGAAAAAAATCAAGCTTCTTATTTAAAATTGCCTTGGTGCTTGTACATCCTTAAGTGAATTATTATATTCAAAACGTACTTTACTATACATCTCTATATATTACAAATGCGAAAGTAAGCATGTTTGTTTGTTTGTTTGTTACGCTTTCACGCTAAAACTAGCGAATGATTTTTAATGAAACTGTTCAGCAATGTAGCTGATATATCACAATAACACATGAGATATAATTTATAAAGATATATTAATAAAAAAATAAAAAAAAATTTAAAAATTAATTTAATTTGACATTACCATAAATTACTGATTTCTGTAAAAATAGTCAATATAAAATATTTCAAGGCCATCTTCTCTGATATACTCAATGAATAATTACTATTATACATTTAAAAAAATAGAAAACCATACATATATTTTACCTCTGTAAAACAATTCTTACCATTATTTCGAGTGTTATAGAAAGAGGATAAGCGAGAGCAATCTTTATCAATCTTTACTTTTATGCCCAGCGAGCGAGTGAGTATCTATAGTTTACTATAAATCGTAAATAAATATTTTTGTTTGTCTCAAAACTTAACAATAACGAAGTTTCTGGCTAGTTAAATAAAAATTTCGAAAGAAAGATAAAAAAACAGCAGTGGTTTCGTTTGTATAAAGTCTTTAACAATATTTGTTAAAAGAAAATAAATTTCACTATCATTTAACTGTGTAATGCAGAAAAGTTGGATAATTTCAAATAGAATTAAATCAATATTATTTAAAGATAACTATCATATTCGCATAGCTATAGACAATATAATTAATATAATTAAAATGCGTCGTGCAGTCAGAAAACTAAACTATCAGAATAAATTTCACTTTCTCATAGAATATATTTAAACATGATATAAATTATTAAAATTAGTGTAATGATCAATAAATGTTTTTTTGAAACAATACAAAATAACCAATTAAATATTAACATTCATTGTAAGTTAGTTTTGTATGAAAAATTTATATTTTTGTTTTGTTTAATTGTACTTTATTAGATAATTTATTTATTCATCGTGCAATACTGAAAATAACAATAAATAAATAAATTAATGTATAACATAATAAGTAATTTTGTTTTAAAACGACATTACTTATTAACATGAGAATAATTTCACTAGTATTAGTGTAGTATTTATTATTAAAATCTAATAATAATACATTTGTCTTTACTTGTATTGGGGTTTCTTGCGAGGACAATACTTTTATCGATTTCGCCCAAGTTTCGTTTCGTTTTCGAAACATTATCAGTACCGAAATTTAAAAAAAAAATCGAGTCTAGGTCGAAACTATATCGTTCGAGTCAAGAAATTATCGAATGAAAATAAATGGGACACGACGAAAAAAAAAAAGAAAAACTCTTTTTTCCTCTTAAAGAAAAAGTGAGTGTGTTAAAATGTTAAAATTAGGGCTTCAAGAGAGACTAATGCTTTTATCTGCTACGCTTCGATTTCTTAAACCAGCAAAAAAGAAACTGAAGCTATTTAGAGACCACGACCAACTAAGACTCAACAAAAGTTTTACTCCAAACAAGGAGTCAGAAATTTCATTCGGGAAGGGGAGGGGGTGTGGCTGAAGTGATTGTTAATTGAAATTCATTCAGAAAGTTTCAAAAGTAAAATTTTCAACATGTATTCTTTGGGCAGGATTGTTTAAAGTTTCTAGGATTTTTTCCGTTAGTGTTTTCCCCAAAACTACACAAGACAAGAGTGAAATTTCTGTATATTTCGTCTCGTTTTTCTTTTCTTCTCGTGAGTGGTCGCACACTTGTTGTCAGAAATCTAAGACTTCCAAAAACTTCATTGAAAAAATCCAATTATGTTAAACCCTATTATTTGGGCGGTCTATCATAGTCTAATCTCTCTCAATTTTTTTAAATTTATTTTTCCATATTTGATGTAGCTATATCAATATTAATTCAACCATAGTTTATAGGAAAATCGTGAGCTGCTTAAACCTTATTATTTTTAAAACCTGGAGTCCTCCATTTTAAAAAACCCTAAACTGCCAGCCGCCACGCTTTCTTTGCTTTTCATACTACGCAAAATGGGCAGAAATTTAAATCTTGCGTTAATGATCACTCTTTATTATTAATTTTAACTTGGAATGCGGAATTTAATGTCCAAACAAGATTTTTGATAACCAAAGATTCATGAACAACGTAAGTTAGGTTGGTTAACTTATAATAAACAAACTGATGAATATATTACCTACATATTTATAAACGTCCTTAACAAACATCCAACCGATGCACGATGGATGCAATGGATGCAAACCTTTTTATATTAAATAAAAATTATAATAATAATAATAACTTTCTCTCTAACACATCAACTAATTATGTATAATTAGATACTATTATTGCTGTCATTCAAAAATGACTATTTTATTCAAATCAGTTATTTAATTTTAATATAACTTGAAAAATATCTCCATCAGACAAAACACATTTCTCGTTGAATGAACAAGTGGAATTAAATATTCCAAAAATAATAGAAAATTTCCATTGCTTTGATAATTTTGAAAAATTCCAGGGAATTTATAAATCGAGCAAAAATAATGAAATGGTAGAATACAGTATGCCCGAAATAGGGATAGTTCTAAAATTCGGAATGTTAGCAAGTGGTAAGAAATAACTTTTGTTCAGTAAACTTTTCCGTAAACTTATTGAGTTCGGCTTAAATCGAATGCAAAACCAAACCAAATTTATTTCTAGTAATAAATTAGTCATGAATCTTTTAACTATTATAAATAAGTAACATAATTGTTTAATAAAACTTTTGTCGCATAAAAAAATATATTATATCCGGAAACATAAACAAATACGTACACAATAACATCCACTTTTAGTAATTTAAGAATGAAATATTTTTACTATTTTAGTAAAGAGTTGCGTATTGTCAACATAAATTTATAAACATTGTGGATTGCAACAAAATATCCGTATATAAATCAAAAACATACAAAATTAATACTTTTTTAATATTAATAAATTGTTTATAAATTAAAACACATTAAAAAAAAGTAAGTATAAAAGTAAAAAAACAAACATTAAAAATCTTTGAACAAATAAAATTTTTATATACTACAGGTCAGGCATGGGCAAATGTGACTCAGAGAAGTCCCTCGGACTCTTCACGTAAAATACGAGTAAGACAGTGACGACCTAACCAGCGACAACCTAAAATACGAGTAAGATAGAGAGAAAACATTTTTTTCTACCTATCTCATTACTTATTAAGAGAAACTGGGATAGGTAGAAGATTCGTATACCCGTCTCGCTTCTTCCTCTATGAGTAATGTGGACTTGGATAAAGAGACACACAATAGAGTTTATGACACACAATAAAGTTATAACAACTTAACTTCGACTTAAAATAACTCGCCCATGCCTACTATAGGAACATGTTGAGCTCTGAATTTATAAAGGGGACATAACAATATATATTTCTAAAAGTATGGATGAGATGGAATAAACAACTAGTCAGGAAGATATGAAAAATGTTGAGGATTTATATTAACAATTAAATATTTCGAAACAAATAAATATTCTATTATGAATTTTCTTTTATGGCAGAAATTTTTAATCTGTTTAATAAGAAACATAGAATATTTATTATAAAAAACGATCTAAATTTTAAAGCAGATTTAGGTCAACATATAATCAAGCCATCAAGGTTGTAAGTTATATTATACAATGGACTACCATAATTTAATATTTTTTGTTGATAATAATTTTATTAGAAAATAAAGAATTTATTAAATTATTATTTTGTAGGTAAATTAATTTGAAAATTATATTTTAATTTGTTAACAAAAGAGTTAAATAAAAATATTATTAAATTTTATTTTTTAATATACTTTATAGTGAAAGAGTGAGAGGTCTAATTTTGGGTACGTAGGTCTAGTATTTAAAGACTTGAATATCCTCTGAGCCAGTATTTATTGTTTCCATCCCTCCAGATTTGAATTAACCACTTCAGAATTTGTGTAGTTTCTCCCGACTTCCGATATCAATATAAATATGTTCCAGAGTTCAAAAAATAAATAAATATCTTTTTTATTTGTTTTATATTCTGAGAAGCTTATATTTTAAATTATTTGAAGAATATTAATTTAAACTTTTAATTATGGAAAAACTGTTTACACAAATCGGAAAAAATCCGACCTTCTGGTTTATTCCCGGATTTTGAGGTGGAGCCTTACTTGTATCTAAAAGGTTCCAGGTCATAATTTCGTAGGCAATTCTAGTTTAATTTTATTAGATAACATATTTTTATCAATTTTTAAAGATGCTTAGCTGGAAAAATAGTTCTTATCAACAAATTAGAATATTTATTTTTTTTGCATTGTAAAGAGTTTTTTTAGATTTTTGAGGCCTACTTTGTAAAAAAAGATCAGTGATTAATGTTTGATAAAACACAAAAATGGTGGTGAAATTGAAAAATTAAATTTTAGATTTTAAGCATCAAAATTAGCTTTTTTAACAAAATCCAGACTAATCACAGATTATTTTTTTTTTTTAAATTGTAAAACCTGAAAGTAGTCTTTTTACGAGGTACGCTATATTTATCACAATAATTACCTTTTTATGAAGAAATCTTCATAAAATCTACAGAAATAAAAAACTTTTTTTTTATAAAAATAACGGGGAGGTTCTGTTTTTGTAAAATAAATTAAAGCATTTTTTATTTCGCAATAAAAGTATATAATACATTTAAAACAATAACAGGGTATGTATATCAATGACTTGACTTTTCAACAGGTTTTCTGTTTCATGTGTGTGTATTAAATAGTTAAAATAGAAATAATAATAATAATAAAAATTAAATATTTATTTATTGTGTAATAATTAATTGTTTTAACTTACTAACTAACTGTTAACAATAATCATTGTATAACTTTTGTTATATTGTATATTAAAAGATTAAATTATCAAGGTAACAAACACATGGGTACTAACTAACATTTAAACATTTAAACATTTTTACGTTCATATAATTACTTACAAATTTTTAATTATAATTACCGACTAACTAATAAGATATATTCTTTAATTTATAAGAAAAAATGCTTTGTGTTCAAATTAATCGAATTTACTAAATTTATTCTAATTATAATGCTACCTTTTACTTTCATATTATACAAAATTTTATTATTATTAATTAAATAAATGTATCAAAATTTAAAATTTCAAGAGTAAAGGCTCATTCAACTTTAAAAACTTCCCCTTTGGTTTCTTAAAGTTTCGCAATATAATTATTTAGATTAATAATCATACAAAGATAATGCGAATTCTAGTTCAAAATGGTTTGTTTTGAAATAAAGTAGGAAATAATTATACAAAAAATATAACCATTTTTCTTCAATAAAATAAACTGAAAAAGGTAATGTCTAGAATTCTAATATTGTTTTATTATGAAAATTTTAGTATATGTTTATTGAAATACAAATTATAAAATCAAACAACGCAATTAGCTTAGTTTTTAAGTCAGGTAGCTAATAATTAAAATATTATTTACATAATATTAATTAACAAATGCAAATTAATATTATTATAAAGAAATTATTACCATCCATGGATGGTCGCAAAAAAAACACAGAAACATTGTAAACAATTTATATTTAAATTAGATGGAAATTTATCGAGGTTAATAGTATCAGTTTTTTTTAATATTAATTTTTACAATATCCAAACATGGTCATTAACACCCATTGGTTAAATTTTAAAGGTTAAGGTTTGAAATGGCTGAATATGTATTTTCGAATATTTGTTATAAACAATCGCCTACCGAGGTAAACGGTTCTGTTAAGTTATCGGGTTTTTTGTCATATTGATTCCCTTTTTAATATTGATTAATGCACTGTATGAAATGAATATATATTATGGTTTCGGATTTCCCGCTACGTTAATATCCATTTTCGGTGGTCGTATTTAGTTCAAATAATCGAAAATTGGGCTTGTAGAGTTTTATTTCAGGCGAATAAGGTAATTAAATGTGGCGATTGATTTAAGCAATTTGGAGAGGATTAAAGGGGGGAAACCTACTCTTCCGACGGTTTCAGGGATTTATGCACTTTTACAGCACCTCCAAATTGAGAGAAGAAGTGTGAAAATTTGCATGTAGTGTGGAATGACCTTTTGGAGGGTGTAGCTTATTCACCCCCTTATACCCTTTTATGCTGTGATGGTGATAGAGATCCAGGATTGAAAATTTGAATAGAGTTATTATTAGTCTCCTTCCTGTTTCTTTGTTTAGAATTTTATATTTTCAAGAACACGAAAAGAGTACAATTTTTCAATTTAATCAAAGGCATCTAATAATAACCATAAGCAGCTATTGAAGGTGAGATGTGAAGAAATGTGAATGAATTTCAGATTGAGAGAAATCCATCGACAAGTTTTGTACCGGCGATGATGACAATGAATCAGCAAGTTTTGCATGCATTTTCTATCATATTGAAACGAAACATAAGAAAAGTTTTAATCTATTAATCTCGCATAGTAGTTGCGTGTGTTTTGATTACACAAAACACATTAAAAACAAACATTTATTTCTCCCAAGATTATTATTTAATTTGATTCGAGTTTTTTTCTCGCCTTTCTATTGTTTACTTACATACATACAGAGATACATACGTACGTACGTAGAACGTATTTAAAAATCAATTTAACTAGATACTCTTTTGTATAGATATTTAACCTTACAATTGTATTAATTAACCCAATTCTCAAATGTGGAATTAGTATTTAAGTAAAAAAGTATGTTATTTTATTAAATACATACATTTTGTATTTATTATTTACACATATTTGGAAAGATTATTTTTATTTATTATTATTAAGATTAATGTTTTTCACATACAATTATTCTATGAACATGTCTAGTCAAACGATAGCATACACTGCTTGTGATATCGATATAACTGACAAACATATTGAGCGATAACCAATAATAATAACACAGACACTTGGTCCAAAAAAAGTTTAAGAAACAAAAAAAGACTTCGATTATCATGACAATTTTGCTATAGTACGCTACACCCACCCATATGTATATAACTGCATTGCAGAAAGTAATATGTTTATTTTTGCAAAACTTTCCTCCAACCGAGTGCCCCACGACACCTTATGTACTTCATTAACAACTTAGTATCAATAAAGAAATACCTTAAAATTTTGCTGTAATTGAGATGTTGAATATCAAAAGTGCTTATTATAATGGAGTCAATGAAACGAGATTAGTAGAAAATTTTATAGTGATCGAATGACGTATGCGTTTAAGACTCATTGTCCTTACGATTATAATATATTATAAATGTGAAAGTAACAATGTTTGTGTGTTTCCGCTTCCACGTAAAAACTATTAAACATATTTGAATGAAAGTGTACAATAACATAGCTCATAAATCAGATTAACACATGAGCTATAATTTACATCTATGAGTATAATTTCGAACTATAAATTAAAGATTTCTGTAAAATTGTGTACAATATACAATTCATGGCCATCTGTTCTGATGCACTCAAGGAATTAAGACTATATAACATTTAAAAAAAATTGAATTCTGTACATATATTTTACCTGTGTAAAATAAGCTCTAGCCTAATTTTGAGTGTTATGTGAGGGGGACGAGCGAGAGCAAGAGAGATGAAGACAATAACGCGATGGTCTTTACTTTTAAGCCAAGCGAAGCGGGCGGGTATCAAGCTAGTTATTAATAATTAGGGTAGATATATTAAATAGTAAAATTAGAACAAGAAACCTACAATCAATTTTTATTTTTGAGCTTTGAAGAGATCAAAATGAATTGTGTTCATCATAATTACATCATTCGCGTGAAAATAATAACGCTGTCGTGTGATTATACGAGGTGCTAAGCCTTTATTTAATATTTTACTCAAAAATATTATTTTATCAAAATATTACCTTTAAAAAATATGATATGACCTTAAGATTATATTATTATTATTATTATTATTATTTGTCAGAATATAATAAGATTAGAGTTGTGTTATTACATTAGATGGCATTTACATAAGTTGGTTTGGAATTTTAAATGTAAATATTTATTCTTTTAAAAAAGACTTATTTTTGGTCCATGATAACTAATTTGTTTTATTATCAAGCAGAAGATAATTATTTTTTGATTATGACTGTGTTTAACTTGTAAGAAAATGAATAAGTTTAATTTTTATGATAAAAAATTCATTATAACAAAAAATGAGAGATCTCAAAACAAAGATAATTATTTCAAACATAGTTTAATACTAGAAATACTTGTGATTTTGTTTGGGTTTAGAATTGACGCCAAAATATTTATGATATTGTAGTAGAAAAGTTAGTATATTGAAATAACGTTAAATATTTCGAAATATGTTTTTTTTTGCGTCTTCAGGCATGTATTATTAAAATAAAAAAACAAACTGATAATAATAAAACTATTTCGAGGGACAGTTAATAGGTATCGAATACCTATAACTAAATAGTATACAAAGAAATTAAAGAAAATTTCTCACATACAAGGATATAAAATTATTACCAATCAAATTTATGATTTATAATAACACCTTAGTACTTAAAATATCAAATTTTATTAATGTTTTCTTAATAAAAAAATTATTTTAAAATTCATAATCATACAAGTACACCTTTATTAGGTAGGTGGTGTTTGATTAATGGACTGTAAAAAGAATTAATGTAACTCAATACAATAAAAAATATATAAAAAAAAACGCTTCGATTAAATATCACTTTTTTATTATAAATATTTTAAACTTTACATTTTATTAATAGCTTTAAGGATGTACGAGCACCAAGGTAATTTTAGATAAAAAGCTTGATTTTTTTAAATATGAAGTTGCATTAAATCAATTCTGAACATATTAAGGAGGGGAGGGGGGGGGTTGAGCGATTATTTAAATAAATAAAAGACTTCAAAAGTAGGCATATTTAGCATTGGTTTTATGGTAAAACCGTAGATGTGGAAATGTCGGTGGAAATTTAAAAAAGTAAAAATCTAAATTATTGAAAACAAGCAAACCCGCTTTGCCACACTAATTAATTAAGGATGTATATAAGCACGGTAAGTAGCGTGGACAAAAATCTAAAAAAATATATTTTTTCAATTTATGTTTGTTAAAAGACGAAAAGTATAATAATAATGGTGTTTATCTGGCATATACGCCTATAACAGGGGCCACCCACATCATTATTTGTTAATCTTTATTTATTTAACTACATTCATATTTACATTTACAATTTTGATGTGGGTGTGAGTCGGTTACTTCGTCCTTATCCAAGCGACGACAATGTGATCAATTCTACCGCCCCAATTAATTATAAGTGTTCACACTGCCGCTGCCTGAATTTGAACCCACAACTTAAGATATCGAAAAATTTTAAATCGTCATCAAAGTTGAAAATAAAGTAAAATTTATTTCAATCCTAAATCTGAACTTGTCTTGGTGCTTGTACATCCTTAATAGCTTTAAAATGTTAAAAGTATTAAAAAAAAAAAATTCAGAACAAATGATCATGTAAAATATGGGAAAAGCTACATGAATGATGACTGTATAAGGATTGTAATATCATGATTCAGAGTGGTGTAGAATAGGTAATTATTATATTATATTTATTTATTTATGTATATTAATTATCATAATTTTAATTTGCATTTTAAAATGATACGTTTTATTTGTGTTAAAGGAATTATCAACACTCTTGACAAATTAATACCATCAAATTCAAGCTGAACTATCCGAGATGGACACTTGTAATTATACATTTTTTGTAAACATTAAAGAACGTATATTTACAATTTCTCAAAATCATGAGTAGCAGAGCCCCGTCACTAATGACAGAGAGGATAAGACATCTTTTCTTCCTCCCCTTCACTGTGACAGCTCCTGCACTAGTCATGATAAACTGTCAAATCGGCCTCCATCTAGATTGGCCTTTTTAAAATATCTTCTTTGAGAAGAAACTTACAGTTCGCAAAAGGAACTCCCAGATGTCTACTGATACTTGTGTCCGGCAGCATTGTGCCATTTCTAGCAAGGTCGTCGGCTTCACAATTTCCCAGAATGTCTCTGTGTACAGGTACATTCATTTGTTCCAACAGCTCGTTTAAGGGCGATCGACACTCCAGTGCTATCTCTGAACACCAACTTAATTCACACGCAAATTTCCACCGACTAAATTTGGAGTAGCTTTAGAGGTAAATGGGTTTTTGAGCCTTACTCCTACTGTATCCCTTGTAAACTAACTCCAACTTTTAGGGTGTTATCTACCCAAGAAACTGGCTTACATGTCGAATTTCAAACTTATTTGGCCCCAGAAAGGACACCGAGAATTCCCAGACGTAGCAGAAAAAAACGATATATAAAGGTAACCATAAATGAATAAATATTATGTAATATGTTTACGTTTTGGATAAAATGTTGTTTGTTCCACTTGGATCAATTTTGTGGTATGAAGTTGTACGTACTTACTCTGTTTTTTGTTCACCTTCAATTGACAACTTAATAATATTTATGACAATTTTATCTAAAATGCAATTAAGATAACATAAATATTGGTGGCAACTGTACAAGTATTTACAATTATATCAGCTACGGTTTGATACTTTTTAATCGCCAGGATTGACATTTTACTTAATATACGACCCACACTGCCTCGGTACGTAATAACTATTTAGAACAGTAAATTTATTTTATCGAAATTGTAATGTACTAAATATTTTTAATTTTCTTTGCAGTATTGTTTTTACTTCTATTTCATAGTTTTTGGAGAAACGGGAAATTTATTGCCATAAACTTTCCTCTTTGATCACTTCAATTTTATCGAATGAGGTGAAATTAGGATCAGTAGATACACCATTCAAAACTATTTACAAATAGGGGATCGGACTTAATTTTTTTACCACTTCAGATGAAGAAATTCTCACTTCACGAATAGAAAAGTGAAGTTGGTTTTTAAAAATCTTTACTAGGATGAAAGATGAAAGTTTAAAATTCCTAATTAAACAAAGAGGAAGATACCCACTAGTGACGTGGGTATCGTCATAGAGATTACATATAAAACTTTGTTTTGCTAAAAAGAGATGGGCAATCTTTGAATGCAATCTTTGAATTCAATCTTTGATTGCTTATAACTCCTTCGTTTTTTAATCGGTCATGGTATCAAGTCTAGTTTTACATTTTTATGGGTAATATGGCCAATTCGGCATCAGGATTATCCCCTATTTGCAATCTTCTTAAATATTTGCAATCTTTTTAAAATACTTAAATAATCATATGTTTTTTCTCGAGTCGATCGAATGATTTTTGGAGAAGTCCCTCTTTCCCAATACATTAAACTTATATTAAGCTGTAAACAAAATTTGCATCCAAAGGGGAGCTATATTTTGTAAAAAATTGTTTTTGCATTTTCGAATTTTATGAAATATTTTCCCTGATTTGATTACAATAACTTCTAATATATTATGTTTTTCAAAATGGTAATTAAAGTTTAAAACAATGTATTATTTTTATATTTCCTAGTTAATAAATCAAAATATTTTATTAATATTATCATACTAACATATATTAAAATAGCTTATTTGCATACGATAGTTAATAAATTAAAAAAAAAAAAAAACATTGCAAATAATAATATAACTTTATAATAATACATCTTAATTTATGTATTTGTTAAAAGACTTCATTAATAAACAATAAATAATATATAAAAAAAATAAATAGAAAATTGCATAGACAAGTTGCCCTTAACATAATTACAATCAATTAATATATTTATTAATATTAAATATAAAATATATGTTATTATGATGAATCCCTGCAGTTTCTGAGTACGTCTCTATTTACAAATGCGAAATATATAGAACAAATATAATTGTATTTTATTCAATATTATAGTGTTCGCCTAATAAAAATATAATACAAGATACGGTTATAAGGCTGACCTTCACCCATCTGATAATAACCAGATTTTTATGAAATTTTATTGATTTTTAAATATTATAGTTTTTCTATCGAAAAATGTTCATGGCTATTTTTAATTAAATTAATTTTAATCAATTTTTTTCATGAACGGTTTTTTTCAGGCTCTCATTATTTTCGTAATTAAATTATCTTTCCTCTGATTCCAATTTCCATTGGTATTTTTTTAAATCCTTTATCGGTCCGTTGCATTTTAATTATGTGGACTTTAATTCGTTAAACAATCGATTGAAAAATTTCCTTCCTTTGAGAAATAGTTCAAAATCAAAAAATACATGAATCTAAGCTCCTGAGTCGATGTGGAGCATTTTATCTCATAGGCTATATAAAATGGTCCACAAATTCATGGATTTTTTGACGCACCATATCCTAAACTATTTCTCAAAAGAAGTGCAATTTTTCAATCGATTGATTAGCGGTAACGATATATTTATATTATTACTCCTTGTAAATAAAATTAGTAAAATTGAAAAACATTTCTTTCCCTTACCAAATAAGTTCCCTAATGATCGAACACCTCCCAAAACGCCCGAAAAGGGGTAACATGGTTTGATTGATGGTAGTCGGGAAAAGAAGGGGAGTTATGTCTGCTAGCATTGCGTTAGATTTATGCGGTCGTTAGGGAACTAGTTTGGCTGATATTGAACTGATAATAATTTGTTCCTTTAAATTGAAATTATTTGACTTATATTTACTGTATATTAATAATAACAAGATGAACTCAATTTATCCTGACGTTTATTAATAAAATAAATAAATCCTATTGTATAAACCATCCACATATATTTTGCATTATTTAGATTGATTTTTAGCATAAAGTAGGTCATTAGAGAATTTGATGCTTAAATGGAGGTGCACTCAAGTATTTGAATTTAATATCTAAATTGCATGAATAATTAGACCAAGGTCGAGTATCTATACACAAAAAAGAACTAAAAAAAACATCATTGCAGAGCAGAAAAAAAAGCAATTAGATATAGTTATTTTTATATATTTCATTGATTTTAGTGTAAAATAATTTTTAAATTCCGTGCAAAAAAAAAAAAAAAAAAAAAAAACAATTTAACCTTTTTTAAATGATCTATTATTATTAGTCAATTTAAATTTTTTTATTAGTAATGATTTTGTGATCACAATCTAAAAATATATTCTTACTCATTGAAAAATTACAATATTGGGTTGAACAACTTCGATTCGAGAATTGAATTAATAAAAAAGAATCCATTCTATTGATTGATTCATTTGCTTTAAAATTCTTGTTAATAATAATTTTAATTTTAAAGCCAATTAAAATTGTTGAGCCTATTATGAATTGATTTGCATCTTATGAAATGATTTCTAAATTCTATTTTTCAATCCTACACTAATTGATCATAAAATTAATTAAATTTTAATTGTTGTTTGATGATTTTATAATTCGTGGCTGTTGCACTTTATGTGTCTGTCTGGACACTTTAAAGGATGAATTCATTAAAATAATTAATTACTAAATAAATTTTATTTTAATTATAACTAATTTAAATCGAGTTCGAAGAATTCGACATTTTAACGAGAGGGGAAGGGGTACCCAAATTTCATGCTTGGTTTATTTATTCTTTTTTACCCCCGAAACAAAAATAGGAATGTTTTAAGTTTGACCGCTATGTGTTGCTATGTGTCTGTCTGTCTGTGGCATCGTAGCGCTTAAACGGATGAACCGATATTGATTTTTTTTTATTGTTCGAAAGATAATTTAATGGAGAAGTGTTCTTAGCTGTGTTTCAATTGCGAGGTAAGAATTCCGTACCCGGAACAACAAAAAATAGGCCATAATCCTCAAAAGCGGTTCAATTTGGAGAAAGCTCTAAGGAAAAAGGTAATTTAAGGGAGAGTGCTCTATACATATCTTTCAAATGCGAGTTTAGAGTTCCGTACACGAAAAATTTGTCGGGGTTTTTAAATTTTGTAAATTTTACTTGTTATAAAAAATGTTAAAAGATATTTACGCAATAAGACCTTCAAATGTGTAAATATTGTGTCCCTGGCCACAGACATTAAATACGCGTTACTATCCTCTCTGCATGCGATTAGTTTGCAGAGAGGATAGTAACGAATAGTTACGAATAATGGTATAGTTTGTTTATAAAAACACAGTCATGTTTAAAATATTTGATTTAAAAATAAAAATAATTTTCCGACATATTTTAACAAAATATATTTATTAAATTTTTATATTTCTGCTTACGTAAAAACTATTCAACATTATTTGTATAAATTCCAATGGAACACGGCACAATATCAACAAATTTTTCATTATACATTATTTTTTTAAATTTTGGTAAAAATATTTGGTTTTTATTTTTTATTAAAGTAGTAATTTTTTGAAATCTTATCTGAGAAAATAAAACAAAATTCAAATGTGATTTAAAAAATAAAAAATAAATTTACTCTATATTTTGTGACACATTCTTAATAAAATAAAATAAACAAACAAGGAAATTAAATAAAAATAATATAATTTATATAAAATATTATTATCAAAAAATAAATAAAACTGAACACTGTCTGTACACATATAAATAATATTTTATTTAATTTGTATATTAATTTATTTAATATAATAATTATGAACAATAATTTCAAAAATGTGTGTGGTTTGTTTATATTATAAAATAGTAATAATAATATTAGCAAACATGTGTTTTTGTAATTGTAATTATAATAAAATTTCATATATTATTTATTGTACCTAATATTAATATATTTATGTAAATATTAAGATTATTATTAAAATTATTATCTTAGTACGGTATGAAATGACATAGACTCGATTTACTGTGCTTGTATTATATAGGTTTGATCAAGTAAATGTAACCACTTGTATGTGAAACTTATGGAAACTTAAGGAAACTAGTGGTAACCTCTTTTTTGATATCTATTTAAGTATATTTGATTATATGATCTTTAAGAAAACAAATTGTATTCTGATAGCATTTAAAATTTTCGAAAAACACTTAAAGTAATTTAAACTAGCTGCTATACGCAGTTATACCTCATATTCATTCTGTGGCGTATACGGGTTTATAATATTTATTTATTAGAGAAAAATAAAGAGATATTAGAAAAGTTTAAAAATTTCAAGAAATTCACAAGAAACTCGAACTTAATTTATGTAAGATTAAGTACTAAAATAACAGGGACCATCACGTAATAAATTTCAGTTGAAAAGTCATTTTTCTGACTTATTATTCTTCACATAGACATAAAATATAATGATTAATAATGGTCTAAGAGACGGAATAAGGTCTACACCCATCTGAAAACCAGATGAGACAAATTTTTTACGAAATTTTATTGATTTTTAAACTCTCCTACCATAGTTTTCTATCGAAAAGCATTCATGGCTATTTTTAATTAAATTAATTTTTAGCAATTTTTTCGATGAACACTTTTTGCAGGCAAGCCTATATCGTTATTTTCGTAATTAAATTATCTTTCTTCTGATACCAATTTTTATTGGTTATCAGATCAGTGTAGTTATCTAGGTTGACTTACCTGTTCATATGATATGAAGCAGATTTACACCGATCTGTTAACCAATTGAAATTGATATCAATAGATAGACAATTTCATTACGAAAATAATGCTAGGAGCTTGCCTAAAAAAATATTCATTTAATTAAAAATAGCCATGAACCTTTTTCGAAAGAAAAATTATGATAGGGAGTTTCTAAAGAACAATAAAATTTCATAAAAAATGTGTCTCATCTGGTTATCAGATGGGTTTAGATCGACCTAATACCGTCTCTTGTACTACAAATAAATAAATAAAAATTGTATTGTATCAGCTGTCAATTTTATTTAGATATTAATTCTTATTTTATTTAAAATTCTCTTTTCTCTATGGTAATGTATAAAAAAATTTATTATTTAATTCCTTCGATTAAATATTTGTATTGTTCTCGAAATGGCGATTCTGATGAAATATTGAATCTTGAATGCTTTAACTTATACTAAAATCGATTACCAAATTACTTAAAAATAATACCAGATTACTTAAATATTTAAAAAAATATCAAATAATAAATTTTGCGAATTCTGGCAGTTTTCGATATATCAGTTCCAACTAATACTAAACTAGACACATAATTACTCTATTAAGTGTGAGTGTATTGTATTTATTTTTGTATTCCAGAAAAAAAATCTTTTTAAATTATTCGATTTTAGAATTGTGTTGGTTGAATCAATGTATTTGGTTATTGTAATTGTATGTAGTGTAGTAAGAGGATGGATAAATATTTAGTCGCCTATTATTATTTATAAATTATTTTGCATAAAAATTTTAATATTTTCTCATAGAATTTATAATTAGTCTTTCGATTTATTTTATTATTGTCTTTGCTATGTTTTGTTTAGTACATATTAAATTTTTTTGATTAATGTAAATAAATTTTATAATTCATATTTTGTAAACGTATCAAATTCACACATAAAATATTTATTAGAAATTAAAAATTCAATTTATATATTAAAGCAATTAATAAAATAAATTCAAAATTCAATTTTGGAAAAATTACTAATGACGTCAAACAGTCCAAAAGGGCAGTTATAATCAGGCCTTAAATCTTATAAAAAACAACACTGGTTTATGGAATGCCAAGAACATCAAAAGAGTAGTCTATTTTTAGGTCTCGAAGCAAAAAAGAGGGTGTTATAAGTAAGTTCGCTATGCGTGTGTGTGTGTGTGTCTGTCTGTGGCATCGTAGCGCTTAAATAGATGAACCTATTTTAATTTTTTTTGTTTCGTTTGGAAAGTAATTTAATGGAGAGTGTGCTTAGCTATGTTTCAAGTGCAAATTTAAGGTTCCATATCCGAAACAACTAAATAATACGCGATGATCCTCAAAATCGATTCATTTTGTAGAAGGTTTTAAGGGAAAAGGTAATTAAATGGAGAGTGTTCTTTGATATGTTTCAAGTGAGAGTTTAGGGTTTCTTACCAGAAAAATTTGTCGGAGGTTTATTAAATTTTGGATATTTCACTTGTTTATTTAAGATAGTCAATTCATACATATGAAAAGTATTGTTGTAAATCACTGTGACCGGGGATAATTCTTATCTGTGAGGTTTAAAATTTGGTAGAAAGAGTCACTTGAGCAGCTTGAGCACTCACTTTTTTTTATTTCTAGCACCGCTCTCATGTAAAATTGACAATTTATCGCACTTGTTGTACAATATACTATTAATCAAAGTCGTAGAATTACATTGACAAATTTAAAATGTAGACAAATAAATCATTCAACATTAATTACTATACCATAAAATTAGGACACCACAAATTTATTTTAAAAAAGGGAACAAATCAAAATTAGTTATACTATTCTTTTTTTTTTTAATTGTACTCAATAAGTAATAAATTATTTTATTTTGTGCATTTAATATTATAATATTTGTGTATATGTTATTAATTATCAAAAGTATAAATAATAATAAGTTAAAGTATAATGTCCATGATCTAATAAAATAATGTACCATATATTTCATAAAAGATGTGTTTGTATACGGCGCCATATTGACTGTGTTCACTCTAATGGTTCATTTAGCAAATAAAGTACACCCATGTCTGGTGTAGTTTTTTTTTTTTTTTTTTCTTTCATATTGTATAATAATATATGCTCTTTTATAGAAATATGATGATCATTAAAACTTCAACTATTAAAACTTCGGTACTGGTAAAGTGTTTTAGGGTTCTAAAACGTGAGTACAGTGCTTCATCACAAAGATCATATTTACCCCTCATTAGATACATTTTATTGAAATAGGATTTTTGTGTTTTCAGGATTTTGAACACATGAAATTTTCACGAGGGCGAGAAAGGGACGCTGAGTGTCGACAGTACCGAAAAACATTCAATTCTAGGGTAAATATTCATAGCTCAATTTAGAAGAGCTGTGGTCTCCAAGGCCATAAAAACAGTTAAAATTATCCAAAAGTAACTTCCTTGATATTAATTTCACCTCCGAAACGCCGTTCTGGATCACTTTGGTTGAAATTGACCCTTGCTACTATCTAATATAATTGATAAATAAGAACACTGCATATGTTTACTGGGAGTATACAATTGATTTAACGTGTTATCAAAGTGGCGTATATATTCATATAACAAGATTATATGTGCGAAAATTTCTTCTTGATTTTTCTACTTGCGTTATTAAACCTAACCATATTTTTTGAAATCATGAAAATGAAAATTAATAAAAAAAGAACCAGAAGTGTATTATTATTTAATTACCAATATTAGTTTTGCGGTTACCTTACAGGTTTAGTGTAATTAGTTTCGTTAAATTTTTCTCTCCCGATACTTTTTGCATTTCTGTGCATTGGTAATTTTAGGTTCAATTTGTTTTTTTTTTTTCTTGCAAGATACAGACCTGTTTGCATATCTGTGCATTGGTAATTCTGAAAATTTAAAGTATTCATTTAAGAAATCAAATACTTGTTTTATTGTTTAAAGAATTAAATATTATAGCTTGTTTAACTCTATACTTTATGAATTAATTGTAATATTAGCTTAATAAAAAAGATGTACTTCTGATTAAGTAGTCAACCCAATATGTGCGTATATTACCCACATTTTTTTGATCAGGATATTTAATATGAAATATATTATTATATATTATAAAATTTATATAATAATATAAAATTTATATACATAACATAAAATTTCCTTGTACTTACTTTAAATTATCTCTATTATGTTTAACTTCTGATAACTCACAACTCATTTTTTTGAATGAAAAAACATAAATTTTGGACAAAAGATACTTATTGTAAAATGTTTTTGCGTATTCCCATATTTCATGGCAAGCTGAATTGATTAAAAAAGTTTTAGATTCCTAAATATTACATGTCGGTTTTTGGTGTCATGTTACGCACTTTTTAGATTCACTTCCCAACCAGCAAACAAATCAGAACGTGCGATAAGGAACATAGTTCCAATAGAAATAAGTTAAGATATTTTTGAATCAAATTGTATAAAAATTTTTGCAATGATGAATAGTGCAATCATTAAGAAAAGCACACAAGTTGAAATTTAAAAAAAATATGATTGATTATAATCAATTTAAAGTTACAAGACAACAATGCGGACGGACATCGGTCGGTGAATAAATAATCAAATGCATTCACTTAATAAACCACATGAATAAATTTGTGTGAAGTATAAAAGTTATTCACATGAATTAAATTGCAATTTATTAATGAGTTTTGAGTTGCACCTTATTTATTATGTTCAAATGTATTTCATATTTTTATGAAATGAGTATTTTTACTGTTGGTAGAAATATTTATTTAATCTCGATTGAAATTTTTTGAACTATGTTCCTTATCGAACGTTATCGTTCTAATTTGTTTGCTGGTTGTGGGGTAAAACAAAAAAAAGTACAAAAAAAACGACATCAAAACTAAACGTGTAAGTCATCTAAGAAACTAAAACTTTTTCAATCGATTCAGCTTGTCATGAATTTTGAGAAAATGAAAAAATATTTTTATAGCTGTCAATATGTATTTTTTGTCAAAATTTTATGTTTTATCATTTTAAAAAAATTGAGTGCTGAAAGTTATCAGAGATAATTTAAAGTCATTAGAATGAAATTTTTATGTTATGTCATAATAAATATCCTGATCAAACCAAACGTAATGTACGCACATATTTGGTTGAATACTAAATCAGAAATGTGTCTTTTTTAAACTAATAATACAATTAATTTATACAGTAAAAACTTAAAGTAACTACAAAAATTAAGAATCAAACCAGTATTTGACTCCTAAAATAAATACCTTAAATTTTCAGAAAAATATCTTGTAAATAAAAATTTCAATTTCTTGTAAATAAAAAGTAAAAAAAGTAAGAGATTATGTACCAAGGTACGAAAGGAATATAGTTCCTATCGAGTGTACCGCGACACCTCTCTTTTTTATTTTTCATTTAGATTGTAACTGATTAACCGTTTATTACGATTATTCTAGCAAAACTTTTAAATTTAAATCCTTGAACTTTTAAATATTAGAACGTATTTAGAATAGTTCATTACACTTGTGATTAAGTCCTTTGAACTAAATATCATTTAATCTTAATTACTTGTTTGTCAATATAATCACACAAATCAATTTTTAAATATGTAGTTCAAAAAACTTTAGTAATGAATATTATTAGTAAAAATTTTTAAACTTTTGAATGCTATTTCTTATTGTTTAAAATATCAGATCATTCGAATTTTGTTTTAAGGTAGTACGAGTGCCAAAGCAAGTATAGGGTTGTGGTTGAAATTTTTTGTACCTTATTTCATCTTTGATGATGAATTTTGTTATAACTTCATCAATGCAGACGAAATGTAAGAATAAAATTTTTAAATACCGAAATGCTAAATAATTAAAAAAATTACTCCAGATATTGAAAATGTTATTCTTACTTTTCGTCTTATTGAAAAAATATATTTTTTTTTAAATTTGTGTTCTCACTAACGTGCTCATACATCCTTAATTATTAGTCGGGCACAACGGTTTTTTTGTTTTCAATAATTTATCAAGGTTTAATTTAACTTTAATTTAAATAGTTTTTTTATTTATTTCCACCGACTAGTTTTAGAGAAATCTATGAAAACATAGCATCCATCTACCGTTTTCCCATAACACTAACGTTAAATATGCCTACTTTTGAAGTCATTTATTTATTTAAATAATCGGGCAGCATTTGAGAATTTCTGTATTGATGTTAGCGAAAGTTACACAAAATGTGATCATTTGACCATTTTTTCAAAATAATTTTTTTTAACTTCGCAATAAGATCGAATACGCAGAATTAGAAACAATCGATATTTTGCAATAGTTTGCAATAGTAACTATATTTTTAGCTTACTAACCAAAAACTGGTTTTCGTATATCGTAAGAAAATAATCTTTGATACGAAATTGAAATTTAATTCATATTATTTGATTAAATTCAAGGTTTGAAAATTAAAACATTTTGTACCAAGGCAATTGTTGATAACTACACAATTTATTTTTCAACAATTTTATTATTTAGATATGCATAATATTACGCTTATATTATATTCCTAAACATTCCAATAGCGTCAAAGAACAAATTAAGCATCAAAGTTAATATTAATGTGTATCAACAAATTTGGCGAAAATATCTTGACAACTTTTGACATCATTCAGAGAGCTTTACCCTAAAAAGAGTTGCAGAGGTAATTTCTTTCTATTTTCCTTCGTAATAGCAATTTTTTTCTAATTTTCTTCTTAATATTGCTGTGGGTAGGAATTGTGTGAAATCCTGAATCTTGCTTGAGTTACAGAGAGTATAAATAGTTAGCTCGAGTACGAGTAGTTTTACTCGAATGACAATAAACTTACTCGAGTGATTCGTGTCACAAAATCCTACTCGAGTCGGATCACTAAACCGTATACCAATTTGTCTGAAATGGGAGAGGCAGCTACAAAGCCATTAAACTGTTTGACATCATCAAGAATTGTACTAAAATTTATATAGACACTTAATATTTTGAGTAATTAATCAACTGCCATTTAAATATGACTGTCATTGAGTGATTACCACCAATTTCAATACCAAACAAACCAGACAGACATTTCGAATTACCATAATAATTATTAACAATTAACATCATCTATAACAGTCGAAACTTATTTAAAATAGATTTTATTTAAACAAACAAAAAAATTCAAGGTCGCTTTTCAACTTTATATATTAAATTGTTAAAATTAAATCATCTTTTTTGAAATAAATTATATTAGTTTTTTATGCTGTAAAAATAAGTATCAAGCAACCATTTGTAATAATTATCAGTTCATGTGTAGGAAGAACAACAATTCAATAATCGAGTTGGATGCAGGTAAAATATTGATTTATGTGAATTAATAAGACTTTAAATATATGAATATTTAAATTTGTTTGAATTTTAAATAAGTTATCAAAGAATCCTGCTGCATATATTCAAATTCAATCAATTAATGGCGCCGTGTCATGCGGGGCTGTAAATAGATATATGTTTAAAATTGTCTTTTGTAGGTATATCTTCTTTAAATATTTTCATCTTTGGCAAAATAAAAATAGATTACGCTTTCTTAAGACAATTAATGGCAATCGATTTGTAGTTAATTACAATTAACTTATCCGTGAGATTCAAATTATCGTCGTTGAATCTAATTTCCAAATATATATACTTACATTATCACTGATAATTATAAAAGTCAACTATTAACATGACAGGCGAATAGTATGTGGCTTTACCTGCAAAAAAAGAAACAAATATATTAAAATTTGTATAATAATTTCTATTTTTAATTAGGTTATTTGTAGTACTTAAATTAATACTTCAAATCATGTAGATTGAAATCCAAATGTATTCATTTTTAATTTCCTTAAATTCCTATTTTCATATCATCTGAATCAGATAAATATATTGCGTACTGAGACAAAACGGCTACAAACAAAGCCGTCGTTGGTTGGATATCAGTCGAAAAATTTGGACTCAGTAAACAAGCGGGAATAGTTTTCTAAAAGTATCGGCCATACAATTACAACATGACTTGGAAATTTTTCTTTTCTTGAATCGGATTCGTTTGAAATTTAATAACGCTTTAGGGCATATTAATGATTAAAAAAATTTTATAATATCCGATAATAATTAATTATTATCACCTTGTGGTTATCGTAAAAAGACTAAAATTTCTCAGGAAGATCAAAAAATCTCAAAGGTAATTTTTAAGAACAACAAAACAGGCGGAAGTTCAGGATAGAGGGCCTATAGATTGATTGATTGAGAAAGAAAACAAAATAGAAAAAAAATTCCTTGTATGACGCCACTGTGCAAATTTATATTTACATAATTGCATTTTGATAACAATTTATTTAGTGAAATTAACAGTTTCAAAATAAAATTTTATACAATTAAAAAGTAATTGGAAAAAGAATATTGAACAATTTATTATCATATTCAAGGATATACAGTGTGTCCCCGGATAGAGGTAGCTATACTTGTAAATTTTCTTATTTTGAATCTTGATATTTTGTATAGAGTCATAATTGTTAATTGCGAGCAACTTTTCTGAATAACATTTTGTCAACTTATAAAAAGGAAGGGTAGTTTACTAAAAATAAAAATAGTGATTCCCAATTTTTAGCTACCCTGTACATTAAGAAGTTATAAATACACCTATATACTTTTCAGAATAAGCAAAACTTCGTATAAAGAATGACTTTTTTTCGTATAATGAAAAATAAGAAAATTTATAAGTATAGTTACCTCTATCCAGGGACACACTATATGTTGCTTTAATATCTTGAAGATAAATAAATTTGCAATATATTTCAAAAAATTTAATTTAGTCACATTTTTTATAAATAGCGATGGAATTTTATCTAAAATTATAAGACTTACGTGATGATATTCCATTTTATATTTTATTATATAGGTTGGCAGTATTTAATTTTATAATTATTTATCATTATTTTTAAATTTTCTATTTATTATTTGACTTTTTTTAAATATCAAATATTTTTATCAGTCATTAGACAGAATGGTGTATCAATATAATAAAAATTCAGACTAAACCCGATTACAAACAAGCTAAAAATAGAATATAATAGAATCAGAATTTAGTTTTTCCTTTTTTGTTAAGTTGGACTGTAGTTTTTAAATTTTATTTACGTGGCAAGACCTTTTCAAAATAAAAAAATATTTAATATAACTATTTGTCAATAAAATATAAGCCAATGAATTTTCAGAAAAATTCTTGCTACTTATTAGGTGTCATTTCAACATTATTAAGTTGATAAAAAATTGTTGCAGTTGTTAAGTAATTCCACCTACAATCGCATGTGCCTAATATTCTACTATTCGTCGATAAATCACCAACATAATAACCTATTAAGACATTCTTTAAAATGAAATATTAAAAAAAATTAATTCAATATGAAATCAGTGATATATAAATATACTGAGAGATATTTTGGTTGGAAAATCTTTGACATTATACAATGATTACCACCAGTCTACATTGTAGACAATTTTTTTTTTGTATACCTTTCAGTATAACTTATAAGATTTCGCAACGAATAAATAAAAAAAAAATTGCGAACAGATTAATAGCATAAACAGTAAACCGATCGTGTTTTAATCATAGTCTATTTAACTTACTACATTTTTTTCTTGACGTCATGCATAAATAAAAATATAATCCAATAAAAAAACCGTTAAGGAAGATTAAAAACTTTTGCTAAAATTATGAATTAATCAAATTGGATTAAAATCAAAATTTTTTGTCTATCAGTGAGATTTAATCTGACATAATTGTTACGTGTAGGTAAGAATTTTTGATTTTTATGTGACCCTAAAATACAGTTTAGGCTTCCATAAAGTAATCTTTATAGACAGTAGTTGGTTATAGCGATGATAAAATTATGTTAATTTAATTTTCAGATTTGTTAATACTTTCATGTATTTTTAAAAAATTAAAAAAAATTTTCCAATATGAATTAATCATTAGCTTATATTAAAAAGCTTAAAAAATTGATTATATAATCCAAAGACATCAAGATCAGGTAGATTGATTTTGAGATTAAACGGTAAGTTTCTAAGGTATCAACCGAAAAAACTGCAGTGGAATAATCACTCCCTGTATGCGACTTTACTCGAAATCAGATCGCAATATATTTAAAACTCCTGCCTTGACAAAACGTCTATACTTAATATATAATATTTAAGCAAACCAAAGACTTAATATTTTTCTTTAACTGTACGAATATTGAGAAAAATAAATTTGATTTGGTTGACAAAGTGTAAAATTATAAAAACGAAATTACGAACCCACACACAAATTATGATAACATTCTCATATTACAAGAGATTTCTACACTCACCTACATCAGTAATAATGTTTATTTTTACCTAAAATTATGCAAAATTTTATTACAACATCTTTATTATATTTTTTTTGCTAGTTTTATTGGTTTTTTTCTAAAAACAAATGCCTCTTTAATTATTATAACATTATTAATAACAAGTTTTTTTGCATATTTTTGAAAATGTATGTCAAATGCTTAAAAAAACCAGACCTTGGAGTGTAATAAGGCTATTTAATTTGTTTCTATGTATGCCAAAAATAAACGTGATGCCTAAAATAGGTGGAAAAGGATGCCCAAAATAGGTTCGAATCTGCAAATGAAGTCAATTTGTGGTATTTGATGATATTTGGGGGGGGGGTACAAGCACTGCTAATAAAATTTACTGCATTTAATATTATTATAAATTTTGCCTTGAAATGGGCATTAACAACGGATATTTGTTTCATTTAAAGAAAAGCGTATAATTAGCATTCGAAAAGGTGAAAGATTTACAATATAATTATTTAGAGCTATATGCTCAAAATTTCTGTCTTTATGCGCATAAATTTCTCAATTGATCCTCACGTGTTTGTATAAGAGATTGTTTAAATAATTCGAGTGCAGGCTTGTTTTTTTTTCTTCTAGTAACGCAAAAAACAATAAAAAAAAAAGTTATTTAAGTTATTGTCTACCGAAACAAAAGGAAAATGACACAAAGCTTTTAATGAAATAGACAAAAAAAAAGGCCATTCTTTACTTTTGTGAATTATAAGATGTAATTTAGAAAACAAATGTGTGATTTGTAGTTTGGATTATGAAAAACAATTTTTATTTCTTACACATGTTCTGATGTGGGTATCGCACGCGTATATTTAATAGCATCATATTAAAAAAAATTTAAATATAAAAATTAATATTATTTTTGTGCAACAATTCTAGTTACTAATTAAAATAAATTTGCGTATAATAAATTCAATAATTATTAAATAATACCTACTTGTATACAAACAATTTATTTATTTAATTTTACTGTAAAAAATCGACGCTTTTTAAAAATAGTCCAGTAAGCAAATTTCACAAATTTTATTCATTATTAAAAACTTTATTTATCTCTACCAGTTTATTTTATGTGGTATTTGGAAAACTGTTTTGGAAGAGCATTTTTTTTCTTAAGTTACCTGCTTATAGAAAACAGTATATTGAAAATAAGGTACATTTTTTAATTTTCGTAAACTTAAGTCGAGGTGTGGTAAAATACGAATACAATATTTCATTTTCAAGAAAATTTTCAAACAAATTCCGTAGATTTATTGAGTGAACAATCAATTTATAGTTTTAGGGTAGTTGAAATCTTTTAGTGGATAGGTTTATTCAGTTATTTTTAATAAAATCTTATCAAATACGTTTCTGTTAAAACAAATTGGAGAATTACGAATCAAAATTTTTACTAGAGGTCTTTTTAGTCGAAGAAATTGAATGTCCGAAGCTTTGAACTTAAGAAAAGTATTCGTAGAGAAAGCTTCGAGATCTTTGCTTGAATATAATTTTTTTTCTTTTCTATAATAACATAATTCTTCGATCATTAGCAAGTATTTGTTCATTGCCCAAAAAGATGGAGCCCAAGAATAAAATTTTATTATCGCGAAATTGATCTGAGACCAAATCATGAATAACAGGAACAATAAGTTTTTTAACTGAATAATAAGATTTTCTTTTAAATGCATGTATTTTAATACCTAATATTTTAATATAGTCGCCCACAATAAAATACTTTCCGTCTTGGTGAAAAATTATCGCTTCGCACGTGTAAGAAAAATAATTACATAAAAATTGCAGTAATCAATACAAATATAGATGATAATTATTGTAAAAGAAACTTATTTTTTTAAAATTAATAATAGATTTTAAAATGAATCAGCAGACGAGTGTGATCAATAATCATTATAATTACACATACTAATTTTTCAAAGAGAGTTTGTAAAATATTGATTTTATAAATCCATCGAGTTTTCCCAACGAATTGTTCAGAGAATTGTTCATGAAAACCATTTTGTCATGTCAAAGGCGGCGCTTTTGATAAGAGCTACGATGACAAGCTTAAACCGTGTTTCATTAGGCTTTAAATAAATAGATATATATTAAGAAACCATAGCTATTTGCAACAATTTTGTAAACAAATTTATGAAGGAATTGTCTAATAAAAAATAGCCCATTCTCTTAATGGTCAAACCATTCAATAGACCACAGCCATTTTTCCAAGTTATAAGCCGACTTACCATTGACATATTGACTAATTGACGTCTTTAGTCATTTTCCCAGTAATAACATTTTAATTGTTTTACGAACTACATATTCTCAATGGGATTGTCCTTGAAAGTGCATATGGTAATATAGGAATATATTAATTATTTAATTTTAAAATATAAATAAATCATATTATAATATTGATATAGTCATTAGGTTAAGATTAGCTGCTATAGGTATTATATGCATAATATTTATTAGTCAGAGCTCGCGCGAGATATAAAGGTTACTTTTATAATAATTTGTTTAAAAAAAATTGCGTCGTTATTTTACTATTAAGCTTGATATTTTAATAAATTTAATAAATTAATATTTTATATTAAATAAAAATAATCACATTAAATTTGTTTATAATTATTATATGGCCCACGCACACGTAATTTTGTTATGTAATCAAAATAAAAATGTATACATTTTTTTATCAAATTTTTTTTGGAATTATTATAATATTTGTGTATGATATTATTACGTCACTTATGATTTGTTTCATGATAAAATGAATTCTTAAAGTTTTTTTTTAAATATTGATCTTCAATGTTTTTTTTTTATGATCACGACTCTTCCACCTCGTTATATAAGATTTTAGTTCAAAAAGGGGTTTTCATATTCTTCTTTTTTCTGAAAGGTGTTTACTTGATTCAATTTAAATCGGCCACCCTAGTTATAGGAGTCTAGAAAATTATGCATGACTGTTGAATACCAAACCTGAATGCCGAGTTCGTATAAGCAAACTAGGATTGCCAACTGTACTTTATAATAAATAGCCTATTCTTCTCTATTTTCGATAAAATATTTGCTAGCGCAGGAAATGCGTTAGCTAAGCGAATGCTTTCTTAATAGATGAGAATTCTTTAAAAATTAAAAAAATGTAATATTCGATTTTTTAATTTTTCAAGAATTTTTATTTTGAAAACATCGAAAGCATCTAGAGAAAAAATCACAAGAGTACTTTTTTGCTAAAAACTGATCAAAATATACAAAAATATTTTCCATTTTGTTAAAATGAATTTTTTTCCCGCGTACGAGCTCGTTCGTCTAAATGAAGTTACAACCGGATGTATATGAATGATTGAGGCTTTAGTTACAAAAGCAGAAAGTTCGAAATTCGAAGTTCGATGGATTTTTTAAGCTATTTACTTTGATGAATAATACAGCATTTAGATAAAATTGTATGTATAATAATTAGAGGCGTAACAGTATTTAAAATCAAAATTTCAGAATTTATTTCACAATTTATCATTTCATCCATAATAATTACCATTAATTACGAATAAAAGTGAGATTTATTTATAATAATTTTCCATATCAAAATATTATTAAAAAATAAAATTACCCAAATAACCCAGTTAATTAGTAACAAATATTATAAAAGTAAGTGATGGTTGGTTATCTTTCATCTTTATCTATGACTGCATTCATTATATGCATATTATTATTATCATTTTATAAGTTGAAAATCAAGATGATTTTATATGTTTGTTTGTGATGTATTCAATAAATCCAGCCACACCATTTTTTACAGACATATCATATTTTTATAATATGTATGCAAATTAATATTCTTTTTATTCATAATATGATAAATTAGTTTGATTTCTAATTAAAACTGGTATTTATAAAAGTAACACAGTTTTAAATTTCATTTAAAGGAAAATTAATATATCTGGATTTTTGATTATTTTTAAAACACTTATATAGTTATTTTTATCACGCATAAGACCAGCAGTCTAAAAGAGATAGAAAGCAATTCAATTTAAAATATATATAAAAAAATTTTAGTTCAGTATACTTGGGTGAAGTGGGTGGAAAACTACCCCTAACAGAATTTTCTGAGTAGAGGTAAATTCGGAACGTGATTGGATTTATTTTCTTCAGAAAGAAAGCTTGAAAATGGCAGCAAAGGAAAAATAATCTATTCATGTCATCTATACATGTTTTGTCCTGATTGACTGACTAACTAACTGACGAATCAACGCACAGCCTAAATTGCTGATCGTAGTGACCTTTTACCTGAAGCCTGAAGAGTGTGTTCTTTGTATGACGTAGGCGTCCGATAAGAAAGAAGTCTCCGAAGTTCTACCCCTTAGAAGGTGAAAAGCGGGAGCAAAGTTTGTATGAAAATCCGTCATTTTTGAATCCACTACTTAACCGATTTTAAAATTCTTTCTTCTATTAAATGCTACAATATCAGCAGAAAACATGGGCAGTGGGTTGTAATTTTATTTTCAAAAAGTTAGGGTTATGTACCACAAAATTAAAACCCAATTAATTGTGAACAAAAGCGGTGATAAGTGAGTGCAAGGGAAGAGAAAGTGGTAGTATTGCGGTAGCCTTTAAAGTTAAAATTTCCCAGCGACGCGGGGCAGGTAGCAGCTAGTAGACTATATAAAAGAACTTCTACATTTTTTTAAAGTATAAATGATTTTTTTGAACGCTATGTCAAATTATCAAATTATACGATCTCAAAATAGACTTAATTGCTTACGTTCTTAATACTCACTGTATTTTTATTTATTCTCGAGCTGGTTATTGAACAATCCGTGAATGATTCAATGTCACTGACTTTCTTTCTCAGTTTTCTTTGAAAAATGTGAAAAATAATAACTCTCGTTTTATAATTTCTGATGATAAAAATATTAACAATAGACTCCGAAATATCAATTTTGAACAAAACTTTTCATACTATAATAATAGTACAAGATCCGAATGAAAGTTATTTTTTATGAAATGTAAAATATTAACAAATATTCCTGTAACGGGTTGCCTTAAAAAATATGGTCCAGACCATTTTTAATATAAATATCAAAACTTGGAAAGCTTGTAAACATTATTTTTGACCAATATTTTGTGGCCAATCATATGCCACCGTAATTGTAACAAAATTATCTTTATTTAGATATGCGAGTCAATGAATTAACAGATGCACGTAATGACTATTTTCAACTTGTATAAATGCGATAATAGTGAACGAAAAAAGGCAAACAACATAGCTGCTGCATATTCTTTATGGCTTTTACTTTCGAGTAGATCAAAATTCGTAAGATATGCAAGTCAGTGAAAAATTTCTAAAAATTTTACTCTTGATATTTTCACTAAAAGTAGTCTGGACCACATTTTTATAGGCAACCCATTGCAGGGATATTTGTTAACATTTTATATTTCATAAAAAATAACTTTCATCCGGTAAACAGATGGGTGAAGGTCGATCCTAATTGGGATCTTAGACTATAATGGTCCGGCTAGAATAAATTTATAAAAGTATATTTAATTTTCTAATTTTAGACATAAATATTATTAGTTGAATGAACCAAAAATATAATAATAATATTATTTTAACATTGATTTTTTTTCAAGTGAAAGTAAACACTTCATATTCAAGAATATACTCTTTTCTTTAAAGATATAAAAATATAATATGTATTTATATTTGACGAATGAATATGTTGATTAATGATAGCTGGTTTTGTGGCGGCTATCACATGCAGATGAGAAGAGGCTAACTGACTGAACTGACACAATACCTATAATATATCTGTACAGATATATTTTACCTATGCATGGAGTGTTTCGATTGATGTAAGATGATCTTCTGAGACAAACTCTATTATAAAAGTTTTTCATTTAAAACTATAGAATTTTAAACTTAGGATAGTTCCTTCTTGCTCTTAGATTTAAACATTATCTTAGATTCGTGCACTCTTTGTGGCAACCATAGACTATTATACGCAGAGAACGCGAGGGATTTACTAGCGTGTAAGTCGATGCGATATGATGAATGAGAAAGAAGACTGCCAGTGAGTTCCCCTGTGTCCTTATCATAATCATATGTCATAATCATATGATGCATAGAGATTTTGTGTCTTTCCAACAATGTAAGACAAGGACACAAAGGAACTCACTGGCAGTCTTTTCTCTCATTCAGCATATCGTAAGTTTTGAGCCATGGCGTTCTCTAGTTTAATATTCTCTGGTGACAACAGAGTATAATAATAATACATTGTATCATTCTTTATAAATTATTGTTTCAAAACATTGTTTTTGAAAAAAAGTGGTAAGAACCTCTTTCGAGATATACAGAAAAATATCTATTTTTTATACTAGCTGTACCTTCTGCATGTTGATTTTTCACGTTTTAATTGTTATTAATATCTCATTCACAGGCGGTGAAAAAAATTTCCTTTTCTTAAGCTGCTATTTCAATTTTATTGAATGGACCGTTGTCCTAAAATTTTTTTATTGCTTCAAGGAGCGTTGGTTATTGAGCCAAAACATCGTGTGAAATCAATTTTTGGATAACATGAATAACTACGAAAGTATGAAGGATTTAATTGTACAAAAAGAAATAAAGGAAAATAATACTTGGTTTAATTTTGATTTCAGATCTTGTCATCTATTCTCGCGCATTTTTAAATTTTAACGAAAGATGCATTGAAATCGACATCAGGTCAAAGGCCTATTCCACTATTGAACTTTAACGTCAATGTCAATGAGAATCGACTATTTACCGTTTGGAAAGATATTTTATCTACGCCCGTGAGCCGATGCAAAAATTTTTCGGGTGAAATGACCCACCAGAAATCATGTTGAAAAAGATGCTCCTATATGTAAAAGTAGCTCGAACCGAATTAATTGCAATTGGTTGGTACCATATATCATACAATTTGCTATAAAATACTCCTTCGAATAAACAAAATTTTTAATTTTTTTCTAAATTTTATCTCATATGTACACGGGTCGTTTTAGTTAATATTAAGGTTCTACCATTTTAAATGTAAAACCTGTTATAAGGTACATATATCATTTAATTGCTGCAATGTTTACAAATAATAATTAACCTACTTTATAATAGGCTATACAACGCCTATATTTTCATGTGTTTAATAAGATGCATATTGTAAAACTTGTATATTTTTTTACATATTTTTATTTTTTAAGAACTTGTATTTTATCGTTTTGTTATGATTATAATTATTATTTTTACCAAAATTATGATTGTACTGTTTATAAATAAATTATGATTTAAGTGGTTGGTTTTTTTTAAGTGTAAATCAAATTGTTAAAGATTATTGATAGCTGTACATTTTAGGTTTATTAGTGATGGACAAAATCAGTCTTGCTCTTGCAGTTTTGGTTTTGACTTCACAAGACTTGCAAATCGACTCATGCTCTTAGTTTTTGCGAGAATCTTGGCATTGTTTTCATCTTATTATACCCTGTATATATGGAATATACATCAAAGTATACTAATTTTAATTCCAAGTTTGCAACGCTTATAAAAATTGATGATATGAACAAATTTTTAGTATAGATGTTCATTAAACCAAGTAATTAATTCATTTCATGTCAGTCCGCCCGCTCGTCCGTCACACGATAACTCAGAAACGAAAAGAGATATATGTCAAGTTGAAATTGTGTAAATGAGCAAAATAGGTCAATTGTCTTGAAAACTATTAGAGATAGAACCGTGAGGTCTCAAATTAGGACAAAACTTTGGAGCCAACTTTTGGCAAAATTATAAAAGATAGGGAGTTGGAAATTTACAGGTAGCTTCAATTATTGGTCATTAAAAAAATTCTCGAAAAAAGAAAAAAAGTTCTAGAAAACTTTCGAAAACCAAAACAACATATATATAAATGTAATATAATTGTGTTGGTTTTTTCAAGTTTTCTAATTTAATAAAAATAATGCAATCACTGACTTCAAACACTTTCTAAACAGGGTATTTCAACAATTAATTTTGTCAATTGTTTGATTTAACTTGTTTTTTACCTCTTTTTAACATGAATTTTTGTGAAAGAGATCAGAGCCCTTGGAAAATATGATTTAAATTTAAAAACTGTCAAACATTGAAAAAATATTAACAAAATTTTAGTTTATTCCAAGATGAGCCTAGTTCTATTTATTACTCACTCTGACCGAATTACATTTTGGAGGAGGGTCTACATTTTGTATATCCTTCCCCGAAGTTTTACTATTATTGCCATAAAATTATGATTATAATCAGATTCATATTGAAATAATCTAACAGATAACTTATTAAGGCGAAAGTCTTACAAATATAAAAATTTATTTCACATTTTCGAGTTCTAGGTACTTAGAAATTAACAAATTTGAACAGGAAGGTTAAACTTTGTGCTTTTCTGAATTGATATTATAAAGGCTTCTCTTCCTTGTGTAAAATAATGAATGAATCATTAGAGTCAGAATGGAGTTGTTTTGCGCCAGTTAAGGAGAGATCCAAATTACAAAAATAATTATTTCAAGAATTAAAAATGTAAAGCATATTTGTAAGTATTTATCATTTAAATTCATGTTAAGGATGTATGAGCATGACAACAATGTTTGATTTAAAGGCTCAAAATTTGTTTGTAGGTAGTCTTTTACTCAAAGAAAATGTGGTTAAAATTTCAGCTTAGGTATCCGTGCAAATTTTTAAGAAAAAATTCATTAAAAATCGATATAAAATACATTGGCTCTTATGGAGGAATCTCAAAAAACGACAGATTTTGGAAGTTTTTGATAATTTTCATTTGGAATGAATGAAAACAAATTTAAAAAGGGTTGAAATTATTTTTATCTTATTTTCAACTTTGATGATGAATTTTGTTATAACTTCATGAATGTAGACGAAAAATAAGAATAAAATTTTTCGATATGTGTCTTGGTTTTCGAAATATCGAAAGCTAAATAATTAAACAAAATTTTCAATTTTCGATATTTTGAAAATTAAGCCAGATATCGAAAAATTTTATTCTTACTTTTCGTCTTATATCGTCAAGTAATAATATAAATTTATCATCAAAATTGAAAATATCTATTTTTAAATTTGTGCCCCCACTACCATGCTCATACATCCTTAATACAACTCAAAATCACAAACTTTGTATAGTTTACAAAGTCATTCGTCATTATATGTATGTGAAATAATATAATAATAGTATTATAGGTATTCTTATATTATATTTATTAATATTAATATCAGTATGATGATTGATATTTTACACGTGTTGTTCCAATGTAAGTAAGGCCATCAATACTACTCACATATCATCAGTTCATCACATATAAGTATAAGTAAGAATAATATAGATAATACATACTTTTGTTCACTAAAAATTAAGTAATTATTATTCATAGCTTATAACATTTATTTATTATTAAATACGGATTATATTCTCATAAATAATATGATAATACATTTTTAAATCGAAATCCGTTTAGCAACTTTCTAATTCTTTTTTGTTTTATATTGTGAGTGCCAAAAAACAATAGGTACATAAGAAATTGAAACACGAAATGATTTTTAATAAAGGTTTTAAGATTTTTCTATGTATGCATGTATATTTCGTACGCGCTTAAATCTAGTATTACCAGTGGGGAATTAAGAGAGAACTAAGAGATATTTTGTATAAGGGTATCGCGAATAAAAAAAGTTTTCAATATAAAAAAAAGTATGAGTTCAAAGTAATACTAATTTTATGGTATTTATAAATAAAACTCACTAAAAGAGATGAAAAAGAGAAAAATAATTGAAAAGCTCACTGATAGATAGATATGATTTTGCCGCTTACAATAATGGTAATGATTTTAGGATATTTTCTGTTATTAAATAATGGTTGTCAAAAAGAACAAGGAATCGTAAATTATAAAATAATTTAACCCTCAATACACCACTGAGTATTACTTATCCACGCCACGGACATCAGTTTGAGATTCAATCATATACTGTGCATATCATTTACTCGCACTTGAAACATATCTAACAATACTCTCCATTAAATTACCTTTTTTCTTAGAGCCTTCTCCAAACTGACCCGATTTTGAGGATTATCCCCTACTTTTTAGTTATTCCGGGTACGGAACCCTAAACACGCACTTGGAACATAGTTAAGAACACTCTCACAATAAATTATCTTCCAAACAAAACAAAAAAAATTCAAAATCGGTTCATTCGTTCAGGCGCTACGATTCCACACACACACACACACACATAGCGTGTCATAACATACGATTCACAATCTCTATCTCTAAATCGGACTAGAATAGTCTCCGTTGAGCTTTTCCGACCTTCACAGTATTTTTGTGATATTTTGCGTAAATTCCAAAGAATACCTCAGCTATTATTTGTCTACCTTTTCTTTGAGGAAAAAACGACTCTAAATGAAGAATTATCGACGACAAAGAATCTCGGTGGTTAATCGAAACATCCAAAAAGTAGCACACATGCCTTTAAATATTTAAAGTTTAACGTGAGTTAAACTTTAGATAATTAACGCGTTCTTTTTGAAACCATAATTTTGATTCGATTGAGAAATTTTACTCCCGATTTTGCTCGACTCTTTTGTTTATTGCCTCCTAAAAAAATGGCAGAATGTGATTTTTTATTGCGGCTTTTGTATACTAATATTGGATTTTAGCCTCAAACAAATAGAAATAGGATCAATTTTTTTGTACAAAGAGTGTACTTGGATGTGCATTGCATGTACACAAAAAGATAGCCGTGACCTTTGCACTATTTTATAATAAATAAAAAGAGATAGAACGATGAAGAGAACATCCTGTATAATATTAATAATAATATGGTATGTATTACATGTTTGTTACTTATTTAAAAAAAATGATGAATTGTTATTATTTTTTGGTGCTACTTGATGATAAATCACAGCATAGGGTCTTGTCTTGTCGATAGAAAGTACAACTGTACTGACTGAATACATGTAACATCGATCGATCGTTGTTCTTCTTTTTGACTGATTGAATATATCATTTACAGTAACATATATTTAACTGATATTGTTATATTTGGTGAGAGTACACGTGGAGTACCTACTCAATTTCAAATATTGATTTTTTACAATGAAATTGTTTTCAAAAAATCTCCCGGGCACGCTTTTAAGGGTTAACAGCAGCATACAAAAATCATACCAAAAAATATTTAAGCAATAAGCTGATTTCGATCGGTTTTAATGTTTTTGCTAGTGTTACCTGTTGAAGCTACCAAAGAAAACAATTGAAAGGGCTAATTGTAAGCTGTATCCTTTAGCACTGATTACATGTATGTTTATAGACGAGCTTTTTAGTAGGAGTTTGAATTTATAAATTTCAATTCATTTAAAATGCGACATGATTTACTCAAACTAGATTAGTTGTAAAAGCTGGAGACGCTCAATATAGATTTCGAAGCACAGCAAGCTTTTCTAAATAGTTAAGTTTGTGTGACTGATAGGGAAAATTATTTTCTACTTCTTAGTACAATAAAAGCTTTTTCTTTAAAAACGGTCTTTTATTTAAATTTTTAATTTAAAACTAAAAAACGCATGTATATTATGGAAGTAATGGGAAAATCATGTCATGTTTACCATAAATATGCATTATCATCTGATTAACATATCCATGCAAAATTTTGTTTGCATAATTGCAGAACATAGATACAAGTGAAGTTAATTAAAAGCTTATAATAAGCCTATGCTCTAAAATTTTTCCTTGTTTCAAAAGCCGTTTGTTATCGAGCCAAAACATCGCGTGAAATCTTGTTTTGGATAGCATCAATAACTACAAAATATGAAGGATTGAGAAAAAAATAGTACATGGGGACGTAATAACTTGTGGCTGCCATAGAAACAACAAATCAAAAAGTATTTTGCAAGAATAAGATAAGATTATTTAATAGCTTATATCTTTTTTGTATATCAATGGATTTTAATTTTAATTTCAGATCTTGTCAAGACCCATTTTAATGAAAAAAAAAAGTAACTACTAATACATGTACACTCGTTCATGCCTACAATTTTTGAAGGAGCAACTTTCAAAATTTTGCTCTATTTTATTGAAAATAGAAAATTTTATTTTCCAAAATTATTCTGTATATGTAAGAAGTTATGAGGTATTACCTTCAGCATAGAAAATATAAATCAAAAAAATATTTCCTTACACTCCCACAAACAATGAAATAAATTTTCATAAATATTAGGTAACAAAAAAAAAAGGTTATTGTACTTGATAAAAATAAATTAAATTATTTAATAAATCGTGAGAGATTGAAATTAATATTTAAAATACAAAATGATGTTCAGATCAAAAAAAATAAAAATAAAAATTCAAACTTCGTTAGAATTGAAATGATATCGATTGATAAAAAATTGGTGTGGATTGGTATGATTGTTCTGTGTGATGGACCCCATATTGAGTACGTTGTTCTTAAATTTTTTTTTAAGATTTATCATACATGTACAAGAAATATAGAACAATAACCGTTTTTGTTTAAAATACATATTACAAAATTTTATTTGAAATTAACCGAATACGATAAAGGTGATATTCGAATAAAAAAATCCATCTTCTTTTCATCAGTTGTTACACGATGTTAGTGAAACCTTGTCATTGTGATATACAAACTTGCCGAAATATTAAAAAAAAACGTAGAGGGTTCTGTAGTTACTTACATGTAGTAGTTAATTTGCCATATACAGATTTCAATGTTTTATATATCACAAATTTTCCATCAAATTCATCCCAAGTATTATTATACTCGAACATTTTAGGTTATACTTAACACAAATGACTCAAAAATGTCATTCTAAACAAGAATCTAGATACAAAAATCTCAAAAAATTCGACTTAATTGGTAATTTTAATAAAAAAAGATAATTGACATGTTTTTAGCTAATTATTAATGGACTCTATAGCCTAAGTGTGTCCTTCGTGGATAGCCAATATAACCTAACATAACCTAACCTAGCTAATTATTATTAATTTTCCAAATTAATCATAAGAAAACATAATAAAATTACTATTCCTACAATATAATCACTTTTCAATAGCTAAATTTACAAATTTTAAAAACCCGAATATAAAAATTTAGCACCGTACGGAGTATTAAAAATTTAACTTGCTTATAATAAGAGAGACACGATTTAAAGATGATCTCAAGAAAACGCAATTTTAAAGGAATGTCGTCAAGAAATACAAAGATATACAAGCACTAATATTATGCTTTGACATTTTGACTACAGAATCGTAAAGTTATCATTTGAATGAAGTAAATTTTAAATCAAGATTAGAATTCAATAAAATAATACAAATTTATATGTATTTTCAATTATAGATATTTGTTTTATTAATTTATGTATCGAAGAATATTAAATTTTATAATTTAGATCAAATTATGATTATACCTAAAAAAGCAACAGTACATATTGATTTTTTTTGTACCTACCACACAGTTCAATGTTTTAAAAATTGTTTTAAATTTTTATAAAATTACGATTGTAATTTGTTTTTATGTAGTTCAATATCCTAAAAATTTCAAAAACCAAATCGATTATCTTAGCAATTAGAGTACGTATGTATAATTTAAAGAAGACGCACGCATCTTTGATATATTTTTCCACAGGTCACTAAAATGTTCGCATAAAATTTAAATTTATAAAAATGGAAAAATAGTTTTAAATAGTGTTAGATTTTAAAGACTCAGGAGACTTTCCCTAGTAAAACGCCAAGGAAAAAGGAGTTATAAAGATAATTTTAATTTTCGATTTTTCTATATAACACAATTTTTACGACTATTTAATTGCATAGTACGTAATATTGCAATTTTTTGTTAAATTTGATTAATAAAATAAATATATTTGTAAAATATAGTTCTTATTTATTTTTGAGACATTTATTGTTAATGGATACGTTTTTAAACTATAACTATTTGATTTTAATTATTTTTGAAATAAAAATCAACGATGAACAAGATAAAGTTTATCCGTGGAGTTTTGGTATCTTTTATTTATATAGAAACACAAAACCAGGTAGAAATTAACAATGTATTTTTGTTTTGGATATTATTTGAATAAGAATAAAATAAATAGGTTAAAACAGCATGTCTAATTATTTGACTGCACTTAATATTAGTTACAGCGATCAACTTTCAGTCATTAATGAGTGACAAGTTGATTGTCTACTTTGTAGTTTAAAGAAATTATCAAGAAAAAAAAGAAATACTACAAAGACGATTTTTGATTGTAATTTATTTTAAAATATAATTCAATCAAGATAATTTACCAAAAAATAATGGAATACATTTATTTATTTGAATATTTAGTGAGGATGAATTATAAGGTTTGTTATTTTATCCTCTTTTCAAATTTATAGATTAGCCTATATTCTTGTATTTTAAGAAATTGATGAAAAATTGTTTTCGAGATCTTAGATAAATTTTTTTGCGCAGTATTGATAAATTGTCGTATAAAATCAACCAAAAAAATTGAGGTAAATGTTTCTTGTTTGATCTCATGTTAAGAATTTTGAATAGAAAATTTAAAAAACTGCACTACGATAGCTAAAACAATATAACAAACAACAAAAAGTAATACCTGGATTGTTCCTAACTGACCCTACTTTTTATGACATGTTCTGTACAATGTTTGCATTGTTTAATAGTCCAGTACAAATAACAATTTTTTAATATACGATTCTGTTGAAATTGTATAATTTGGATAAGATAACTCGATATTGGTATAAGACATATGTATTACATTACTTTACCTTTAAAACTTAATTAAAACTCAATAATAGAGAAGACGCGGGTGGTGAATTAGCTTCCGTTGTTTGTGTTCAAACTTCTCTTACATATTTATTTATAGATACAAAGACTAAATTAAATGTTTTTAAAAAAAAAGGCTATGTTTATAAAATTATCTTTCGGATTTATGAATTTCTAATGTAATTAATACGATACACAAGAATGCATGCAATCATTAAAAAACGATAATAAATTTTATAAAAAATTCCCATAAATTTGTCTTTTAGACATACCGAATTTAGGCGCCGAACGGACAGATAATTTTGAAATAATATAATAAAAAAGTTAAAAATAAAAAAGAGATGTCAATTTTGATAAACTTAAATAAAATATTTCCCTTTGTGCGTATCTACGGTCTCTGAGAAAATAATCGAAAATAGTATTTAGATATCCATTTCAGAATAATAAGGGTAACAAAATTCTCCTCTTCCCTATATAGACTGAGATTGGAGTACTCTTCGTTATTCCACGGTAATCTGGGTTCATTTCTTGCCGACTCCGAAACCGGGTTTTTGGTCAATTTGAAAGGCTTCTTTTAATGTTGAATGAAGCTCCAGTTTCATGATTAAAATTTTAAAAAAATTCTAGAGGAATCAGGATTTTTGTTAAGCATGTTATTCATTAAAAATTGAAAATAATTTATATTGCTTCTAAATTAAAAGCTAACGAAAGTTTGTCCTTTATCTTTTAGATAATATACTGAAAAAACACCTAAGAACCTAGTTTTACTTCAAAATTGATAACAAGCCATGAGATTTTTTATAAAATCATCACAAATCTAGAATATTTAAAAGCGGGAATTTGATACTGCCCTATTCCAGTATTACATTACAAAATCACCTTTATCGGATTTCATGCTATTTTGAAGTATTTATTAAATATTATTCAAATAATAAAAGTATACTTTTTATGATAAAACTTGTAATTTATCATATTAGTCATTATGTAAATTTTATCTTTTAATAATAAAAAAAGCTGTAGTAATAATGCCTTTGGTGACAAAATATAGGCGCCATCTGTAAACTTATTATTAATAACACTACAATATTTTTTATTAATAAATGCATTTATTAATAATTTCTCAATATTTATTATTTATTGGAAACATTTTTTATTAGTAATAAAAATTGTTAAAAAATTAACTTTTTTTAATACCTTAGTTTTTTTCGAATCTTTTTGACGCCCGCAGCTAAAGAATATCATGTAGGATATTGCACCGAAATCTTAGCTTGAGCTTATTTCAATTTCATCAAATTCTTAAGAGACAGTTTTTGAGTGAATTACGTGGACATTAAAACAAGTTTGAACAAGAATTTAAATAAAATATTTTGGCAAATAAAATTCGATGAAACTGATCATGTATAAAAATATGTACATTAATCACTTGAGTAAGAAGCCCCTGCTACATAATAATCATATTATTTTCGATGTTATTTATTTTATTATTATTATTATTATTTTATAACATGAATGACCTTGGCCTCTCTTTTCCTCCCTCTTTCGTGGTCGGACGCTGACCGTTGATGTACGTGTTATTATACTCCTCAACGAACGAATAATCCTCAACGTAATATGTATATTATAATTCAGTAATTATATACTAAATATATAAAACAAAATATTTTTAATATTTCTCTTTTGTATAGAGTGTTCTTCAAACGTATCCTAGAGAGTAGATCAATGACTTATGAAGTAATTGATATTTTTTATGCACGAATTTAAACTATAGGCAAAATACAAACTTCCTCCTAGTCTCCCTTAGTAGACAGATCAAACGACAGTAGAATCGAATCAGCTCTTTTTCATTATTGGTAAATTTTTCTGTCATGTGGCAATCGATGGCTTAAAATAGAACTACGATCACTGGCTTAAATTGTGTTTAAACTGGCATTGCAAAACTAAATTGATGGAAACAAAGTAATCACAGTTACTTACAAGAATACTATTATATTATACGTATGAAAAGTCGATCAAAATTTAAGTCTAGTTACTCTTCGTCTAGTAATTCTATAGACCACTGTAGTTTTTTTTAAGACTTAAGCTTACTTATAGCTGCCATTTATTTCGACTGCTTGACCTCATTAGTGACTTGCCCAATAAAAATTTGAAATGATCTTTTATTTTTTCTATATTTAAGCCCATGGCTATCGAAAATTATAAGTTTCTGTATTGTAATAATGTTTTTTTTAATACCAAAAGAAGTTTTGAAACAAAATTAAGATGGACACCCTATATAAAACTATTTATTTTCAACCATACGTAAAGAATTTGTCTATCAAGGGAGAGTACATAGACCTTGTATATTGGTGTAGAATAATTATATAATATTTTGTTTACTAAATAATTGGTAAACATTTTATAAATATACGGAGCTGGTTTGAACTGCTTGCTCATTGCAAAAAAGCAACATTAAATTTAATTCACATATTTCCAAAAACGTGTGTTTAGCATATTAATAATAATTTAATATAAAAAAATTTTTACCTATGATAATAATTGCTGTTTTATTTATTTCATTCACTTTTCATTGCGTGCTGAATTGAATTTAATTAACACCGTGAGTAGAAACATTTATAATTTCTACATCTTTTCGTTATTTTATTGAGATTTCAAAGGTTGATCATTTATGTAATAATTTTGCCTATATTTTATTTCTAATAATAATGATTTGATGATGAATTGGTGTTTCAAGTTATTCTTTATATGGCTAGATATTTCCAATAATCAAAAAAAAAATATTTTACCTACGGGTCAGAAAAATTGTAAATACGGCACTGATAACGATAATTTATACACTCTTATAGCTACGGTGGATAGTTACTGAAAACTTTGCCTTATTGTCTGGGGGTAAAGATTAATATAATAGGATTTTTTCAGATTCCATTGCTTTATAATGACGAGGGAATATTAAAAGAAATATAATAATTGGTTTACAGCTAGTATTCAATTATTTCAATTCCTACTCCTTAGTAGGATCTCGAGTTCCATTTTAAAATTTTTAAAATGACTTATAATACAAAATATTGGTTACAAATATGACATAGTAACATTTACGGCATCATAATTCCGTTAAAGTAAAAATAATTATGTTTTAAAATATGAGAAATATAAAACTGTTTCTAAAAAAGAACACGGAAAACCTCTAATTTAAAAAACACTTATAATGTAATATAAATATAAATGATTAAATTGCATACAACAATAAAGTTATTTAGTTGTAACGAATTTCTCTCTCACAGTAAATAAAATATTCAATTTATGAAAATCAATAAAACAAAATTGATTTGTTAATAGAAAAATAACAATACTTTGAATATTATGTGATTTATTATCAAATTAATAATTTTATTCGATACGTAAGAATAACATAACCGTACCGGAACATCATACATCATAATCTGTATTTGCTATGCAATATGACACAGAATACCTGTTGAAAAATTACTTTATTGAATGAAAATTTTGTCGGACAAAATATTTTATTCTTTAATAATTATTAATATTATCATAGTGTTCGACCAATTCTCTGCTGTGTTTTTTCAGAACGATAACTTAAATATGACGTTATCATGCTCATTTGAAAGCGCAGTTGTCGTAGACTCGCCAAAAAGAAGCCACTAACGAAATTTCGAGTATGTATTAATAATTTCACAGGGCACCATTTCTGTATTGCGGTCTATTATTTTGTATTATTTCCGAAATAATAAGATATTAAAAAATAATTCGAGAAACTTAATTATCATAAAGGTACTTAGGTTAGGTTAGGTTATATTGGCTGTCCACGAAGGCTATAGAGCCCATTGTGATACCATATATGTGTTTTACCACCTTATCCGCTGATAATTTCATATATCAGCTCCTCAATTATTTTCAGAAGCTGAGTGCACCTTCTTCATGCATATACCATGCACTGACGGCGGCAATCGAGCCCTCTACCCTTGGCATACCGCGATTGGAATTGGTTTCACCCTAACCAACTGAGTTACTAGGGTTGACAGGTTGAAAGGTATCTAAAATCAACCTAATTTTTTGGTACAGTAATATGATGGCATCAAACATCGCATCAACAACAAAATCATATAATTTGATTACTTAGAAGTCCATAAACCTTTTTATAATATATTAGAAATAACGGATTATCTAAACAAAAATTCGATTATAACAATAAAATGTATTGAACCGGCACGATTGAATCGATATAAGAATCAATTTGCACTATTTATTTTATTATACAACCAATTTCTTTGTTATTGAATTTACTTGATTGATTGATTGAAAAAAAAATATTAAAAAATGTTTGATCTTTTAAAATTACATTTATTTTATGTGGAATTTAAAGAGACCTCTCTTTGGTTGTTTGTAATAAATGAAAATCAATGATATCAATCATGTTTTATTGTTATTCCAATTTTGCTTAGTACTTATTGGTAATGGATATTTAAATAGTTTTTTGATTTGTAATTATAGGTAATCGTTTTGTATGCGTACAAATTATTTCATTAACTGCAGAGTTTATCCACTAAAATGTTATCTTTTAATATGAATATATATTTATGGTATTAAGTATTAATTTCTCTAAAATTGATTTTAATAGATATTGCTATGTTTTAAAAAAAAAATGCAAACCTTAGATAATACAAACGACATGCATAACATATACGATCTATTTTTAAGAAAGTAATTCGTAGCTGCAGCAAAAGAAATAAGTTTACTAAAATTTTCCCATATTGACTCAAATTGTTTATAATTTTAAACCAATGGATAATTAATATTTGCAAAACTTAAATCAGCTTTCATTTACATCGAGGATATAAGACAAGAAATTTGTGCTGTGTAAATATAATTTCTATATTTTTCGTATTTAATCGTTCGGAAGGTTTCTTTTGGAAGACGTATAGACCGACATGGAGATACTTTCAACATAAAAAATACCTTTTTTTAGTCTTAGAAGAAGGAAGATAGTGATTTCAAAGCATTTCAAAAACTTATGCCTTAATATTATGGGACAAATTGCTTTTAGGGTCATAAAATATGTGATTGAAAATTTTGGCTCAACTTTTAAAACTTTTCGATTTCATTTTTCTCACCATATTCTTATGTTTTATAGTAACTAAATATTAAAATGAATTCTACAAAAATTATCTTATAAAGAAATTACAATAACGTGGGATCATTGAATAATACATAATCTAAGAATTGTTAAAATTGATAAATTTTATGGATAATTTAGGTGACGATTGAATTTGTATAACGCAAGAAGATAAACGGCTTTATAGATTTAAAATGAAAATAATGCAATATGTTATAAATTATCTAAAATCAATAAAATTTAACATAAGGCTAATTAATTAATTATGTAAACAAAAAAAATAAACATATTAAAATTCATAAAAATCTTACAAATTTTTGAAGACACCATATAATAAATAAATAATCGGTATTATAAACCCAATTAAATCTTCAAAACCAGCTCGCTATTATTATTAATTCCAATTAATTAACATACATACCTGAAACACATAAAAGAATGATATTAGTAATTTGTAAATTAACATAGTAATTATTAAGTAATAAAATATTATAAATTAATTAGCATTTTCTCACAACCTCAATTGGGGTTCAACAGAAACGCCATTAGTCTTGTAAGTTAAATTAATTATTGCGGATCTAATAATGAATATGATTAATTTAATCTTAACTTTAAAAGTTCTACCAAATTTTTAACAAGCATTTATTAGCTTGGTATGTATTTATGTATCTATGTAACGGAGTCTTTGAACGTGAGTTTCACCCTCTTCAAAACGTCGACAATACCGAATTTTAATAAGTTGTTCTGACCAAGATCTTCAAGATTAACGATTTTTCTCATATCTGAAGATATGTACATTTATTTGCGCTCCCACCATAATTTTTTGATAAATAAATAGTAGTTTTAAAAGCCAAAAAATACGCTTTGGTAGCTAGCTGAACTAAAAAGTAGAAAATAAATAATAGTTTAAAAAAACTAAAAAAATACGCTTTTGTAACTAGCAGAATTTCTATAAGCTCAAAAAGAATAGACTGATTAAAAAAAATCATACTGAATCACAATGAATCTAACTTGCTCAAAGCAAAATAAATTTTAACCATCACTTTGCAAACATAATCTTCGATCTATGAAAACAATGAACAGTTGAACTACCAGGTCGGGCCACGACAGTCCAGTAATACACAATAATATCAGTGTTATAATTTATTGTATATTTGATAACACAATAATTTTACCGTTATGTTAGTTTTATAACTTAATGTGACGTTTTGAATATATTTGTAGTATATTAGATCATAGATTCATAGATGATATTCTTCAGATTACAAAATTTTCAAATGTTGTAATATTTAAAAAAATAAATAAAAATATTTGTGTATTTTATTACTATTATTATTATTTATGTGATAAAACATGTTGTTTATTATCGTATCTAAGTTGTTTCTTTAGTTCTTTGTAAAATTGCGCTAAACTTACATAGAATTTACAGCATTTTTTATTTAAATTATTATCATTACCTTGTCAACAGTTTTGATCTTACATAATATTTTTATTTGCATTTTTTGCAATATTTTTTATAATTTTTTATTTATTTAGATATTCTTTATCGCCATTCTATGAGTCCGTAGAAAAAAATTTAGTATTTTATGCAAAATTTTGTTACGAAATAATACTTCAAAGTAAAGATTGTTGACGACATTGACGGTTTTGACTGATCATATCGACTGACTCACAGTTTTGGCTTTTTAACAGTATTCCTTTAAACAATCTTTAGAAACCGTAAGTAACTGCCAGAATTTTGTGCAGCTCTACGGAGGAAATTTGAAAAGTGAGTTAAAATTATTATTAATAGAAAAATAAAAAAATAAGATAAAGATATGATACGTTTTTCATCGTATTTTCTTGGTTTCGATTAGAAGTTTATAGTATATTGCTTATTATTATGTTATCCATGATTTTTACACAGGCCAGGAGAGTCAAGTTAAATAAAAAATGCTTTAATATAAACTGGAAATATTTACTTAAAACTTTCGAAAATAACTTTACAATAGACTTTTAAGGATGTACGAACACCAATTTTAAATAAAAAGCTTGTTTTTTTTATATAAAGTGGGACTAAGTTTAAATCAATTCTGAAAATATTAAGGGGGGGAGAGGGAGGTGCCCGATTATTTAAATAAATAAATGACTTTAAAAATAGGCATGTTTAACATTAGTTTTATGGTAAACCAATAGATGGATATGTTTTCATAAATTTTTCCAAAACTAGTAGGTGGAAAAAAAAAACTATTTAAATTAATAATTAAGGATGTATGAGCACGGTGGTGGGGACACAAAATTAAAAAAATAAATAGATTTTCAATTTTGATGGTGAATTATGTTATAATTTGACAATATAAGACGAAAAGTAAGTATACAATTTTGCGATATCTCGAGTGATTTTCATAATATCGAAAATTTTGTTTAATTATTTAGCTTTCGATATTTCAAAACCAAGGCGGATATCAAAAAATTTTACTCTTATTTTTCGATTACATTCCTGAAGTTAAAAAATTTCATCATCAAAGTTGAAAATAAGGTACAAATAATTTCAACCCTAAATCTAAAATTGCATCCTACTACCTTAATACGACCCTGAATAATATTTAATTTTACAAAAAAAAACCTTATTGTATCTTTATATGAATTCAAATAATCAGATTATTTTATAATCAAATAACATAATACTTAACATAGAAGAAGAAGATTTAAAGAATCCGCTAGTAGTGAGGTCAAAAGATCTATCTACATTTGCGGGAAAATCTTTTTACGGTAAAGAAAGTGTATAAAATAATATTACAATCTTATAATGTACAAAGGCATCATCTAGTCTAACTTGTGATTTATAATGCCGCCACACAATTTAATGATGATACGATGTTGTAACGGACAAATAATTCTATTTAACCTTTTTGTAACCACAAAGTCATAGGTTGGAATTACTATACTACTATCTGTTGAAAATCTTATAAATTAAACAAAAAATTTGTTGTTAGAAATAAATAACTGTTAAATTGTAAACAAAAGAAATTGTCATTTAATCGTGAAAATATAATTGGAGCAGTATGGTATAAGAACTGAAAATGTCACGAAAAAGTGATTTTAAGACAGCCATATTTTTTATTTCTTACTTACGACATACGGTAGAGATGAAGTGCGCATTCCAAAAATTGCTAATATTAAAATAAACTTTTTCTGTTATTTTTACTCCGCGGCAGATATTATTTTAATAATAACCAAAACTACTATAACTTTTACAACATGCTGTCAGTTCCTAAATAAAGTAAACTGGAAAGCCAAAAGTATTATTTTTAGATCCCGTAGTAACTTTATCAGTTTTTGTGCTGAATAGAACACACAAAAAATTCCGAGCAAATTTCTTTTCATTAGAACTCCTTAATTATTAATTTTTAAGGTTTTTTATAATACTTAAAAAGTGTACGATATACTTTTTTCAAAAAATGTCAAATTTTTCATTTATTTGTATTTCTCTTTCTATTCTCGTTGTCATTTTCAACGTATATTTCTCCACCACTTGGGCAAAAGCACTACTCGGCATTTAACTTTCGTTTCTTGGGGTCTTATCTACTTATCGTCAAACTTTCAAGTCAATCGGAGCTATAGGAAAGAATTGAGAGGTTTAATCCTCGTTTACTGGAGTAACGGTAATTGCCAAAAATCTGTAAATTTTAGAACACCGTAGCCGTGAGAACTTTTGATTCTGCTGTAAAGATCTACAACATGAACCCATTTGAATATGATTAGAAAATTTTTCTACAGAATATGTAATTTAATTACAGAATGTAGTAAATGTGAATGAGAATATGCATTTTTAGCCCCCGAACCAAAAAGAGGAGTGTTATAAGTTTGACCGCTATGTGTGTCTCTGTGGTAACGGGTGAATCGATTTTGATTTTTTTAAATTTTGTTTGAAAGGTTAATTAATGGAGAGAGAGTGTTTTTAGCTCTGTTTCAAGAAAATCGGTTTAGAGAGCCATAAAGAAAATCCGCATTTGTCGGAGATATTTTAAATTTTGTAAATTTCACTTGTTTTTCTCATATTTTGGATTAAATACGTTTTGATATAATACACATTTTTTTAATCTTTACAATCATAATTCATACGGTTTTTATTTTATTCTCCAGCAGTAAAAGTGAATTTATCTTAATTTCTACAATATAAAATTCGTACCACAAAGTGTTAAAATTAAGAAGTTAAAACAACGTTTTTTGTTGTGTACTTATCAACACTACGATTTGTTATACAAAAAGGTCACAATGTTAAGATGTAATATACTTTTTTCATTCTACAAGTTGGTAGTACCTAGTGATGCTGATGAGAGCACCTTTTGTTAGTTATATGTTAGTTGTGTGCTGTATGAGGTTGTGATCTTCACGACTCAATATCGTGATCCTCAATATTATTTTATTATATATCGCAGAGGTATTGCACTAGTAAACACAAATACATAAATACATTTACAAAGATGTATAAAATATTATCAAAATGTTATTCGATTTACAGGATGATTTGAAATATCGACGAGTCATTTGATCAGTGATTATTCAGTCTATTTAGATAATCATTTCGCCATGCGACAAAACTCGTGCCTTAAAATAGAACTACGACAATACTGTTTAAGTGCAATGAACTACTCTTTTAAAGGTCTAGTCATTCAATAGACTACTTCCGTTTTTTTTACGATTTAAGCTTTCCTACGACTGTCATATTGAATCTGTTTCCAATAATTATCCAAAAGTTTATTTGGCTATAATATGAGTTCCCAGTATCGACTAAATAGGTATGGCAGGAGTACGTCTCACAGGAAGTTCGACAACTCAATAACTTGCAAGTACAATCGTTTAATCAATTAAATAGCGATTAGATGAGTATTTTCGATATATCTGAAAAATTGCTTCGAAATAAAAGCTCTTCGTACAGGCGTTGTAGGCGAAATCTGAAAAGCTACTCAATACCAACTTTTATCGAATTCCAAAATAACGAAATCTTTGTGATTTTCTTGCTTTTTTCAAAAGAATGTACACCTTAAGAAAATTGTTAAAAATCGGGGAAATTTGTTTCTTTAATTTGGATAAAAATCATATTTTAGAGTTATTTTGTCCCAAGAAACGCTGCTTGACAATAAGTTGCATAGTTTCTGAGATTACGCTTAAAATTGTATATGTTAACTTGCTTTGGGGCAAGCTACACTAAAATTGAAAACTGTAAAATAATTTTGCTGAATAAGAAAATTTAATAATCTTAATCTCAAATTACATGAAAATTAAGCAATTATTTTGGATCATAAAAAAAACTTCTACTTTATAAACATCCTGTATTTAGATATGTAACTTAACAATAACAAGAATTAAATGAAACGTCAGGCAATAAGATGATTAAGACACTAAATTGACTTAACTCTATCAAATCATCATCATCAGTATCATAATCATTCATTCACACATTTCATCACTTTACAAAGAAACGAAGATATTATGGTTTTACAGAAAAAAAAACAATAAAATATTATAAGGTTTTATATCTATTAACTGAACGTAGAAACAGTACAGTTAATAGGTTAAGGCAAAAAAAAATTTACTTTGCGATCTACAGTTTAGTTCAGAAAAACCGAACTTGTAATCTACGATAGATTAAATTTGAGGAGTAGTCCATCTCAAATTATTGGATCAAAATATTATACAGAAATAATTGTTTCCTTGGCAAAATTTTTCTTGAACCAAAAGTATTATCTTAAAAAAAAGAAAATTTATTTGGGATCAGAATCAGTTTTTGGGAGAAGAAATTTTTTTCTTGTTTTTTTTTTTTTTTTTTAATATAAAAAATATTATTGAGTTAATAAATCCATAATTTTGTAAAAAGGGGAAGCCTAGGTACTGGTAACTTCAAAGTACGCGTGATAATATAACATGGAAGGCGAAATAAAATCAGGATTTAAATCTCCTCCATACAGCCATACTACAAACAACATTCGACGACATTAAGAGTAATTAGAATTTGAACAAGAATAAATTTGTTCAATTTGATTGAACAAAACTGTACTGATATTCGCTATAATTGTTTCAATCATTATCATTAACGACAAAAAAAAAATTAAAAAGAGAAATTTTCATCAAAAAGTTTACTATAATATACTCTCTTACAGTGATAAACGCAAGAGTATATTGTTATTACTTCAAACCTTGAGAGATTACTTGTTGAAGATAAATTAATGCATTGTGTTTAATTTCTTTGAACTTTAAGTTGATTGTTTGTACTAATGTTTAGGTCTCAGTACAGAAATCGTGTTTCAGTAGTTTATTTTAATGTGTTATTTTAAATTAACATTTTAAAACATTAAGAGCGTAAAGTTACTTTTGCTATATTAACATTAATTAGCTTCTTCGCTTTTGATTTTTTAGCTATGGTGATAAAGTATAAACTTTAAATATATGCGACGCAATACTTGTTCTTAGGATATGGAAATATTTTTTGTAGTCGATTAAAATCAACAAGTAACGTTATGCTAATTTTATAGTAATTAGAATTCTAATAAATATCAAATTTATCCAAAAATAATTTTTAAGAAGGAAAAAAAATCACTCTATAAATTTTTAATAATTTAATAGTATTTGATCAATACAAAAATGTTAAAACTACAATGTCTGAAGCTCGGGCCCCAACACATTTGATCGAAATTCATCTTGTTAATATTTTCTACTAAATGATTTAACAATATTTTATTTATATATCCCAAAAAAGCTGGTCAGATACGCAGTGTAGAAAAAGCAATGGTCATAATATTTAGTGGCTAGTCCAGTAATTTTTAAATAAACAACTCTGAAGCAACCAGCCGAAGAAGCTTAAGTCAATTTAGATCAGACAAAAAAGGTCGAGCTCGCCTGTCGACTCACCTCGGTCTCTTTTGTACACTTCGAACAACAAGTACATAATACCAAGGAAACCAGAAGAAAAAAATCTCCATTAACTTGAAAGGTAGTAAAGCTGAATTTGACAGGTTTAATTAAGGTCAAGATACTGTAGACCTTTTTAAAAGGTCTAATCTGTCCAATTATCTGGGTCTCTTCTGTATACTTCGAGGAACAAATACAAACCAAGAAAACCAAAAGAAAAAAATTCCCAATAACTTGAAAGGCAGAAAAGTCAAATTTCATTTGTTTCTTCAAAGTCAAGAGATTCCAGACCTTTCTAAAAGGTCGAATCCGTCTATCCAATGACCTAAGTCTCTTCTGAACACTTCGAGGAACAAGTACATACCAAGAAAACCAGTAGAAAAATATTTCCATTAACTTGATATATTTCATTTTTTTTACTACTTTGGCTTGTAGAAATTATGAACCTTCGTCTAAACCCTCATTTAACTACTTATTTTGTTATGGTACGAGAACTGGCAATATTTTCGAGAGTTAATTTTAAATCGGCAGAATTTCGACTACTTCTTTCCTTATCAAATTTAGTAGCAATGAAGTACGTCTTGCACCTGATACCGATTGGCACGTAATCAGTAATGGTAAAACTGTCAACCAATAGTTTACCAACCTTTTAGTAGTTAATACTGCTAAAAGGATATGAAAAATGCTTTAATAAAATCTATCAGCAACTTTCGCAGTTTTTTTCAAGAATAAGCACTAGAATGCCGTAAAAGTAACCGCAAGTCTCAGTTGCTAGATATACTTGTATATAACTTTTCGTGTCGTTGGATCTTATAGCCTTATACCATATTATCAAAAAAATTTTTTAATTTAAGACGATCTTCTTCAAAAAATTTCGATATGGCTTTTTTTTTTTTAAATTGTGATTAATTTTTTATTCTAAGCGACTTAAATAATCTTGTGAGCAAACTTATGAATGAATTAATAATATACTCTTTCAAACAGTTAAAATCTCACTGTATAATAATAATATTCAAATTCAAATCTAAATAAATAAATCAATTGCTATTTTTTTATATTTAATTCCCTAACAATTTCCTGGGGCCAATAAATAAAAAAGGTCATTGCACGTCTAATTTATAGAGTTGTTGTACAAAACAATTACATATATATTTACAATGTTTAACATGTAACACATCACTGCAAACAAGTCACACTAAAGAACATCTAAATAAATTTTGAAAACTGTCAGAAATGTTTTTAAAACAACGCAACGATGAAAAACCAATTCTCTTACTTTATAATACAAACATTCGTATATAAAGGTAATTGAGAGACAAAATTGACATAACAGAGATATTGTATTGTAAATAATAATAATTTATTATTATTAAAAATATTAATCATTAAATAAATTTTATACTAAAGGGTTTTTCATTTGAAGTGATAGAACATAAACGAGCTAGTGCATTAAAAAACAAATTTATATAAAATTATGTAGAGGTTATGATTTACAAAGTTAAAGAATATTTAACGCATGTGCAGAACGCGTGAGCAAATCTCATCACGCGACTTACGATTACCGAACGGTTGATGTGAGTGCTGACGGGATAGAAATTTTCCCAATATTAATTATATGACACTGTCCAGCAACGTTTGCGTATTACAATTAGGAAGACTGCACGAGAAGAAAAGTGAATCAACGTCATTGTACGATATCAACTTTGGTTTTCTGAAAAAAGATGGGCAATCAATCTTTGAATGCTTATTACTTCTTCGTTTTTTAAGCAATTTGAATTTCACTTTCAAATTTTGTCGTTTGATATCAAGTTTAGTTTTACATTGTTATGAGTAATATGGCAAATTCACAGGCAACTACCGTATTGACATAAAATACATTCATAAAATATTCTACAAAAATTTGTTTGATATCGCAAACACAAGTTGTTTAAGTTTTAAATTATATCATTTTAAATGGTAGACCGTTTATATTGGTATATCATATCCATTTTTTTGAACGTATGTCAGTCATTACTAGTGAATTTGTTATCAATTATAGATTTTATTGACGTATTAATAGAAAAATACAAATATTTTGAACCACAATATTTATTATCAGAATTATTATCTTAAAAAAATTTTTTATTATTTTTAGTATTAACAGCTGGTGAACTTGACGAATTGTCAAAATTGTTTCTTTAGATCTTACAATAACTGTGGATTGGAGTTAAAAAAGGCTTTATCTTTTATCTATCTTTTTTTTTTAATTTAGAAAAAAATTAATAAAATCAACTTTAAAGTAAGGATTCAAGGGATTCTTTCAATTTTTTAGACAAAAATAGATTTTTTTGAAGAAACTTAATTTTTTACGGGAAAAAAACCTAATTTTATATTTAAGTATTACAGATTATAACCAAATTCTTATTTTCGACTAAAAACTTACACATACTTGTATGAAAAGTTTAAGTAAAAATCAGTCAAATAAAATGAAAAAAGTCGTGTGAGTGCGACCCCTGTAGTCCACACGACAAGCTTCCCAGAGGAAAAACATTAAAAAAAAGATCTTGTTAGCCTTCATAGATTTCGAACATGTACAGCAGCTTATGCAAGAACGATCATTATCTCCATGGATAAATTATGTATTTATCCACGTTTCAGATTCTGTTTATTCAGTTATTTCCAGTTTTTTTATTACCATAAAAAAATGGGGTAACTAATTCTGCTGAATTAATCTTTCAGTTCTAAAATACGAAATTACGCGTCGAATAAGCCCAGTCACGTGTTAATGTCATAACTGGTTCGAGAGATAATCGAGGCGAAAGAATCCGAACGAACATACACACATACGTACACACACACACACACAGACATCACATTGAAAATGTTTGATTCGGATATTAAGGCCTTAAAACTCGAGATTTTCAAAATCGGCTTTATTACATGAACTTAATCTGGGAAGTAAAAAAATTAAAATATCAGTTATAAAGCAAAAGTTTTACCAGAAACTGCGATGATGTTAATATATTTAGTTTTTTTTTATTCAAAGTTAATAAAATGGAGAATTTACCTTATAATAAACAAAATTATAATTTAAATTTGAGTATCAAACCTATTTAAATTATATTAACATTTACATAATGAGTATATTCAATTTTTCAACTAATTATTTATGCATTAACCTTTTTCATGGCTAAAAAAATATTATATAAAATTTAAAAATAATCCAGGAATGTTTTATTTAGGTCAAAACAAAAAATAATTTAATAGTAAGTTTTCTAAATTAAAAAAAAAATTCTTTAAGATGGTTATAAAATAATCATATAATTAATTACTAAATTCAATTAAATAATTAACCTTCTAAAGAACTTTTTTTTCTTAATTAATCAATATTATACCTCATATAAAATAAAATTTTGAAAAAGCTTAATAATATAATAAAAATGTATATAAAAATTTATTTTTAAAAATAACAAAAAAAAAGTACTATAGGTATATTAAACAACATTAATTACAATCGATAAAATGATTATAAATAATAATAGATCTGTTTTACTTTACGGTGGAAATCTCGGAAATTATTATTCCAATTGTCTTTCGAAGGAAATTTTCGCATTTTTTGTAATAAGATGACCTTGAGAACTGAATATATGAAATTCGAAGAAAATTTTTTGATCATTTTTCGGTTTTTCGGAAAACTCCTCAAAAAAATTCCAAACAAATCGAAACAAATTGTTTGTATCCAAATTAATTAAAATTCAGATTTTCATTTTTTTCAAAGGAAAATTTTAAAAAATTTCAAAAAATCAAAAGAAATTTCGTTTATGATATCATAAATATTAGTTTATAAGAATATCTTGTTCCAGAAAAATAAAATAAATCCACTCTATTGGACAGTCAGATAATTTCCTCGTTATAGGAAAATAAATATAAACCTTTATAAACATAATAAAAATCCTTACTTTCAACGATTTCAAGAGCGATTTTAGGAGGTCAATATATGCAAGAACCATAATTTTGAATTATTTCCTGTTTTTTAAAAACAAAAACGGATGTTTAAGCATAAAAGTTTTTGTAAAAAAGAACTCTAAGAAGCCCCACAAAATTCTAAGAAGTCGGGAGATAAATCAGAAAGTTGGGAGATATTGATATTACTCTAATTATATCACCGAATTATTACTTAGATATTTTTGATGTCTTGTTAACTCAGTTTTTCCATAATAAAATATTTAAATACATATGCTGCTCAGAATTATAGAATTTATCTGAATACAAAACCATTAATATCAATAATATCTTTTTCTACTGAACTCTGGAGAATTAATTTTGATATCGGGGAAAGAATGCACGACTTGGGAATCTTCCGATTAAATTTGGAAATGTGGAAGCCCTAAAGAGAACTGCTACGTATAATTTTCATGACAAAACACAATATGCAGTTAAAACAGACATGTTTAATAAAGATAACCATATACACTCATACACTCACATGCTCACACATAACTATAAAACATTAGAAAACGGTAAATTTCCAAGTTGATATTGTTATATTATGATTGTATTTGTTAGTACAAGATATAAGTTATTTCATATATTTAAAATGCATAAATGTATGTATAGTAAAGTACTTATATATAAAATTTTATAACAATACTAGTGTTGAAATGAAACTTGTATGTAATAAAACATGTAAGTATATATAGTCAATATAAATGTATTATAAGGTTAATGCTCTATTATCACAAACATATATTATAGGGTAAGCTGTAGTACCGGATTAAAACAGTACCGGATTTTTGATCATAAACCGTCTACTTTTTGTGGGGTATGATTGCTCTCAAAAACTTACGCATCGCTGGATGGAAAAGTTTGAAAAGATGAAAAATCATGCATATTACATGTAACAGCATAATGAACGATTTATCACTGATTCACATGTAGTATAAGACGCTCAGACGCTCAGAGTAGTCTATAAAGAAATTCATTATGGTTTTTAATACTTCAATCACCTGCTTCTATATGATGCTTGCTTCCTAGAGAACTGTAAAGAGTAAATGTTAAAAACAATCGGGGGTGGAGGATCTTAAATAAAATAAGGTGTGATCCATGGAGCAATATGATCTTATTCCATGTATAGCATATGTTGTACCGTGGAGAACACGTTGTTATTGATAACTGTTTAATATTCAAATTTTCAAAACGTAATGTTTCCAAAATTGATCTCTGGTACTTCATTCTCCCCTACAATACACATATGTGTTATTCTTTATTATTGTAGGTATATTTTATTGTTGATGAAATTGTATAGTTTTATGTGTACAATCAAATATTTTTGGTTGGAAAATATACATTTAAGTAGAAACCCCAGTTCTCTAAATATCATACAAACATAACAAAGTCTTTGGTATTGAACTCATTTTCAAATATTGCAAGCTTCCACCTCATCAGAATAGACCTCAAAAAGAAAATTTTTACAACGAAAGAAAGCAGTAGAAGATATAAATAACAAATATTGAAAAACAGTTGTATTTATAAATATTATTGATGATTGGAAAAAAATTAAATTCTTTTAAAATCAATAACAATATCATATAACGTCGATAATACAAGTTTGTTGTTCCATGCTATAAATTTCTCTGTAGAATAAATTCTGTAATTTGCAAAAAATTAAATTTTAATTTAACAATCTTTGTAACTAAAAAAGAATCAATTTATAGTTTTAATAAAACAAGACAGGTATAAGAAGTAATTACAATCCCCTAATTTTTAAACCACTATTTAAAACATTATATTGTTTCAAAAACACATTGTCATATTTTTTATCAACTAACAAAATACACCTTGCATTCAAGTGGCATCCATCTATTTTTAAGTAATGAAAAACGTGTTTTTTTTTGTCTTAGCCGATGTATGTAACAAAATATCCAGACAAAAATGATACTATACAAAATAATACATGTATGTAATACAAACGAAAGTGCATTGGGGCAAAGTTTGAGCAATCAAGTATTCTAATGATTTTTCGAGAACACGACCCCACTTTTTAAGTCCATAGCAGTAAAAATTTCAGCTTGATATGTCTTTTCGTTTTTGAGTTACCGTGTTGTCAGACGGACAGACGGGCGGACAGACAGATAACTGAAAATGGATTAGGTGATTTTATGATCACCAATACCAACATTTTTTTTCATAGCTATATTTTTAAGCGTTACAAACTTGGGACTAAACTTAGTGTACCTTGATATATATTACATATATACATGGTATAAAAACAATTGGATTGGCTTTAAAAGTTTCATATAATAGTATCATTGTGATCAAATGTTTTAGAACAAACGCGAACTTGGTCCTTCTTTTATTTTTTGATGAAATGTATTTTATAAGATATTGCTTACACATACATTAAACATTGTTGAAGTACATATTGTTTGGTTAAAAAAAAAAACCATTTTTTTTCCCATTGTTTTTACACAAAATAACAACAACAAAAAAATCATAAAAGAACGGTTATAATTGTTATGAAAAAGTTTAAAATCATCAAATTTTTATTATAGTAATCGATTAAATTATTTAAGTATTTCACACAAAAATTCATTGATATGTTTTGGTGTAAAGATATTACTGTTGTTACTTAATGTTATTTTGTGCGTGATACTAATAAAATATTTTATGAAATGCATACACAGCAGACATTGAACTCTCACTTAATAATCACTAAAACCAAAATAAAATTTAACATGATTTAAGTATTTAATTTAATAAAAATGAAATTTTGTGTTCAAATTAAGGCTGATTGGAACAAATAGTTAAGCTATTTTACGATTATTTATACATTTTTCAAAACTTTGTGTTAAAATTAATAGAATTATTACTATCATCAAAAACGATCTCAAACTGGGATGAAGACTAATACAAATTTTCACATAACTTATAATTGTATCGGATTTTGAGCTTTCCTGTACCATAAAAAATTTGGAGTTAGGTCCATTTAAATTATGACATCAATATAATAGGGGATAAAACTAGACTTGATATCATGACAAAATTTGAAAGTAAAATTCGAAAGTAAAATTAAAAATGATTAAAAAGCGAAGAAGTTATAACTAATCAAAGATTGCATTCAAAGGTTTTCCATCTCCTTATAGTAAATCAAAGTTCTATATGTAATCTCTATGGCGATACCCACGTATGACGTCACTACTGGGTATCTTTCTCTTTGTTTAATTAGGAATTTTAAATCATACACTTCAGAAGAATTCTTCACCTGGAGTAATAAAAATCGTCTATTGTTCAAAATATTTTAAATACCGTTCAAACTGTTCAAGTCTTTTTTAAAGTTTACTGAATTTTTTTAGAAAAATGGAAATAATTATTTCACTGATATCCCTTTTCAATCTAATTTCTTCCAAAATTTAATATAATTGGAAATTTTTTTCTTAAACAAAATTGCGTTTGCCGTTTTGAGTTCGTTTGTTCCTTTGCATTCATTTTCTTGCCGTTTTTTTCTGGATAATTTTCTTTACAAAATCTTCAAAAACAAACTGCATCTATATATTTATAATATTTTTATAATTATTCTTCAACAAAAAAATCAAATATTTAAAATAATTTTATTTTTAGTTACTAAATCAAATCTAAACCGTTATTTAATTTTTTTATACACATAATTTTTTTTTTTTTTGCTAATTGTTTATACTATTTCTCCCGGAAATCTACAATTTTAATGTACATGTATAGAAGTAGATAAATATATTATGATGATTTTTGTTATTCTCTATACGAATTATTGTTTAAACTAAATTTAATTACATGCTTTATTTCCGTATAATTTTTTATATTTTAGTTAATTACATGTAAATTTAAGCGTATAAAAATCAATTTTTTTTTCTCATTACTCTAATTGTGTACAAAAATAATAAGATAAATTAAGTTGTTACATCACTACATTTATACACTGTAAAATAGAAGTACTGGTTGCCAGGAAATATGTTCTTCTTATCCATGGTTGATGATTATTTACTGGCAAATAAATATTTTCTTGTAGTAAGTAAATATTTACTTGCCATACTTCAAATACTCATTTTCTGGAATTAAGTAACGAGATGGTTGACTCGAAGAAATATTTGCTTATTCTAAATTTATTAACATCCAAGTAAATGCTTTAAGGTAGTCCTTTCACTGGCTGGAAGTAAACTGTGCACTGGCTGGAAGTAACTTGTGCTTTTTTTTAATTAACATTGGCGGCGAAAGGATCTCCTTAATTTAATAAAATAAATATTTGACTTCTTAAAAATTAAAATATAGCAAGGAAATACTGTCTTAAATCAAAGATTTTCTTACTGCCTTAAGAAAAAATTTTCCTGCTGGTACGTTTTTTTTCAGTTTTTTATTTTAGTTGAAGACTTGCACATTCAACTAAAAATTGGGAAGCATTTTTTTGTGGTTTCTATTTCCTTGTTACCCAATAAAGAAGTGGTTGTGATTGTTAGTTAATTAAATAAAATTAATAAATAAAAAAAAATATGCTTCAATTGTAAATAAAAATTATTATAAAGAAATTTCCACGAAATATAAAACGTATATATTTTCTTTCACCAAGTACATATACGTACAATTCAACTATAGGTTCGATATTTATTACCTAATTGGTAAAATATATAAAACGTTTTATAGAAATAACAAGAAAATATCATCTTGTATCAAACGGACACTAGATGAATTGTGATTATGTAATGGCGCCTATTGTTATTATTATTATTATTATTATGAAATACGAATTTTTATTACGTTTTCAGTTTTAAATAGTTTTGCTTATTTCTTAAATAGAATAATAGATTAATGATAATTTGTTTGCATTTATAAATACTTGCTTGTGTACTGCACGTGCTTGTATTTATTATTTTATTATATTATTTTGTTTACATAATTCTGAATTCAAGGTATCATCTTGATTGTAAAATGATAAAAACTTAACTTTTATGTCACAATATGACTAAGCGTGTGAAATTAAAAAAATATGTTTATATGTGTCTTACTTCATGAATGTGTTCATCATAACATCGTGATGATATTAAATTTAAAAAAAAAAATTAATTCGTCTTTGAAATAATTGGTCGAGAGCAACAAATAATTCATCCAAAAAGCAGACAAAATAAATCACAGAATTTGAACTTTAGTATGAATCCACGATACATAAAAATATAGCCTATAATCGAAAAATTCTGTTTTAAGATATAATGAAATTTTCACAGATACTTTGTTCTTTAACACTTTAATAATAGGGGATCGGACTTAATTTTTTTACCACTTCAGAATAGGAATTCTCACTTCACGAATAGAAAAGTGAACTTGGTTTTTAAAAAACTTTACTATTATGCCAAAAACGAACGTTTAAAATTCCTAATTAAACAAAGAGGAAGATACCCACTAGTGACGTCATACGTGGGCATAGCCATAGAGATTACCTATAAAACTTTGATTTGCTAAAAGCAGATGGGCAAGCTTTGAATGCAATCTTTGATTCCTTATAACTTCTTCGTTTTTAAATTAATTTAATTTCACTTTCAAATTTAGGCATGGTATCAAGTTTAAGTTTACATTTTTATGGGTAATATGGCCAAATCGACTTCAGGATTATCCGTTTAATAAAAATTTTGAATTTGAAGAATATTTTTATGATTTGATATGGACTCTAAGTAAGATTCTTTATTTTATTTTGTCTATTGGCACCATTATTATAACTTCTTATAACAAATACTTCAAATATTTCGGATGTAGTAAATTGACTAAAAATTAGTCTATTTTATGTATTAAAATTTAATAAACATGAATTAATGAATCATCCATGTCAATTTCCAACTAAAAATACAATTTAATTGCATCATTTAAACAAATATTTTAGTAAAAAAAAAACACCGTTTGTAAGTTTAAATAACTTAAATATTATTGCAATAATTACTAAAATATTTATACAAAAATATTTGTTGTAATACACAGTGTGATTACATTAAACATTTTAAAATTATACATGAAGAGATTATGTATCCAAAAATAGATTAAACAATTTATATATTTTACAAGAAGTTTATTAAATATTTAAGGGAAAGCCCATTGAAAAATAAAGGGCACTATTTAAATATTCGGTGCATTTAATTACTGTCGGTCGTATCAATACTGATTTGAGAAATAATTATTCAATATAAAATGAAAAATAAAAAATTTAATTATACTGTTATATTCATTTATTTATTTTTAGTAAAAAGTAATGGCACCATTAATTGGCTGTCGTTGTGCCGAAATAGAACATTAGAAATGTTATAGTGAAAGTTAAGACAATATAGTTTTATGTTTCGGCCATATACAGCCTGATAATAAATCTACGGCTATAGCTTTTGCACTATCATAGAAATCAAACCTAATTGACTGAAAATGGCGACATGGTTTTAGCTCTGCCTTGAGCACAGCAGTAAATATATAACATTATGAGGTTAAAAAATCATAAATTGTATTACAAGTACCACTTTTATGGGTTTTCTTAAATCTTTATTTCTTATTTTGTCAAAAAAATACATAATTAAAAGTAAACACTGTTTATGGGCTCTATAAATACCATCTAATAATCGGTTGATTTCTAAAAACCCAATTAAATTCTCCATTATCGATTGATTCGAATCCATGATTATATTAGAATCTACCGAAAGTTGTGCTGAGGACCGTTTATTAATTACATAAGCATAATGTTGACGATTTTTGAATCCCCTCTACCAGGTAAGCATACATAAGAATTTCCAACTCCCTCCCCCATCTTACGTAAGATTCAATCTCGTGCCGAATAATAAAACGTTGTTAGAAAAGAATCAGTTACACTAAAACACGCAGTTTGACGTAAATTAAATATTTTTATTCTTTAGCATAGAGATGTTAGTTCGAGATGTACACACATTATTTCTAATATTAAATTTCAACTCATAAAATCTTACATAAGAATGGGTTCAACCCTCTTCCCCTCCAAATAAACACATGAATAGATTTAAACCCCCCTCCCCCAAAAGTAATTAGCAGTTTTTGGGTCCTAAATAATTTGTGCACATAAAATAAGATAAATGGAGTTTTGTTACTTGAATTTAATAGAAACTCTCGGTATATATTATTATGAAGGTTAGTGATTCTCTTAATATGATTATTATACATTTGGTTAAAGTGAATATAATTTAATAAAAACATTTATAATAAAATGCATTACGACCTATACACACATATGTGTATCATTGATCTGCGATTATTCTATTCTGTGTTTGTGTGTGCTATCATATGTAAAGAAAAAGGGTTCGACAACACTTTACGCGGCCATACTATATAGTATAAATGTAATATGTAAACAAATAATGTTGTAGACGAACTGAATTGTTGTTGGTTATGGCGACGATAACAACCAAGATGTGGACAGAAATAGCTATCGGTTGGCGCCGCCGTATGTTCATCAGAATTATATTATATACGCTGTTTAAAGGATGTGTTCAATTACATCATTTATTAACAATAAGATATTTTTAATTTAATATTTTTATAAATATCTAGATATTAACTCTGCCCAAGTAGGGCTTCGAAAAGTAGGGCTTAGGGAAATTGACGAGAGTTGAAAATTTTTTTTTAATCTCCTGTACCGAAGTTTTCGGATTTACTTCTGTACGGCATTTATGTAATTCGCTTCGAATACTTATGCAGAGGTAGTATCCAGCAACGCCGTACATATTTGCTGGTGCAGGGTATTACACACCAAAGAGTGTGACATTCATATTCTCACCGGTACCTACCTGTACCGCGCAAAACTGACGTCATGGTGCTTAAACTCACTTTTACAAATAGGGGTACTTTTACAACATGATTTCTGGTGGGTAATTTTACCCGAACAAATTATGCATGGACTTGTAGTCTAGAATGGTGAAATGGGGAAAACTAAGCATGATCCTAAACATATTCATTTATCTTAAAAAAGTGAAAGTTTACTGTAAATCAATTGCGGATGTAACCTTATTTTTGACATTATTTGTGAAACAGCCTTTATTTCATAATTTACAAAGTAACCAAGAGTCTCTCATTGATTCTTCTGCATTACAGTATGTTTATAATATATATCGTTAACTTAACTCATTCGCATCCATCGCTAATAATTCACTGACGACTTTGTTCTTATAAATAATATCTTAAGAGAGTAAAGAAACTGCAGCCAAACAGCTCCAGCCAACAAGAAAACAGCACACTTCAATAATAAAATTTTTTTAATATTATTTTTAATACTATAAAATACAGTATTTATTTATTTATTCGGATCGAATCTCACTTTCTACATTCCATTTTTAACTTGTTCTTTGTATGTCTGATGACAATTCATTTTGGGTACTTAAGTTTTAAAATTATTATAAGCTAAGCTTATATTTGATGAAATCAATAAACGTATTTATTGTAGTGTTTATCCATCTATTACCAGGAATGGTAATAGAGAGTGCTCTTCTTTGAGTTTGAAAACCTGGGTTAAATTTAATGTGTGCGTAATATGTGCGCCTATAGACCCAAATTTTTATCGATAAAATTTATTTTACGAGTTTCAAGCATATGTCAAGTTTAAAAAAGCACTCTTCTTACCTATCAAAATAACAAAAACATCAAAATTAGAAATCAAATCTAAAATAATCTGTTCACTTTCTTTTGTAGAAACAACCCTACGGTCTCGTCTTATCTCAATCGTCAATTCTCTAATACATTTCTCTAAGTAAAAAAAAAATATCCTCATTAAAAGTTAGTTACACACGAATAAGATCGCCTCTCCTTTGTATTCAAATTTTGTATAAATTAACAATCTCCAGACATTTATTTATTTAAACATTTAGCAGCATAACGACAAGAATCCATAACGCCTTCCAAAGACATAAATGTTTTAAATCCTGATGGACATGATACTACATTACACAGAGGTAAAGTAATACATGTTATCTTGTTCCATCATGGTCTTAACTTTATCACTACCATTGCTTTACCTATAAATATGTTTGGGTACAGTATAAATAGTTGTTCTTAGCACAAGCTTTAGAACGTTAGGTAGGTATTCATATCAAGTGCGGATACAGAAAGAGGTAGTGAGAGCATTGTTGAAAAAATAACAGTTAACTAATTTGCCAAATAACACAAGTCTGCAACAAGAATATTATTGAAAAAGCTTGATTTAAAAAGCTCGTTCGGGAATTTTTTTTAGCTCATTTTGAAGAAAAATAAACAAATTTTTGAGCGGTCTTCATAAATTTTTTGAAAATAATTTTTAAAATTTGTGTAGGCTTTTATATTTCTTATCATTTCCAACCTCCGTATAAAGCGGCAAGGGATGACAACCATTTTTGAGCAATAGATTCCAAAACTAGATAACTAAGTTTTATATTGAGCATGATAAGATATTAGATAACGCCATTTTTTTTAATAAAATGGCAGCCAGTTGAAAAAACGCCTAAAATATGAAAAAATTCTGTTATTACATGAAAAAAAAAAGTTTTAAAAGAAGGTAACTAAGTTTTCGGGCGATATGAAAAAAATTCATTGCGATGATTATTTCAAAAGATGGAGAATTTTAAATCCAGAAGCATCAATTTTGCTTGGAAGGCAAAGATCTTGAAAGATTGTACTGGAATTTTTAAAAAACTCTTTTTCAAGAGAAATAAATAAGCTTTCCAGTGGTTAATAAAAATTTTTTTAAAATTTTGTTACGCTTCTAAACTATTTTTGATCAATAGATACCAAAACTAAAAAGTACAAGTTTTCAAATGAGCTATTGAAGTTCCGAATTCGATAATTTTTCACGGGGATAGAGCTGTGTGAAATTTAATAAAAAATGCACATGAAATGCTCAAATGGCCCCTTTCAAAAAATTATATGAATCCGCACTTGAATACTGACTTGTTAAATTCTTTTTAATATGGTATTCCTAATGTCAACATTTACTTCCTACTGTTGTTAACTACATTTTTATTATTTTATTTTCTAGACTTAACACATAAAGTCTAGAACTACTTTTACAATGTGTAATGTAATCTGATATTTCACACTCACTCACCTCTAATATGAAAACTGAAGAACAGAAGATACATAGATATTCATTTACATCCAGTCTGTCGCAGTTTATACTATTCAAATGTACAGGGCGTGATTATGAGATAACCAAAAAATACTATTATTTCTCTATTTTTTGGAACTATGTTTCTTATCGCACGATGTTTGTTTGCTGTTTGGGAGTTAAAACCAAAAAAACTGCAACAGACATCAAAAACCGACAACTAGGTTACTAAGGAAACTAAAACTTTTTCAATCGATTCAAGTTGCCGTGAATTTTGAGAAAATGCAAAAAACTGTAAATATGAATTTTTTGTCAAAATTTTAAGTTTATTTATTTAAAAAAATTAAGTTATCAGAAGTTAAAGAAAACAAAGATAATTTAAAGTAAGTACAATGAAATTTCTGTTATGTCATAATAAATATCCCAATAAAACCAAAGTTAATGTACTCACATATTGGGATAACTACTAAATCAGAAGTATGTGTTTTTTTTTTTTTTTTTTTCAAACTAATGCTACAATTATTTCATACAGTAAAAACTAAAAGTAGCTATAAAATTAAAGAATCAAACAAGTAATTGACTTCTAAAATAAATACCTTAAATTTTCAGAAAATTATAAAGTAAATTAAAAAAAGTAAGCGCTACATTTATAATGTATCAAGGTTCGAAAGGAATATACTTCCTACCGGGTGTCCCACGACACCTTTCGATCTTTTTTCTTTGCTTATATCAGTTCATTCTGCATGTTTATTTATTCACTGAAATATTTCTTGCAGTTTTCATCTGTTAATCGCTAGACTATAATAGTAATTCAATTTGATAGTGTTATATTCACATTTAATGTTTTGTTGCGATTATTATTTTACAGTGAAACAGTTTTTATTTATAATGTAGATCATTTACAATGGTTTTACAGTAAATCGTACTTTATTTTATGTATCAACTACTACAAGTTAAAGAGATATCAAGTTCAGTGTTGTTTTGAATAACTAATAAAATTTAATTACACTTACTTTACCTACCAATGATTTTATACCATCGTTGTCTGATAAATCTGTTTGGTAGTCAATAATCCATAATCATAAATTTGTATACTTAAAATAATGAATAAATTGATTATAGTGCTTGATTATATCTAGAATTTATTTATGTACGGATAAATAGAAATCTTTTAAAACAAAAACGCATATTTTATTTCTATTCGTTCTAATTTAAAGCAGCTTAAGCAGCTTATTAAAGGAGATAATAGAAAACTATTCTCACAAATTTCATCAAAATTTGTTCTATTCTAAGAGATAACAAAAAATAAAAACCCGCATAAAATTTTTCGGGAATGGAACCCCATACTCGCATTTGAAACATATCTTAGAACACTCTCGCTTAAATTACCTTTTTCCATAGACCCTTCTCCAAACTTAACCGATTTTTAGGATCATGGCCCATTATTTAGTTGTAACGGGTACGGAACCCTAAACTCGTATTTGAAACATGGCTAAGAACACTCTCCATTAAATTACCTTTCAAACGAAATAAAAAAAAGACAGACAGATAGACACAGACACGTAGCGGTCAAACCTATAACACCTCTTTTTTTGGTTAAAAATAATAATCAATCTCTTTTGTATATTATATTTAAGACAATATCTCAAAAGTCTGTCATCAAATGATTTTTGAATTTTATGAGAAATTATTTTAGAGAATTTATTAAAATCAGGGACGAAGAAATTTGGTCGTTTTTTGCAATTTTCTTCTGATAAAACTTGGTATATGATGAGATAACTTTGGTCAAAATTAAAAATTAAGAATTTCTTTTAACTTTTAACGATTAAAGAAGTAGATATTTATTTCATATGTTACGAAGGTATCCATGGATGAAATTGCTAACTACTAACTATTTAGCATAAGATATTTTACTCTAATCAAAGTTAATTTCTTCTCTAGCTTATGACAAAAATCTTTCCTCTAGTTTATGACATAAATCACGGATCAGGTACGAACAACGTCAAAAAAATATGCGAAGACAAAATAAATTATAAGAATCAACTTAAAAACTTCATAAGTACTTAAAATATTACAAGATGTCAAAACGAAATATTAAAGTTTTACATTAAGAACTTAAAGAATTAAAATTTACAAGATATTTAATTGGTTTAACTTTTTTAACATGAATGAAATGGGTAGTTTGGTTCAGTTTTGAATGTGTCAATTTGACGACAGATTCATCTTTTAAAATAAAATGCCATACCTAAAAATGTCAAATGTTTTGTATCAAAAAGTGTGTTCTTTTTCTTAAGATAAACCAGCATGTACATATATTAATAATTATTATTAGAGGAGACTCTTGAAAGATGATGTCTAAAGATATAATTCAATAATGAATATTTACCTACAGTAAAACTGTACTATAAACTAAAAAATCTTGTTCACAGATCAGTACCATATTAAATTTTGTTCAGTTTTTTTAACTTCTTCAACTTTTGAGCCACTTTTTGTCTAATTTGCAAAGTTTCACCTGAAAGCTGCTTACCCCTCTCTTTAACGTTTGCTTTAAGTTATCTTAATTTGTTCTTATCTTTTAGTCTTTAAAGAAAAGGTGCATGTTTGCGCAAGATTTTTGTTCATAATCATATTTTAGAAGACATAAACTTTTCCTTATTACCAAAAATTTTACTCGACAAAAGCTCACACATAAACAAAAAACTTTGAGTATGATAAATTTAATGAAAAAAAAATTACCTTTTTTAACAGCAAATATGTATAAAAAACATTCAATTATTTTAAAAGAAACATAAAAATTAATTATTAATAAATAGAGCACAAAGCTTCTTTTTCAATATCCATTATATATCTTTTCTTAATTTCACTAACGAACACAGTAAACATAAATTGAATGACACGGTAAATCGAGTTCGATAACCATAATAACATGCATCCGTAAGACAACCATAATAACATGCAGGTAGATTGCGGGCTGAGGTTAGAAAGGTGGGGATGAGGTTAAGGTAAATCAAATTGCCTGTTTGTGATGGAGTGATACACCAAAAAACAGCTTTTAATGAAAAACAACAGAGTTGGTTTTTCTGACTTTTCACCAGAGAGATATAAATACTCAACTGTGCGTCTGTGGGAAACCCAATTTATTAAGCCTGTTATCCAAATAGCGATAAAAGACTACACTTTAGTTCTACTGTACTTGCTTTAAGAGTAAAAAAACAAAAGGGTAATGTAATTTGTGTATAGACTATAGAGTAAGTCCATTCAATTAGACTGTTAACAGATATATTTATAAGAACGAACATTGATGGTACATAATGTTTTTCTTAAAAGTATGGATGCGGTATGTACATTACAAGAATGTATAAATAAGTCAGAGAAAATAAACTAAAGGCCAACCAACCTCACTTCAATTTACCTTGTCTATAAATGCATACATACTTAATCTGTCGCATATGGTTTTCTGTTTTATTACAGTATGGCTCAAACTATTCTTTGAGTTCAAAGCAAGATGAAATTGAATCATCTTGTTTGAAATAGAAAGAAACTTGAAAAAAGAAAAGCATTTTCTATATTTTTAAATTATAAAACGAAGGGTTTTTACTTCTCATGGACAGCAAGCAGGATAACTTGGTTTATAGTTTTGAGTAGGTATTTGAATAGTTCTGGAGTTTTGTTCAGTTGAATACATTTTTTTGGCTATACATATGAACTAATTTTCTAACACGGACTCTTAAAAATATGATGAAGGTTTCAAAGAAATTTTCTCCTCAGATAAAATAATTCATACACATAACTTGATTTCGGCTTGGTGATACAGAAGTGTATACGTTTTCTTTCCGACGTTTTCTTGGTAACGGTACATTACTTTATTAATATAATGTTATGGGTGGACATATAAGTGTATGGATTATGCATGCACATGGTTTACATTGAAAATTTAATACTATTTTCTAACAAATGCTACTCAGTAATTATGTTCATTTACATTTAAAAATTTATACAATTCTTCTGTTATTTTTACAATTTCTAATGCAATTTTATTTAATTTTTATTTTTCAATAATTTTAATTTGACATTTACTATAACACTTACTCTTAATACATTTACAAAGGGAGATAATTCTGATATCGAATTGGTCATACTACCCATAAAAATGTAAAACTAAACTTGATACCATGACAAAATTTGAAAGTGAAATGAAAATTGATTAAAAAACGAAGAAGTTATAAATAATCAAAGATTGTATTCAAAGGTTGCCCGTCTCCTTTTAGCAAAACAAAATTTTATATATAATGTCTATGGCAATACTCACGTATGACGTCACTAGTGGGTATCTTCCTCTTTGTTTAATTAAGAATTTAAAACGTTCATATCTTGCATACTAGTAAAGATTTTTATAAACCAACTTCAGTTTTTTATTCGTCTAGTGAGAATTCTTCATCTGAAGTGATAACAAAAATTTATTCCGATCCCCTATTGATAATTAATCATTATTTTCCCAACACAATTCACATTTACTCTTTTGAGGAAGAAGAAATCGTCCAGGATGTCTTGAAGAATTATTCCCGAAGACCAGGACCATCCATCGGCTCTACAAGAAAAAGAGAATTCATCTCGAAAGGTTTCAGCAATCTCAAAATCCATCAGCAAAATTTGGTTGCTTTTTTGTGAAGTCATATCAAAGATTTTAATAACCACATTGTTTTTATAAAGTACATATTTCCATCAACATTCACTTACAATAACAAATGCATCCTCCACTATTTAAAAATTCAACTACTTCTTTTACAATTTAAATATTGTTGCAGCAGCCCAGCCAACAACCGTTTCTTCTCGTTTGTTATCATCCATAGTTTTTCATTTAAAATTATGTTGTCTGAGTTAACTTGTTTTGTTGCCTTTTATACTTGTACGTGTATATTTTAAGTATGATATCAATTAGTTAAGTATAATCAATGAATATTTATAAAATGCAACAACATCTGTCTTTAAAAAAAAAAAAAAATTATATAATAAATGTGAAAACGGATATGTATACAGGCGGGAATTACTTAATGACATTCTGTAAATTTTTCACCTTTTAGTTTACATTTTTTTCATTTAAATGAATACGAACACGAACAAAGAAATTATTTGATAATACACGTGATTTTGATACCTGATTTTTTATTGTGTTTATGTTAAAAACCATAAGTTTTAATATTAGATGGTACGTTTGCAATCCCACTATTCTGGAGAATGTAATAGCTTACAAATATGTAGTAGTTTGTATATGTATGCATACAATGTCTCAGTATAAAGTACAATATCAATACTGTTACGAAAATGTACGTATATATTAGCATATTTATTAGGGTATGTATGAGCGACAAGGCAATTTTAAATAAAAAAACTTGATTTTGCTTTTTATATGAAGTTGGACTAAGTCTAAATCGATTCTGAAAATTTTAAGGAGGGAAGAGGAGGGGAGGTTTCCTGATTATTTAAATAAATAATTGACTTGAAAAGTAGGCATATTTAATTAACATTGGTTTTATGGTTAAAGGATATATAGATGATATGTTTGCAAGGATTTCTCCAAAACTAGTCGCTGGAAATTAAAGAAAAAATATTTAAATTAAAGTTAAATCTTAATTAAATATTGAAAACAAAAATAACATGTTGTGCCCGATAAGGATTAAGGATGTATGAGTACGGTAGTGGGGATATCAATTTAATAAAATATATATTTTGATGGTGAATTATGTTATGACTTGACATTATAAGACAAAAAGTCTTATATTTCTGGAGTATTTTTCAAAAAATTGTCAAAAAATTGAATGCGATATTTTGAAAACTATGGTAAATATCGAAAAATTATATTCTTATTTTTCGTTTATAATCATGAAGTTATAACAAAATTCATCATTAAAGATGAAAATAAGGTACACATAATTTCAACAGTATATCTAAAATTGGCTTGGTCCTCGTACTTTAGCCTTTTAACTTCTTATTTTCAATAATTTTGATTCCAACATCCCTTAGGTAAATTATTTAATAATAATTAGTGTTAATTTTGTAATAAAATGTCCCTAAATTAAATTTTTTGCCATTAAAAGAGCTAAAAGTCGTTTTGTAGTAAGTATCAATTTTATAAATTGTGCTATTCATTCTAATCCATGTGTCAGTAGAGAAGATTTAATGTGAAAGCCAAAGATTTTATATTACGCATATTCTTTTTTTAACAGTTTTTGTTTTGTCAACGTTAATTTATTTCTTTTATGTCACTTATTAGAGTATTTTAAAGAAAATAGATCAAAAGAAATGCTTAGAGGATTTTTAATCTAATAATTTTTTTATGGATGTTGATGTTTGATATCTATAAACAATATATTTAATATTTTTCTATGAATTTATGAAAGTTTGGTGAACTAATTGTAATGAGCATTTAAATGGGATTAATTGTAAAGAAAAAGTTGCTTTGAGCCAAGAATTACCCGGCATAACAGACATTGATGGCTTAAAATATAAATACGATAACAGGCTTAAACTAGATTTTAGCAGGCGTAATAAAATAATGGACTAATCATGCTATAGACCACTGCTGTTTTTTCATTGCCTGATTACGACTGCCATATTGACTGCTTGAAGTCATTGGGGATTTTCCCAATAGATTAAGTTATTTTAGTTCACAGACCACCTCTAAATATTCAATTTCTCAATCGAGTAGGTGGTCCCATTCCTTTCGTAAATTATTACTTTAATAATTTAATTTTTACATTAAAAATATTATCACCTCAATATTTTAAAATTGTTCTATTAAAAATATTTGGGAAAAACCGAATTTTGATGCATTTTCAACGCAAAGAATACAAATCTTGTTCGAATACAATATTTAAAAAAATTTTAAACAAAAAATCCATTTTTAATATAATAAGTTATTTACAAAAATTCAAGAGATAAAAAAATATTTTTAATTATTAAAACATAAATTCCAGAGAACCCTTTCATTTTATTTAATTTTATTTTATATAAAAAAGTTTATACGTTTGACATTATCACTATGACATGACCTTTAAAACTGATGACAAACAAACCATTAAAAAAAATTTAAGTGAACGTTGTTTTAAAAAATGACAACGCATAAAAATCCCAACATAAAATCGTTTGCCAAAAACGATAAGACATTTTAGAGAGTGAACAGCAAGCACTCACTACATGTAATTAAATATTACATATGTAATGCTAAAAAATAAGGCACGTTTTGTTTTTAAAATAAAATTCTCAATGTTTTGATGAACTTTTGAAGTTCATTGGCATTTCTCATCATATAATATAAATAATATATAAATATAATACATATTTTATATAAAACAATTTGTTTATTTAACGTTTGTGTATGTTTCAAGAAAACTTTACTAGCATAATAATAATAATATTCATAATAATAAAAAACAAATGGCTTTTTACCACTCACTACTGAATTTAACTTACAATACAATATTCAGTCTTATTAAATTCAACATGGTTCAAAATAAGTGTCCATCGGATTCAATTGGATAAATCCATCAATTTTAAGAACTGGATAATATCAAATAGATGTATCTTAAAAAAATTTAAAATGTCAAGTTTGATTCGAAGTGCCTCAAGCTTTTACAACATGTATGAATAACGCATAAGAAAATTTATACTTTGTGGTAAAAGAGCAGCTGATCCCTAAAAGAGTATTTTTTAGTCAAGTTTTTCATTTAAAGCTAAAAAAATGTGTATATCGAACGATGAGAAAATCAGGTTATACTTATGGTTGCATTACATTGTTATAAGAACCAAGCGTGTGGGTTAATATCAATAGCTTTCGTGGAAGTGTGTTAAATATTGATTGCAAAATTCCAGGAAAATAATTTTAAATATTAGCGCCATATCCAAAATTCACAGTTTATATAAGAATTTATTAGCCATAATGTATGAAAATATTCCTTTCTTGAAGAATATTTTCCAATAAATATATGATAATTATATTGTAAAAACCATTAACGCACAGAAGCAGTTAAGCTTTTTGTAAATAATGTCACTAAAAACTACAAAAAAAAATTACCAAATTAATGAACTTTAATTGAATTGCTGATAATTAGCTTGATATAAATACTAATTAGAATTGAAAAATTCGCATATATTTTTGATTGCTGCATATAATTTGTTTTATTTTTGTAACCTGGGAAGAAAGACATTAAAATCAGTAGAGACATAAAACTTTATTCATGCCAATTGATTTTGCAAATATAAAGAACTAGCAACAACTTTTCAACCCGTGCGTAATTCCACTCCCGTAGTTACCGTAACCCGTGGCTACCCTATAACCGTGGTTAAAAAGAACAAACAAAATTTCGTAGAAAAGTGGTGAAAAAACTCAAAAATTCTTAAATTAATATTAGGATAACATATTAAAAATATTAATTATATGTCTAGAGTATTAGGAGAGTATCTGTAAAAACTAACATGTTTGCCTAATAATGTTTTGAGTATTATATGTCTTAAGTATTAGGAGAGCATCTGTAAAAACAACATGTTTGCCTAATAAACTTATTATTTAAATTTATGATATTTTTTCGTTAAAATTATTTGTCTAACATTTTTAGACCGTGAATATATTTTTCGTCGAACCTAGACATAGTAAGCTGGAAAATGAGGGGGTGAATTATGGAATTTGATAAAGGAATAAGGAAGATAAGGGTAAAACTTGCTACAGTAATAACATATAAGATCCATTCATTGCTAGGCTAGGTCTGTTTTCTTCGTCAAAAACTAAATATTCGGAAAAAACCAAAATATTGTGGGAGTGTTCTAAATTTTGTTAATTTTTACATGCGATAATTTTTATAGATAAACAAATTCCACAATCTTTATTAGAATTGATGGCTGGGTTATTTAATTAATACCAATTTGTATAATAAAAATTTCACGTTCAATAAAATAATATGTCCATCTGTTTAAAATTTGAATGAATAATATTCCACTGCTACTTCACTTAAATTTTATAAGGTACATTGCTTTTAATAAATACATACATACATACATACATACACATAATATTATGTATCATGTATGAGTTCGAACACACATATGTGTGACTTAATTTGATTGTATTAATTTAAATAAATATACAAAATTTTATGAATGATGTGTTAAATATTGTGTTTAAATTTATTTTACGAGTTAATAATGACTTTATTTTCCTGTGTTTATTAATTATGTTTATATTTATTGTAATATATCAGAAATATAATGCGTTATTTAATAACAAAATTATCTCAACGATAAAATAAAAATCGATTTAAAAAATCCTACAAATCTTTTAAAATATAATATTAGGCAGTTTGTGAATGGGAAGGGATCATTTGACTGACACTTGTCAAAGTAGCCCGATTGAAAATAATCTATTACCTTATATCGTTACGAGAATAAACTGTTGAAGCGACGAAATTACAGAACTTCCATAGTAAAAATTATCTGTGATTATTTAAAACAGGCATTTTAATACCGAAAAAATGAAAACGATTCAAAAAAATCAATTCATCATCCTTTTATACGGCTTTTGTGAAAAATTCGTATCGATTTTTGAGAAATTAACTATCAAAGTAAGTTTTTTTTACCAAAAAAGGGCACATTTCTCATAAACCAGAGAATCGATATGAATTTTTCACAAAATACTTATATATGCAATAGTGATTAATTGATAAATAAAATTTTAAAGAAGTTTTTTGTAAAAAAGTTTTCCAATCTTATGCACAGTTCTGAATTTTGATATGATTTTAACGCTTAAAACTTGAGGAATATTGATAAAAAAATTTTGTGAAAATGTTAACATTTATAAAAGCAATTATTGACTAAAAAACCAACATTTATTACGGCATCTTCATATACCACTATGTAAAAAGGGCCTTTTTTAATAATTAATTTATCGTAAACTGTACAGAGAATCGACTTGAAATTTATACAGAGGGCGTATTAAATAACTCATTAACTGACACACAAAATTTCAGTTTTTTTGGTTTTGGAATTGACCAAAACCAAACACTTTCGTTTTGGTATCGAAACGCTAACTTGGAAAGCTGAAAAAATAATCGGCAATTAATTTTTTTTTGAAATTTGAGAATAAATTTTACTGGTCATAGGTTCACGTGATTGTAAAATAGTTAAAAATTGTAACTGAAATCTTATTTCCACAATTCTTGTAAATGATTAGTTTTATATCAGTATTCCTATTATCGTAACTGGTGTGAAACCAATATTGAAAGACTGTTGTAATTTAAAATTTCTTGTTATTGTATTGAAATAGGAAATTACAATTTTTTTTTTGAAATATCGTTATTTTAGCAAATTGTTACGAATCGAATACATCTAAAAATGATCGCATTATGTGGCAAAATTTTTTGCCTGATAAGTATCATTAAGTGTAATAAACATGAATACATAAAATATAAAAACTAATAAAACGAATTAAAAAAATACTCACATATTTCAAATAATTATGAGTAAGAAATTTTTACCCAAAACATTTAACATTAATCAAAAAAACGTACCTGAAACAGAAAGAAAAAATTTAATTAATATAAATAATTTTAAAGCTTCACTTAAAATTAAGTAATAAAAAATAATATCCAAAGGTGAACAAAAATTTATGAAACGATAAAAAAATATTTTTCAAAAATAAATGTGTAAATGTAGGGCCATTAAACTTTTTATGCGTAAAATTTTAATAGGATATTGCACTTTTTAAAATATGCACAAACTGCGTATAAATCTCAATAAATTTATGCAACATACTAAAAGGCAACGGACAATAATTTCTTGGTGTTTAAGTGTGTAGCATGCATATTATGAATGGCAGCATGAAATAACATTAACACTAATAAACGTAACACTCAAATTAAAAATAAACGAAACAATCGGAACAGTTTAAACCGATAAAAGTTATAAATCATGATCTTGAAAGGACACGAAATTTCCAAAATTCTTTTTCTTTTGCCCTTTTGAGAATTAACTTCGCCATCTATGAGCATCATTTTGAACCCTTAATTTAAAGATTTCTTTAAAAATGGTGTACAATTCATGGCCACCTATTCTGATACAATCAATGAATCAAGACTATAAAATAATATTTAAAAAAATTTGAAATCTGTACATATTATTTTACCTGTGTAAAACTATTCCTACTCCTATTTCGAGTGTTCTGGAACGGGGATAAGTGAGAGCAAGAGAGGTGGAGGCAATAACGTAATGATCTTTACTTTTAAAACGAACGAAGCAGGCTGATGTCAAGCTAGTTTTAAAATGAAACCAGCAAGCAGTATGTTAAAAGATCTCTTAAAAAGATCTATTCTGTTGTGTTGCCAGACTCTCATATTTAGTTGAAATTTTAATATAATAATTTATTTTGAAGTGAAAATAATATTTGTTTTATAATTCTAATATTCACACCATGTCCCAATAACTATCAATTTTTATGATCAAAAGCGTCCAAATTGTATTTATATATGTTTGCCAACTAGGATATGGTAAACTAAATTCTTCTCTTGAGGATGATTCTACATCATGAAGTTAGTAAATAAATCTAGTATAAGTCCATTTTATTATAGACGTAATCTTAGATCAATGCCAAATTTGTCTTGAACTCGATTTTACATTTCAATTGCAATGATACACACAAATATAAATTAGATGGTAATATAATTAGATTTTATTACTTTAAGTGCATTCTAATTGTATGGCGCACAGCACCAGTGTTTTATTATTTATTTGTATCTAATAATATTGTAATTAATTAGTTTAACTACATTAGCAGCTGTCTTATCAATAATATACCACTTTTTGCAGTCATTATTAATAATTAATGATGTACAAAATTTTATGCATTCCTTTCGTGCATCTTAAATTAGGTCTCAGAATAATATTAGATTACTTTATTCGAATTATTATTATTATTATCTAAAAATTTAAACTTTGTTAATTTTAATTTATACCGTATGTTAATTTATTAACAGGATTATTATTTAACAAGTGAAATTTACAAAATTTAAAAAACCCAAGAGAAATATTACGGTTACTGACCCCTAAACTCGCACTTGAAACTTAAATTACCTGTCAAACGGAAAAATCCAAGTCGGTTCATCCGTTTAGGCGCTACGATGCCACAGACACACATAGCAGTCAAACTTAAGAAAACCTTTTTTTTGGTTCGGGGGTTAAAAAAAGCAATAATATTCGTAGAGTGCAAAAAGATGTCGAGTTGTAGATAGAAAATTTATACATGACATGAAATAATTGCAACTGTTGAATGCTACAGACATATCTGCTATGTTCTGGCCAAAAGGCGTATCTCGAAAAAGTGAAAAGGTTTTTCTGCATTATATAGTGATATTAAATACGCCTACCTACATCATACACAGGCAAAAAATATTAAAAATTGTAGCCTCTTCATTGTCAAAGACCACTTTTTAACAAAAAAATTCAAACAAAAGAATTAATTGGTCCTAATTCATATAAAATTTAATGCATATAAGAAAATTTTTGCAAAACATAATCCATTTAAATTGAGATTTTCTTTTTATCTTAAATAAAATTGTAAAAAATACATAATGTTTCATCCATAAAACGACGAAGAAGGTCGTGAACGAAAATTTTTAAATATTTTACATGGAAAACATAAAAAAGTATATTTGAAAAAACCTTAATAGTTTAACAAACTTATAAAATGAAATTTAATATTATTATCGTACGTAGGTTTTGGAAAATTGTTATTTTAAATGCCAATTCACTTGAATAAAAATTATAATATGAAATACGAAGGTAAGTAATAAAATTTATAAAACAAAAAATGATTCTAGTAATAATAGTAATAAAAACATACGATTTACGATGAAATTATGTTTGCGTATAATAAATATACAGGATTTAAAGATTCACGTTTATTTAAAGACCGTGTATCAGTCTTTGTATCCTGTTTAATTTGTGATGTTTTATTCACAAAAAATTCTAGAGTTTTTTCAGCCAGATCTTCAGACATAAGGCTATAAGAGCAAAAAAGAAAAAGATATGAAAAGTTGATTTAAGAGGATTTTGTTTTCTTTGTATGACGTAGGTATCCAATAAGATAATATTTTTTCCGGTTTACGGCGGGTGAGTATCAAGCTAGTTAAAGAATATAATCCTAATTTGCCAAACAAAATTCTGGGGTTTTACGAGCGCGCATCCCGCGTTAATTAACGCATTTACAAGACGAGACGCAAGACATACTTTGGTACTATCACGGAGCCTCAAATATTTTCCCTTAAATGCATTTAACAGATCGTAATAAAATAATAATTTGGAAAAATTGATAAAATTTTCAAAACAGCACATTTGTCTGCCTCACTCTGTATAAAATGACTATGTTAAAAAATACCAATATTATAATGTAAAGAAAGGTATGTTGAGTTATTAATAGTGAAGATGTACCGACATTAATTACCACTTGGAACTAAGAGTTAGAGAAGACGAGACGAGACGTTACAAATATTTGTATATGAATATTATTACATATACTTACATAGATAAAATATATAAAATGCTATAATTATATTATCATTGTACATTGCAATTAAATATTAAAAAAGAGCTAGCAACACACTGAATACTGCACGTATTTGTCGCGATTATTATAAGAATTATGAAAATATTTTGATATATTTATGACAGTGTGATAGATATTTTATGTGTTATGTGTCGTCAATATAGATTACTAATTATTACGTGTGAAATTTTAAGAACAAAATATTATGATGAATAACTACATTTTAGTTATGGCTAGCTAGATTTATTTATTTTTATCACAAGACTCCTCGTAACATTTTAAACCTCAATGTTTGAGACAAAATGTTTAACAACCGTTGAGTACAATTGACAAATGGATAAAATTTTGTTTTTCCTAAATTTTAAGTTGAATATTATAACTACCCGATAATTTGAAAGTTTAAAAACAAAATTAACTTAATGGTTTTTCAAAATTTTCCGTACATAGACAAAAGTTATCAAGTGATATGAAAATGCACCAAGTGGCTGGTTATCATGAGGTTAAATTGAAAACAGTATTTGAATTGACATTTGTATACCATGTATACATGAAATATATCTCAAGATATACTAAGTTTAATTCCATGTTTGTAATTATTAAAAATATTTCTACGCTACAAACAAAATAATTGTCTGTACATGGTATTTCAACAATTAACTCAGTCAATTATTTGTTTTCACTTGTTTAATAACAGAATTTGAAATGTTCCTATGGTGGGAAATTTGTTACAGGTTTGAGCAGTGAGCTGTCGCTAGTAGCAGTCAGTTATCGTTGCATACAAGGTTGAAGCAGGCTGTTACTTGCCCATTTAAAAACCGATATAAGTCAAATCAAATTATTTTCCAATTAATAACTTCCAATTACTACCCTTTGTCTATTTTTTCACTCCGAGGTAGTTAATCAAACGGAGGTTAATCAAAGGCAAATGCTCAAGGAGATATTAGCCTAATTCAAGTTGCACTATATAGGAAAAAAAAGAGGAACTTTGTTTTTTATAAATAGATTCAAAATTTATTGACAAATTTTATCAAGAAACTTTTTAAAGGCTATTACTTTTGTTTCATTCCTCACAAAACACAATGAACCTACGTTTTTAGTACTCAAATTATAATTGGAACTTCTGAAATGAGCTGAGCTCTACTGAAGAAACGCAGTTCCACCAAGGTGGACGCTAAGTGTATTTCAACGTCAATAATAATTAATTATGTTTTCGGAATGCACCACAAAAGTTATTTATTAGTTAAAATTTGGTAGGTGATTAAAATAATGAAGTTTTTGAGAATATCTTAATAATATTTTGATAACTATGAGTGATTGATAGCCTTACGCATTGTTCATGAAATTTTTCCTCAATTTGATACTGACAAACTAGATTTGAATTTCCATTCAATAAACTTTTAATTTCAATATTTCACAAAACAGTTTTTACAATCAAGGCTATTGAGCTAAATTTTAATGCACTAAAATAAATTTAAAAGAAAATCGATAACAACAATCTAATTACGAATAATGTTGTTTAAAATTAAAGACGGGAAATAAAAAAACCAATACATCAATTTAGAATGTTACGAAAATAAAACATTGAAATATCTAAAACTAAATTGACCTTTACGAAAATAAATAAGTTGACAAACAATTTTTATGTAATTTAAAAAAATTTACCTAAAAATAAATTTGATGAAATTAAGAGTAAGTACTGTTGTTAGTGCATGTTATTAATAGGTTAATTAAAACTGGCATGTAACAATATTATTCGATATGTGCACTCGAAAAAAAATGCGGGCTTAACGTAGTGGTCATTAGCTGAGGACAAAGATGGATTGGTATGCGATAACATAAAAAGACACCTAACGAAAATATAAACTTAGTCGTCGTATAGAATCTATTCTGAGATCGAGGTCGTCTTTATGCGGACGGACAATGGAATGCATTTGCAATCTCTCACAATTAATGTTTGTTGAACAAACATTCTCACTTTTTCTTGATGATTTCATTTTAAAATTCTATGTAATGAATCACCGTTAATACTAAAAAGTTTTATTATGTAATTGACTTTTTATATGATGTGATCGATATGCATTAGCATTGAAGTTTACATTTATTTCAATAGGGAAACAAATTTTTTAAGCAAGCAGGAGAAATTCTATGGTTTTTCTTTCCTAGCGCATTTCCCTCATTTTTTGAGATTCAAGTCGGTGAAGTTTCCAGCATTGGCACAATCATTTTAACTTGTTTCTAAGTTTCATCAAAATTACTTTTGTTGAAGAGATCAAAATCTCCACTAAATCCTTTACTATAAGCATGAGTGGTCCTTCTATTGGATTCGATATTTTCTTATAAAATCCCTATCGCTAAAGACTAACAGACTTTGGTGTGGGAAATGCAAGACGACGACGCTAAACTAAACAATATCCTAGTTCTTACGCAATTTCATAGAAGGCTGACCATGTGAATCAATTATAGCATCCCGAACTGAGCTGTCACTTTTTCCCAAAGGCTAGACTGCCTTTAATAATAATGATAATGAAGTTTAACCTCCGTTTTTCTTAATTTTTATTTTTAAACTTCATCCATATATACAATTAACTTTATGATGTGGGTGGAGTCGGTTACTTCGTTCTTGCCCGAGCGTCGAAAGTATGATTAATCAATTAGCCAAAACAGTAGCCCAGTAGCCAAACGAGTAAAGTCGATTGCGCTTAAACTCGCGCGGCCACTAAGACTGGCTGCCTCTAATAAGTGTTATATAAGCAGGTTTCTGCCGGTGGTATCATAAATATAGGTTTAAACCTTTTAAAAAACAGCAGTGACCTATGGAATAGCTAGACCATTAAAAGTTTTAGGCTATCTTTAATTAGAAGTTAATTCGTGCCTTTAAAAAATATTGTTATAAATTACTATCGTTTCTTAATATACCTACATCAAATTATCCAACGCTTGCTGAAAACCCAGTTTAACTCTGTTATCGTAGTTCTATTTTAACCGTCCTACCCCAACACATCAACAAAGTGGAATAATATAAATATAAAACTTAAACTATAATATACTTATTTATATGCAAGAATGTGTTTTGTTTGGATACAAAAACCAAACGATTGGATTATGGATGATGAGAATAGGATGATGAATCAAACGAAGGTAACAAGTGTTTTATTTGCAAAGAATGTGTTATTTATTTTAAGACACTTTGCACACTTGTAAAATTTATCGATGTTATTTTTGTAATGAAGATTAGTCATTATATAAAAAGATTAACAACATTCCATGTTATGTTATTTTACTTTGCATATATTTTGAAAATATCTCCTGGAGGCGATTGGGGACACGATTGTGCCATTTTCTTAATAGGGTACTTTCGGTAATGAAAAATAAATTATGAAATTTGAAAAAAGTTAAAATTTATGTAAAATAATACATACATATTCTGATTTCGAGTCATAAAAGCACATTTTTCTTTTATAATATTAAAATTAAAAATCGTAATTTTTAAACTGTATATCACGTGTCCTAAAACGCGGGCAAGCTCTGATGTGATGCCATATCGATATGAACCATAGACCAGTTAGTTCGGTGTAGACAGCTGGGTATAATATATCCATAGATAATAAATATTTATATTTATTATAATTAGTTGTCTATGAATATATCTGTCAAACTTATCTGTGTTATTTCGTATAATGATACCGATATTACCTCACCAAAATGCCCGCGTTTTTGGCAGTCTAAAAATGGTATAAAATTTAAGTTTTTGGCAAGAAAGCGTGTGTATTTTTCCGAAATAAATTTTTGTTGATTTTTTATTAGCAAAATCAACATTTTGAAATACTTTTTCAAATATAGTAGTTTACCCTATTGGGATCTTATTAACTTATTTGGTCTATAAGGGAATTTTTTATTTTGAAATTTCTCGAATTTTTATAACCAAAAAATTAAAATAATTACAGAAAACAATGCGCCTTTGAATAGGGAATAGCGATGATTTTTTTTTGTTTGCTTTAAGAAAACCTCATTCATGTAATAAACAGCAAAGAAAAATTATTTTTCGAATAACTATTGCCAAGATTAAAGTCATTAAAAATTTGTTATGTTGAATACCCTGCGGAATCCTTATTTCTAAGTCTTAATTTTAAGCCCTGTTTTTCTAGCAATTATAGATAGAAAATCTTATTATGTTTTTGTTCTTTTAAGTTATAAGATTTTTCAAATACAGTAGAATCTCGATAAGTTAAAGTCCAAGGGAAACACAAAATATTTTAAGTTATAGAGGTTTTAAGTTATCAAGTGTCTATGTTAAATAAAGGTTAATATAGAGGTATGTACATGTTTCTATGTACCCTAGTTAATATAGAGGTATGTACATGTTTCTATGTAGTTACTGAGAGCCTATACAGAGATTATTTATTTAAGTTATAGAGGTTGCGTCTTTTAAGTTATAGAGGTTTTGGGCTCTGATGGGAAGGGAACATAGTATTTTTTGAAGTAACAGAGGTTTTTATGTTACCGAGGTTTAAGTTATCGAGATTCTACTGTATAAAGTTAAAAGTATAAAAACAAAATTTTGGCAAATTACAAATATTTTCATTATAAAAGTAAACACTAAATAAAAATGTAATTTAGTTTAAAAATAACTTAACAGTTAACATTTTAAGTATTTAATTGAAAATTACTTTAATAAAAATACAAAATTATATCATTTTTACTTTCATACAAAATGTTTGATATGTCTGTACTAAAATGATTTTTATATTCTAATACGATAAACTTTCATATTAAAATTTATATTTTAAAATTCTTTAATCATAATATTTATAAAAAACAAAATAAAACAATTATCTGATTAAAATGATTTCATAATATAAATTTTGTAATTTTTTATTTATTTAATTTTAAAAACAATCAAAAAACGTGTTAAAAGAATTAAATTTTAAATACTACATGATTTGAATACTAATACAATTATAATTAAATAGTGTTATGAATAGTTTTTAAGAATATTTTTTAAAAATGTTGTGAGAATTTTAGTAACATTTCTTTAATTAATTAAGATTGCAAGTGAAATTTACGTTGGTACGTTTTCATCAAGTTTATAATGGTAGATTTACCTTTAATAATCAGGATTGCCAGCGGTATCCATGTTTTAGCGGTACAACGTATTAATTTTTTACCCATCCTACTGCTATATCGCCCTTTTAGCTCAGCGGTATACTTAGGGTAGCGGGTTCGATTCCCGCCGTCGCAACAAATTTAATTTAATTAATAGTTGTGATGGGCTGGTGTAGTGCATGGTATATGCATGAAGGAGCTGCATTCAGCCTCTGAAATTGAGGAGCTGATAAATGAAATTATCAGCGGAAAGGTGGTAAAACACATACATGGTATCACAATGGGCTCTATAGCCTAAGTGTGTCCTTCGTGGACAGCCAATATAACCTTACCTAACATAACCTACTGCTATACCGATTATTTTCGAAAGTTTTCTGCTTTTAGCCTGGTGTGACGAGGATTTTCTTTATATAGCATTTCGAATAAGCATTGATGATGAAATACATAATTTCTGAGATATCGTCCAAAGTCACATACTAAAAGCCATTTCTGGAATCCATGATTTCAAAGGAAATATTTTTGTATTAAGCTCGTTTCAGTTATTAGCGAATTACCGAAGGAAAGGGAGTTATTGTTTTTTTTGGGAAAATTTTTTCAAATGTTCATCTACCAGATTTTAAAAATTACCATCGTTAAAATTTATACATGCATATGAAAATATATATGTATCTATACGTTTATGTGTCTGTAAACTCTCTAGCGGTCGCAATTGAAGTCCGATTTTAATAAAATTGAGTATCAAGAAGGGTTTTGGTATTTGAAAGACCAAGTTGTGTTTTTTTTGTATCTCTGAGGCAATTCGCTTAGCTAACGCAGCTCCTACGCTACTAATTTTTTTTATGTATAGTGTCATCTTGCTTTACTTTTTAACGGTGCTATATGCAGCTTTCAAATGTATGTTACTTTATTTACAACATATTATTAACGTTGCAACAATATTATATCGAAATAAAAACTTCACTATGTTTTTTCATTCAATTTAGAATTTACCTCTGTAATTTATATTTTATAATACTTTAGTAAAAAAATTTTCATGAAAGTAGTAAATTGTTTTTAATGTGTGTTTTATTTGTATATGTTGTGTATGTACAAAAAAGATATGTGTTGATCGTGGGAAATTATTAGCACCTCACGAATTATATCTTAGCGTAAGTACAGTTTTATTCAACAAAATTCAATCCAACTGAAATCGATGATGATTTCTTAACGGTTGTTTGTTTATTTTGTGCCTTATATTAAAGAAAGAAACAATTATAACATTAAATACTAACAACGATTGATCACTGGTACAGGATGCTGGTTTAATTTCAAGTACATAATGATGCAGGTTTCCTTCCGAACTTACAAAAAGATACAAAAATTGGCAGTACATAAACGGTGTGGAAAAAACATTAAAAAAAGGTCTTGTTATCCTTCATAGATTATTCTTCGAACATGTACTGCAGCTGGAACGATTATTTTCTCCATAGATAAATTATGTGTTGATTCCACTTTTCAGATTCTGTTTATTCAATTTTTTTTACCAATAAAAAACGGCTGAACTAATTCTGCTGAAAGCTCTTTCAGTTCTTAAATACGCGATTACGCGTCGAAAAAGCCCAGTCACGTGTTAATGTCACAACTGGTTTGCGAGATAATCGAGACGAAATAATCCTTACGGACATACGCACAACCGAACATACGTACACACAAACACACAGACATCACATTGAAAAGGTTTGATTCGGATATTGCGGGCTAGAAACCGCGGGAATATGTAAAACTGGAGATTTCAAAATCGGCCCCATTTCCTTAACTTCCTCTAGGAAGTTAACAAGACATTATCTTCAAGGAACAAAGATCTACCTATTCTAAATGCAAACTAGTGAAGACAGAGTACCTACTTTTTAGAGTGGATCATTGTTTTTGAATTGTTGTATACATTTTGTGTGTAAAAGTTTATAAATTGCCTTTGATTTTTCAACAACTAATTCTTTGATTTAACTAACTCTTTGAGACTGTTGAGTTGATGATGTTGCACGTACTTATCATTTACTTATCTTTTGAACAAAATGAATAGAAGAAATATATATTTACAGCAATATACCGAGCAACCGAATCAACAGCGAGCGCATCGTTTCCATATCCTATGAATACAATGTACTTTTTTTGAATTATGTTTTAGTTATAGTACGGTAGATAAATTTTATCAACTCAAAATTTGATTAGCTTTTCAGTGGACAACTATTTTTTTACATCTAACAATCGAACTTTTAAAAAATTTTCTTCTAAATTAATTTTTTTTTTAATGTAGAACAAACTGTATAATCATAATATCGAATACAATAATTCATAAAAAATATCACGCAGTTAATCCATATAAATTTGCGTCCTCTTTATGTAGACAATTTAAAAATTAAGAGAATAGAAATGCTTATAATATAATTAGTTAAACGAATTTTATATTTAGAAATATGTAATGTAAACTTGACAAAGCAGAACACTGCATGTTTTACCAATAAAAATATGAAGTGTTCTGCTTTGTAAAATTTTTATCACATATTTCTATTTAATGCGGTCAGGTGGTGATAAAAATCATTTGATTAATGCCTTTTGGAAAATTATTTTAATGATTCCAATACATTAGATTGTTGTTAGAAGTAGAATATTAAAATCTTAAATATATCTGAAAAAATAAAACAAAAAAAAAACATTATATAACGTTCGTAAAAAAGTTAAATTTTGAAAAATTAATTTTCCCTGAATACGATATTTGTTTCTGTATCTGCTATACTAAAGGCAATATAATTTTATGGTATGTATGGATAGATGTATGGGATGGGATGCTAGGCTGTTTGTGTACATCTCTATAAAACCGCTGATTTGTGCGTGATAAATAAAGTAAGTAAAACTCTATAGTGAAAATAAATTGCTATGTACAAATGTTAATGTTATTTTGTGTTAATGATTAGAATATTACCATAAATGTATTTTAAAGCATACCATAAACTTCTTTTTTTTTTTTAAATTTATTGTAATTATAGTTTCATTATATATCCTTAATTACATTAAACATTTTAGCTGCAGAAAAATCACAACCATTTTAATTAACAGTTCTAAACAATATATAGTTAACAACAAGCTGAGCTGAATATGATCCAAGCTAAATTAATCTAGGAACAAATTTGATTAATTTAGGGCCAACATTCGCCAAACATTGTCATACACTAAAGCAAAGTCCTGTATGATTCGACTAGGGCTTTAGGTTACGTAAAAACTAATGGGCGCATTTTTGTTGTTTAGATCATTAAGTACATAGACTGGACGTCAAACGATTTAAAGTGAGCCAACATCTGAGTTAATTTCTTGGGTCAAATCCATCATGGCGGCGGTGTGAAATATCAAAACAAAGTGTTGTTGTCATACTTGTAATAGTAAAAGTAAAGTCATAGTAACGTGATATGTGATAAGTATTTTTTTTAAGTTAAAAAGCGAAATTTTTTTTAAGTTAAAAAGTTTTGTGAAATCACGATGTTTTATGTACGTTTTTTTGATAAATGTCCTTATATAGAATGTATATTTTTTCGACAAATGTTCCTATATTCCTTTAACAAAAGTATTTTTTTGGTAAACGTCCCTAACTGACCCAATAATTACCTTAGATGTTGGCACACCTCTCACTGTGCGGAAAGGTAGGCGATGCTCAGTCCATGCACTTAGTGATCTAAGGTTTGAATAGTATATCAACGTTCGTTCATTCGTTCAACGTCCATTAAGTGTATGGCCGACCTTAAATAAAATATACCTATTTGAATAATAAGATTGTATGGTTTTATAAATAATAAATACAATAAAATTGTATATTAAAATTTATATTTACAAAAGCGACTGTGGCTATTTTAATACCGCCATTTCTCATAAGCTATATATCGTTTTAATTAAATTTGATGAAAGATTAATTAATAATTGTTTAATTTAATTATTATAATGTATTTATTGATTAGTATAATTTGTTGTTACTTCTTTATTAATTTTATATTTCTATGAAAAACTTCCTTCAAAGTCCGTTCTTTAATTATTATTCTGAAAGATTCTAAATTTATTTTTTTATAATCTTGATTGCATATTTAAAATGTTCGAATAAAATTCCTATATTTGCAAACAAATAGTATTCAAATATTTGCAAACAAATTCTGAGACAGAAAATTTGTTGATAATTTTCCATGCTTACACGTTAAAGCCTAGAATCAAAACTCCATAGATTTTTGTACGCCAAAACTATCAGGTGAAAATTTCTATGCGGCGTTCTATGAACCCGGGATTTAAAAATTAATCATATTAAACTAAACATTGTTGTGTTAGGTAAATCGCTAATGACGTCAAACAATCAATATGGCAGTGACCTATGGAATTAAGCAGTTCAATCATAAACATGAAAAGTATTGTTGTAAATTACTACGGTTTCTTAATATACATCTAAAACCATAGTTCTATTTAAAGACACCATTTGTCGTATGGCAAAATAATTTTCCCAATAGGGTGCATCAAATGCCTTCAACTTCGCGGTGCTTACTCTAACGTAGATCGTATCAGATCTAATTGTTATTTGCCTCTTCTTCTACACTCTATTATAAATGACAGAGCATGAATCCTTAGAAGCTTCAGTTTATTACCAGAAGAGCTATTAAAAGGTAAATCCATACAGTAAATTTCAAGTGTGACATAGATATTGAAATATGAATACATATTTCTTTATAAGACTATTTTTTCATAAACCTATAAAATGTAATTGCGTATCTAATACAAGTGAATTTATTTATACATTCATACATTAAATCTAATATTTTAATTAAATTATAAATTACTGAGTTACACAGGTAGGTAAATAGAAAATATGTGTTAATTAAAGTAAAAGTCATCATAAAATATAATCACGTAATTTATGTTTCAGGAGCAATAACAACTTTACTTACATTTTTTTTCTTTTCATAAAAATATTATTCTGCTCTATTTTTTTCTTACTATATCTAACAAACTTGTATCTATAAATAAATTCAATAAATATTTGTTGGTAATATATTTCCCCAATGGATTTTTACTTTTTTCAACAGACTTCAAAAATAATGAATCTTTTACAGTATGTACGAGCATCAAGGCAATTTTTGATAAAAAGCTTCATTTTTTTATATGAAGTTGGACTTAAAGTCTTAATCAATTCTGAAAATTTAATAGAAAGGGGGGGGGGGTGCCCGATTATTTAAATAAATAAATGACTACAAAAGTAGGCATATTTAACATTGGTTTTATGGGTAGATGGATGATATATTTCCATAAATTTCTCCAAAACTAGACGGTGAAAAAAAAAACTATTTTAATTAAAGTTAAAACCTTAATAAATTATTGAAAAAAAAAACACGTTGTGACTCACTAAAGGATGTATGAGCACGGTAGACAAAAATTTAAAAAAGGATATATTTTCAATTTTGATGGTGAACCATGTTATAACTTAACAATATAAGACGAAAACTAAGAGTAAAATTTTACGATAAATGGAGTAATTTTCAAAAATATCGACAATTGAAAATTTGGTTTAATTATTTAGCTTTCGATATTTCAAAAACCAAGACAGATATCGAAAAATTGTATTCTTATTTTTTGTCTACATTCATGAAGTTATAACAAAATTCATCATCATAGTTGAAATAAGGTAAAAATAATTTGAGCCCTAAATCTAAAATTGACTTTTGCACTCGTACTTACTACCTTGAGGCTAGTTATATTTTTTTTTAATTTCATTATTTTCAATTTACGAAGAAGTATAACACAGTATATTATGTACTGATGAAATGTAATATATTCAAATGGAGTCTTATCTTACAACAAATAAATAATAATAATAATTGACTTTCTCCATTAGAGATAGTAAGTAAGTACATGAATACTAAAATATCTACATTTGTCACACACGCATACATTTCTATAATTGATAAATAAATACTTTTTGTTTTATTGCTTCCTTGGTGTTTGGTATTTGATTAAATAAATATACTGAAAACAGAATGGATTGATTATACGCATTTTTGTTTGATAATAAAAATTAAAAAAGATATTGTATTAATATAATTTCACTTATTTGTGAATCAATTTTTGTTTATTCATTTAGAAATTATATTTTATGTTTAAATAATTAACTATTAAAGTGAGAATAAAATTTTAATCTACTGATTTTATTTCCGTGGTCTTTTTCTTACATACCATAAATATACTAGCATAGTTTCATGTGAAATATGAAATCATGAACAAATTTTTAGTAATTAAAAATTTTATACTTTCATTCTTTTTAGTTTAGTTCGATGAATACTCTTTTGGTTTGCGTGGAAAAACACGAAACTCAGGTACATTTTAGGATTGAATGAAGTTTATTAAATATCGACTGAAATTGCTCCGGAATGTTGCCTTTTCAACAAAATTTCAGACGTGGGCTCCGAAATAATTACACGTTCAATCAAATTATTCTTTTTGGAATTTCTTGTTCCATAATTACTCTACTACTATAATTTTTATCTTAATCAAGCTCAAAAAAAAAAAAAAATTTCTCGATTCTCTCAAATTTTCTTATGATACCACTCCTTTCAAGAAATATAAGTAGTTCTGAAGATATCTCGAAAATAATTTCCTAATCAACTTCTTCACTTTTTAAAGAGGGTAATAGCTCTAACTACATCCTTATCGGCGCACTAGCTTCCTAAGTCATGTTATTCCAGAATAAAACTTTAAAAAAGCATTATAATAAGATGAATGAAATTACAATCTAAATATATTCAACTCCAGCTTTGCATGATTTAAAAGTAAATTCTTGAAAACGAAATTCTTGAAAAAAATCTACGAAGAATTAATGTCATATGGTTAGTTATGGCTGCAAGATATTTGTTATAACGAAACAGCAAGCGATCATCTCTTATTTAGTTGCAATATATGCATATTGCATAAATACCTTTAAGTGGTGTTGTGCGCACATTACATTTGCAAATAGTACAAAAATAACATTGTGACTTTTAAAAACTACAAACACGACCAAGAATAATGAGAAATCAACAGGTGTAATCATTTCTTATGTTAGATTCTGTTGTATCTACATGTTCTTATAATATTTTCCTTACAGAGAATGACTACTGATGGACGAACATTTATGAACACTAAAATCTCAATAATAAATCTTGTATAAAAATTAAAGCATTGGAAACAATATTTGTATTAAATAAAGTTATACCATGCTATTAAAAGGTCTGCCAAATTATGACCATGAATTGGAATTCTTGCATTAGTTTTCTGGAAACCTTTGACGTATCATGACGGATACTTAAAAAAATGTCATTAATGATATTTTGAAGTACAAGTAGATATCTTGAATTAATCGGATCTTCAAATGAAGTTTGTCATTTGCAATTTTTTTGGGTAAACACCGTCAACCTCATCGATACACATTAATGCAAGAAACCATACAATTCTATAATTAAAGTAGTGTATCGTTACCATGGAAACGACTCCAAAAAAACTCACGCGCGGTGTGAATAATCATTTAATGAGGGAAAAATATAACTTCAGTGAGAAATTTTCAATATTATTATGGAAATAAAGATACAGATGTCATACCACCAAGGGCTACGAGAGTTCGCAATATTTTTGAGAGTCTATTTTAAGACGGCCGAATTTCGAATATTTCTTTCTTTATTGACCGTAGGTGGAGATGAAATGCGGTCTTATATACGACAGTTATCCACAGACGAAATTTGAGACATTGTTTGCCGTCGAAAAGAATCATTAAATTTAATATCCACCAGTAAACATTATTTACAACAAATATAAAAGTAGTATATGCAAAAAATATGTAAATAATTTTAAAAATAAATGCACATATCTTTCCAAGATGTAGTTACAAAGATGATGTTGTTGGTTGCTGCACTAGGAGGCGGAAGTAATGGTCGCACTTCGTCACGGTCACACGAGGAAGACGATATTATAAAGGGACTATATTGAATAAACTACACGGTCCAATATTAAAACACTATAGGCTATTATTCTTCTATGATAATGAAGTAGATACAGATACTATGTACAGGTACTTACACCTGGGGTTGTTCAACTTATTTAAGAAGTTTTATCATCACTTAGCTTACTTCTTCTTCACAGTTATTGTTTATTTTCTTGTGGCCTGACCGTTGTTGCATTTGGTTGCAGTAACATCTACATTTTATATATTATGTGTTTAACCAGACATAACCATTTACGATTTATATCGAAATATTTTGTATTCTCAAATACTTTATTCGATTTTAATGTATTCCTATTGTTTTATATGGTTATTTTTACACTTACTGTAGTGTTAGAACGATAAATAAACGGTATTTATTGTATGTTGGATCAACACTTTCATATAGTTCATTTTTTATATGAAAACATATGAATTACACGTATGTTCTTTGGTTTGAGACTGTTGAGAATACTTTTGAATGCTTCAGAGTGTTTCAAGTTATAACAGGACTTCAGCAAATGGGTTTACAAATTTTGGAAAAAACGACATTTGGCACACAGTATGAGTTAAGGATCCTTCATGAAGCTCATGGTGATAAGTTACGAAAACCACTGCTGGAGTTGATATAAGTGTTCAATAATCAAATTTCGAAAACATTTCTTTCACCACTGGCTTCATTACAAATATCATAGTGTTAAGTATCCTTTAATTTTAAATGAAGCCAACCTCAGAAGTTTTCGAAACGGAATTATGGGACCTCCAAATCTACATCGCTGGTTTTGATAACCTATCGCCACAGTTTTTAGATTATGACAGATCCACAGGTCATACTATGTGCTAAAAAAAAATTTCGGCAAACAAACAGGCAAGCACAGCCTGAAACTTTCCAGGCAGACCGCTGGTCGATTAAAAAAAAAAATTTTTAATAAAAATGATAACAAGTGAAATTTACAAAATTTAAGAAACTCCCAAAAATTTTTCAAGTACGAAACCCTGAACTCGCACTTAAAACATATTTAAGAACACTCTCCATGAAATTTTCTTTCAAATGAAACAAAAAAAATCAAAATCGGTTCATCCGTGCAGGCGCTACCCCTCTTTTTAGTTCGGGGGTTGAAACAATAAAGGGAGATAGTAAAAACTTGGTTTTTATGGGTTAGTTTTTTGTAATACTCAGAAAGTTAGTATTTTTGGAGATCTGTCCAAAATCACTCCAAAATATTAATTTAGCATTAGGAAAAATCACAAAAAAATATTTTTGGTAAAAATAATCTTAAAAGTAGGGACAAATTACGAAAAAAATTGTTGTGATTTCCCCGGTTAAGGAGGGCGGGTATTTTTAAGCAAACTGCGTAATCGGGAAAATTGACTTAAAATTCTAAGTCAAAAGTTCCCTGTATCTTGGATTTCATCAAATTCGGAAAAACTTTTCTTGAATTTATGGATTTTTTCAAAGAGATTTACGAGACTAAAATGCTTTTAATATAAAAAACAAACTATATTAGAAGTATCATTAAAATTAAAAATATAATAATATGTACTTGTATATGTTTTACAAGTACTTTTTGTTTTCTTTGTTACAATTAAAGCCTAATTTGGAATTGCTTCAAATGTGCAATGAATTATAGATTTATTTTTTTCTTCTTCCATTGTGTGAACTTTTCATTTTTACAGTAGAAACTTTCTTATATTTCGTATACGCAGGAAATAAAGTCACTCACCCAATTATTTTTGAAAACTACATTCGGAAAAGTCACCCTTTGTTGTTCTTAGTCTTGATACAAGTTTTTTTTTAAATAAAATTTTTTTCAATTGAATGGGATTGACAATCAAGCTGAGATACTTCATAAAAAACTCTATCTCTATCTAAGATAATGAATTCATTCACAGTATGTAATAATTTAGTAAGCATGAAGTGAAGTATGAAGTATTATTAATTGAGATAATCAGATAACATCATTAAAGGAACGTATCGAAGAAATGTTATCCATCCGTTCATGATATAGAATACATGATGGTGTAACTAAAACTTTAAAGCATAATTATTTCAATTACATTTCAAGTAAAATAATATTTTAAAAAATCTATTTTGTATAGATTGTTTCATAAGATAGATACAAGCACTTCAACTAACAATTTTGCAACGAGACGATTTATCTACGATATACAATCAATTTTATAATGTTACTTCTTATTCAGCATTATTTTTTTAAAGTGATGTCTGGTTGCACGCTATTTTGATAATACCGTGTATCTCACTCGTGTCTTGAATAATTTTTTTTGTTTCAATAGATCCTCAATCCTGGAATAGCAATTTAGGTTAAAAGTCATAATATTTACTAAGCTTATTATTTAATATTTTATTGTTTTTGATTTTGTTTTACAATTAAAATTTGAATCAATTATGGACCAACCATTATTTTTAGTTTCAGAGAAACATCAAACAGTTTAGCGTAAGGCGTATACCGAAAATAAATTTTTTTCACTTTTCACAATTCTATGAACTTTGAAATGAAAATTCTCAAATTTTCAGGAGGCTTGGCATTTGTTTACTCTGTTGACAATAGCTTCCATGGGGGTAAGTTTGTAAATAAAAATCAAAGTTTGCAAACTTTATTTTGATTTTTGTAGAATTTTGTGCCAGATTTTTCCTTCTATTATTTTGGACTTTCAGCTCTGTATTACTCGAGTCTCTCGAAGAAATTTGAATAATTATTTTTTTCGAATTATTCGACAAGTTTATGGAAGTTAGTCTTGTAGGTGGCCTTCATTTCTCAATAAATTAGAATCTTAATCACTCGAATTTTATTGGAAAATACAAATAGTCGAGTCACTGGGGTTCTCGGCTGATTAAGATTTGATTTATTAAAATCGGAAATAATAATTTGAAGTAATAGAATTTTAAAGTAATTGCTACGTATTCGCGATATCAGACACCGGGGACGAACTCTGTCTTGTATAGATAGAATTTCGAATTCCCCTTCAAAACAAAGAAAAATTCTTTGGGTTTACTTAATTTTGAAATATTCGACTTTATACAGTAGTCCAATAAAATGAAGATTTAAACTACCATCAAAAGCCTGCATTTTCGAATATAAGTTCGTGTTGAATTCCAATAAAGGGGTAGATACTATTGAATTCTATTAAAGGGGAAAATGTTAAAAACTCCCCCACCCCAAAATCACTTTTTTGAAAATATCTCGAAAACATACGAAGATAAAAAAGTTTTAACTAAAAATTGTAGATATAAAAATTTTCTATAAAATAATGAAAATATACTTCAAACTTATGTCAAATCGAACTTGTATTCAAAAATGCAGACTTCCGTTTGGATGGTAGTTTAAATCTTAATTTTATTGGACTATAGGTAATGATAATGAGTTGAAATGAAGACGATTTATGAAGATTCGAGTTATTGAAGTTCGTTTCCTATCATATTGACGTGTGAAAAACAAAATAGACGACGCTAGCTTGTATACTGACACCGTATTATTTTAAATGTTACCGATTTTAAATATCGTTTGTTGTACTAACAGATGATGACATAATAATGACATGTTTGCAATTTACATGAATGATGATAATTTGTTTATATATTTAATTTCAAAAAAATGTGTTTTTGCCATTGTAAAATAACAATAATTATATACCTTTGTTTTTTAATATAACTGTTATATTGTTATTGTTGTTGTTTGTAACAAGACAAGTATTAGTGGGAAAACAAAGTAACGCATCTTTTTAGTATCCAATTGTCATAACGGATTCTGTTCGTATATTATGATAATCTTTACTTATTTACTATTTATTTTATAGCAAAATAATAAAAACATGATATTATATCTTTTAAAAACCAATTTAACCAACTTGAAATAAATTACGAGGTTTGTAAGGTTCAATGGTCACTGAACACTGAATTTATTACGCCAATAATTAAAAAACTTCGTTTTAAAAACGTTTTTTCTAAAAAAATTTTATGTATAAAACATTTTATATGAAGTTGGATTATGCCTAAATCAATTTTAGGGGGGTTGCCCGATTATTTAAATAAATAAATGACTTTAAAGCTATGCATATTTAACATTGGTCTTATAGGAAAAATGTAGATGGATGATATGTTTCCATAGATTTCTCCAAAACTAGTAAGTGGAAATTAAACAAACTTATATAAACTTAACCTTAATAAATTATTGAAAAAAAAACCTGTTGTGCCAGACTAATTAAAGATATATGAGTACGATAGTGAGTGCACAAATTTAAAAAATTATATTTTTTCCATTTTGATGGTGAATTATGTTATAACTTGCCAATATAAGACGAAAAGTAAGTAATTTTTCGATATCTGGAGTTACTTTCAAAATATCAAAAATTGAAAATTTTGTTTAATTATTTAGCTTTCGCAATATTTTGAAAACCAAGGCTGGTATCGAAAAAGTTTTATTCTTATTTTTCGTCTACATTAATGAAGATATAACAAAATTCACCATCAAAGTTGAAAATAAAGTACAAATATTTTCAACCCTAAATCTAAAATTGCCTCGGTGCTCGTACTACCTTAAAAATACTTTCGAAAAATGTGGTCTTCTTCTGGCAACTCTATCCAAACTAAACCTCTTTTCTTGGAACATTTTCGATCAATTTACCTTGACACCTTATAAAAAATTAAAATCACACACACACGCAGTGACCAAACTGATAACACTCCTCTTTTTGCGTCGAGGGTTAGAAATAAAGACGTCTTTACAGTTTTTCAGATATTTGTTAATAAAAATTTTCCAACCATTAACGTTTCGACCTTTGATTGAGAATCTTTTAACATATGACAATTCTACATACGTTTGTATTTACACAATTTTTAAAACTTATTTTTTGTAGTTTTTTGATTCCCCAATATATTCAAAGATTTTTGTTGTTCACATATCCATTATGACTTGCTGCGATAGTATTTTTAAGAATAATATTGCTTAATCATAGCACGAACTGACAAGGACGCATGCTACAACCATAACAACATAAGTTCATTTATATTTTCTTCGTTGTTTTTTCTTTTTGCAATTTAAGAGATAAATGTTATTTGATTGACCCTGGTCTCTATGGTTCAATATAAAATGACAAATGAAAAACACACATTCGAATCATTCTGATATGAATCTTTGCACACATGTGTACTCGTAGATTGTAGATGTAGAAATGACATGAGAAATGTATTCATTCATTTATACTTGAATGAATTTAATAAACAACTATAAAAACCATTACAATTATTATAAATGGTTGTAGTAATTTGCGTCAATGTTTTTATGGGTAAATGGATATCAAGATAAAACTTTTCTTAATTGCAAAAAAATATTTTTACCTTTTGTTTTATACATTTCATTGCACTAGGACTATTCAATCTTTAGCTGCTAAAAAATTGTACAGTAGGTATCACCGTCACACAAATGCTCCAGAAAATTTCAAAAAATTTTTCATATTCATATAAATTATTCTAAACAATCTCAATTCATTTAAATTTTTCTTTAATGATACATCTACTCCAACGAACTCCACTTGCTTATTATCTTACAGCCTCATATTAATAAAGAATTTTTACGCAACTAATGCAAAAAATGATTTTTTTTAAACAAAGAACAAAAACATTTTAGAGAACTTAATGTTATATGAATCTCTTAATAGCTTTTATACAAGATTTGGAAAATAGAAAACTAATTACTTGCAGAAAAACGATTCCCTACGGTGACATTCCAACTTAAAGAATATTATCTCAAGGCGCTTTTACATGTGATTACATGTGACTTTAAGCCATTGCTTAGCACGATGTGTGTCTAACATAAAATTGACAAATCGTAAAAGATAGTAAATCTTTTAAAATCAGTGCAAATAAGATGCCAACGAAAGCATTTGCCTTCAAAAACTGTGTAATGAAGCAATCAATGAACGTGAATAGCTTTTCATTTAAAAAATGATTCTTTTTTGTTTCGGACTGTTTTCAATCAACTAAAGACATATCTTATATCTTCTATCCTTGTCAAAGAGCGCTGCTTGAAAAAGATAAAATATTTTTAACTTTCTTAGGTTGAATAGTTTTTTGACAACTGTCTGAAACAAAAGCAAATCGATGAAAAGGGCTATTAAAAAAAATATTCCAAATTCGTATTGCATAAAAATTACAAAGTTTTAACTTGAAAGTATCAGAATCAGGTGATAAAATACTCGAATATCATTGGCCTATAAGGACCATGTTAATTGGCCAGACACTCATGACCTGATGGAAGCTGATTGGCCGACATCACAATTTTCACATTACAACAAAAGTACAGACCGTCACCAAGTTAGCAACGAGTAACAGATACTATAAGAGTAATTTTACGATTAGCTTAATTCATACTGATGATTGACTACATGGTATTCGAAATACGTATTTATATAAAATGATTTTTAGTTTTAAATGAAAAACACTTTTTAATGGGTCACTCATAGTTTGAAGCTCTCGGAGCCATCCTTGATATTTCAAATTTAGCGCGTCCAGTGTTTACAAATACTTGTGTATGAGTGATATATTATTTAATACTTTTTAGTACAATAAAAGCTTGCGCCCAAAAAAGTATAAATTTTTAAAAATCTCATTTGAATATATTTTTGTACATATCCAACTCAAATATATATTATTGACTCTGAAAGTATAATCTCCGATTATGGAGGGTAGTATATATAATAGCATTGCATCACATTGATTATATAAATTGTATATCCGCCATTATTTTTAATTTATATGCATATATAACAAACAAACAACATTATATAGATGATTATATAAATAATATTATTTATTTGTTTTATTTTCATATGTGCGTCGTACATTACAATAATAATAATAATATTTAATAGTGTTTATTTATTTTATTAATTCACTAAATGTGTACATGATTTAATTGTGTGGCCACATTTTAACACTATACAAGCTATATCTACATGCTTATATTTAATAATATTAAATGTCATAAATGCAATACACTGCTCAATGTTAAAGTTTATTAATCAAAAATATGCTAACTCATAAATAACTGAACCAATTTTATTAACAGATTTATAATTCCGGAATAATAGATACACCGGATGATTTTTTAAAAACTTTTTACTTTTTCCTATAACAGCTCATCTAAACAAAAATTGCCTTTTCCGTCAAAGAACAAAAATCTATGTTAAAAATAAATATGTAGATCCATTTAAAAAACATATTTGGCGTATTTTTAATATGCTTTCCGTATTCGAGTTGCAACTCCTTAAAAATTTGCCTATGACCAAACTTTTGTTGGAAACATTTTTTGGTATCTGACTTTTTTTTAAATTTTTTATAAGCGAAATAACTCATATTATGATCCTTTTTTTCAAACAGATTCAATTTTTTTGATATGTACAATACAATGATGAAAGTGAGTATTCGGCCCCACATCATCTAATTCATTTATATTTTTCTCTTATTATTATTATTATTATTAATATTATTATTGCAATGTCAATAAACCCACTATATACAATATTTTATTGACGAGATCAGATCGTTCATTTTGAATGTTAATGTTATTAATAAAAGAAAGAATCGGTCGCTTGTTCTTTTTTCCCGACATTCATTTTATGCCATGTCAAATATAATTTTTTCACCCTTCAATTGAAGTGACATCTAATTCTCTCTGTAGTAGGGACTTATATATAATTGTATACAATATTGGATCGTATTTTTAATTCCCTAAAGTATTATGCTTGATGTGGTGTAATATAGTATTTGTATTACGTAATTCGAGTAGTATTTATTAGAAATACGATATAAATATTTATATAACATATACACTCATAAAAAGTTCTATATATATCAATTTTACAAGTGTTGGAAGCTGTGGCTTACTTAGTTATGGCACGGAGGCTGATAACGTTGTCGAGGGATTGTTTTTATATGTTAAGATGGTTTAATTTCGGATATTTCTTTTCTTATTGAAACATAATTTTGAAGTACATCTTGCTGGCGCAGTGATAGGCAACAATGAAAATGTATGGCAATTATAATTTATGTTGCTAAAAGAACATGAAAAATAGTTTTTAAAAAATGGCCTTTAAATGTTTTTAAGATAATCCATTTTGGCAACTTTTTTCTGAAATTTGCACTAGTAAACGTAGTTAATACAACCGTCTTTAAACCACTCATTTGTTTTTTAAATTTTACCTAATAAATTGTTGTAAAATATCTCAATAAAATTATTTCAACTTTTCAAAACAATCTCAAATTTCATTTTAAGGTATTTTATCCCTATGTATTATAATTGTTAAAGTAAGGTTGCTTGTTTGTTTGTTTATGTATTTATTCGTTTGTTTCGCGTGCACGCAAAAACTGCTGAATGGATTTGAATGAAACTTTACAAGAATATAGCTCATACATCAAACTAACACATGAGCTATGATTTATAGATATGTTTTTTTTTTAAGTTGTTTTTGGCATCAATGAATATCACTGCGCCATCTATGAACATCATTTTATAGGCAAATTAAAGGTTACTGTAAAAGTGGTGAACGAGATACAATTTATGGCCATCTGTTATCATATACTTAATGAATTATGACTATTTTACATAAAAAAAGCAATTTAAAACTGTACATATATTTTACCTATGTAAAACAATTGCCAGAGTTATGGAAGGAGAGAAATGAGAACAAGGGAGAAGAGTCTTTACTTTTCAGCCTAGCAACCCGTGTGGATATCAAGCTAATTAGAAATATATTTTTACCATATTTTAAAGAATGATATCAAAAGAATGAGAACTCTTCATAAAGAAACAATTAAATCTAAATTGTTAGTAAAAAATTTTTAATTCATCTTAGAAAAAAATATTACATATACATAATTATTTTTACACACACACTCATATAAATGTGTTTATTCTTTTATAGAAAAACATTTCTTTTTACTTACTAAGATTTCTGACTTCGTTTAACTGACTCAGAGACGACGTGACTATAGTTCATATACGTTGACCAAATTTTATATAGTTGGCACTAATGTGGGCTAACATCCTTGAGCTTATTCAGAAAATCAATAATTATTGCGAGTAAATTGAATTTTCATCAACAAATCCATCCAGTATTATTTTGTTAAAATCTTTTTCTTTTTTGCAATTTATGTTCTTTCTTGCAAGTAATTTGAAAGTTGAAATCAAATACGCACATTTATAGAGAAGAGATATGTTGTAAAAACTTACAACAAAGTGTATATGCAAAATAGACATTTTTCAAACGGAAGTCCTTGAGGTTTCACAATAATACATATATTTAAAAAACAAACGAACATATAAACAAATGTAAACATATACATAATATGTGTACACATAAACTTATAACGCAGACACTGATTGATTTATGAATATTATTATTTATTTGTATTGAAAGGGCTGTGGGTGTTTAATTCAATAAACATACCACACCATAGACCAAAAAAAATGCAAGTAAAAATTTTATACAAACATTAGTTATGGTTAATAAAAAAGTATTTGCTTGAACTGTTCAAAAATTAGTAGCAAGGGTAAAAACTTAGTACAGTAAAAAATATGTACCGGAATAAAAAGTATAAATTCTTTACAAACTTTTAAAAACAAACGTCCATTGTCATTTTGTAAGGATGTACGGCGCCAGAGCAATTTTCGATAAAAGGCTTGACTTTTTTTATATGAAGTTGGACTATTAATCAATTCTGAACATTTTAGAAGGGGTTTCTCGATTTAAATAAATAAATGACTACAAAAGTAGTTTATATTTAACATTGGTCTTAAGGGAAAACGGTAGATAGGTGAAATAAAAAAAAAATATTTAAATTGAAGTTAAAATTTTGATAAATTATTGAAAACAAAAAAAACCCATTGTGTCCGACTAATTTAGGATGCATTATGTAGTACGATAATGGGACACAAATTTAAAAAATATATATTTTCAATTTTTTAAAACGTTAGATTAAAGTTTTTCGATATCCGGAGTAATTTTCAAAATATCGAAAATTGCAAATTTTGTTTAATTATTTAGCTTTCGATATTTCGGAAACCAAAGCAAATATCGAAAAATTATATTCTTATTTTTCGTCTACACTCACGAAGTTGAAGTTAAGGTACAAATAATTTCAACCACAAGTCTAAACCCGTACTACCTTACGAATTCTTATCCACTTTATAAATAATTGAACTGTACACGCATTGTACATCGATGTGAATTATTTGTCATTGGTATTTATAATTATTTACCATTAAAATTCAATGCGTACTACACGGAAATTAACAGTTTTTTTTTATTAAATCTACATATAAACTTTATTTACATACATATGACTGAACTGAAAAAGGAAAGTGTTTATTAGAGTACAAAATTTATTTAACAAAGGTGTTGAATTGAAAAATAAAAGTTTATATGCAAATATTTGGGAAAATTTTATTTTGTGATTTTAATTCATTAATTTTGTAATTTATTATCTAATATTAGTCGCATCAAGGAATACATAAAAAAGCCATTTTTAGAAGTCCTCAATAGCAGCGCCAATTTTGATTTTTTTTTCAATGTTTCCTTTTATTTATTATTTAAAGTCGGAAGCCTTTCAGAGGGAAAAAATAATCTGAGAAGAAGAAAAGTAATGTCCCCACTGATATATATCAACGTCCTACCTAAATCGCTAACTATAGAAGTTTGAAGTCTCGAGAATACATTGATTTTATACTGTGGCCGTGGGTGGGCCAGACTGACATTTTTTATTTCTATACTTAACCGATTTTAAAAATTCCAATAGAATGCTACATTATTATCAGCGAGTAACATGGGCTGTACTTTATTATCAAAAAAATTAAGGCTCCGCACGAAAGTTAAAATCCATTTAAAGGTGAAACCATTATTTTTGAGATCACTAATCTATTAACCGATTTTAAAAATTGTTTCGCCTATAGAAAATAATCAAAATCGGTGCTGCTATTGAGGACTATACCTTAATATCAAATAAATACACATTTCGATAGATTTATGTTGATTTTTGATTTCTATACACAAACTAATAACATGATCGACTTCATTTTGGCTGAAAACACATCACGGATTGCTAGAGGATTTCGGTGCCAGAAGACTTTTAATATATTAAGGGGAATATTTTGGAATCAGCAATAAGTCTCCAGGCACCAACTAGTCGATACTTAGTTACCTCTGGAATCTCTTTTGCCTAAGAACGTTCGTGTAAATTAACTCGTCAAACGAAAATAAACCAATTTATTATTCACTTTTAGGTAAAACTTAAAAAAAAAAGGTAAAACTTTTCTAACAAACCAAAAAATATTCAATGTAGAAAAATCAACTTTTACATTACCAAATTTGTTTTCTCGATATATAAATTTAACGGACTAATTCATTTGCTTTAGAAATAAAATATATGGTTACCACACCGACGCATAATACATTACTCTTCTTAACTCCCGCAGACAAGGGAAAATATTGATTGTATAATTTAAATATTACATCGTAACCCTTTTAAAACTGTCATTCGTTTATAAATTATAAATACCCGCGGGATATCATTTTATTCTCCCTAATGTGTCTGGGATTATAAATTATTTTAAAGTGCAAAAATTGTTGAATTTTTATTTAACATCTACACTCCAGCTCAAAAAAATTTTTACACTCTTCACTAAAATTTAGTGGAGCACAATTTAAAAAACGTTTATATTTGAATCGAACCATAGATTTTAACTTTTATTCCCGTTTTGAAAAACGAAGGTTGTGTATGACGAAATTTAGTGCTAACAAGTGAAAACAAATAAATGGCTCTGTCACATTACACATACAAACATGTGACACACATATAACTGATATACCCATATAATACATACTAAACAATTTGCGCATAATTTGCGCTCTCACGGATAAACAATGATGTTTAAGAAAAAATGTTTCAAACAAAAGTTATTTATTTTTTTATAAGGAACATTTTTTACATTTAAACTTTTGTTCAATATCTGACGGTTTACAAGATGGGTCCTACGGATCCAAGATCCAATTGACTTATGTGGCTCAAATTTCAGCATGATATCTCTTTTCGTTTTTGAGTAATCGTGATGACAGACAACCGGAAATGGACTAATTAGGTGATTTCATGAGCACCTATTCCAAAATTTTGTTCATAGCATCAATATTTTTAAGCGTTACAAACTTGGGACTAAACTATTTATACCTTGGTATATTTCATATATACATGGTATAAAAATGTTTAAGCTGCGAAATGTCTATTCAGTTAAAAATAGAACAAAACGTGAAATTCAATTTATTATTCTGTAAAAGGTGATAGAAATTTGAATGTATCCTAAAATGAACAATGTTAAAATATGAATCATCGAAACTGTTCTAATAATAATATATATAATAAAATATTGATAAATTGAATAAAAAAAAATTGATTTTATATAAAAGAAACTGTGAATGTGTTCATGTTGTCAAGTTTTCCAAATATGAGCACACAATACATAAATAAATCAATTTTTATAAAATACTCATGAAGGCGGTATCAAGTATTTAAACACTTTTTTTTTGCAGGTGTTCGCTTCTAATACATAAAGTATGTTTTTATTATGTTATTGTGTTATTTATGTATCAAATATTTCATAATTTTTGTTCTATTGATAAACGAAAATAATTGAATTTTATAATTTTTAATACAATAATGATTTTATTTAAACATGAAATACTAGCTCAATCTATTCGTTGTGTGCGTAGTCATGGTAGGGACAATAAAATCGATGCCAGCGCAACCAATGAAAAATTTTGGCGTTAAAGAAGGCTGTTATGACTAATTTGAAAATCTTTCTATGGAAATGTTATAGTGAATGTCAAATTAAAATTATTGAAAAACATTAATTAATTAAACTTAATGAACTAAAAATTGTGAAAATAAGAAATTAAATTGCATAAATATTATTTTTTTAAATGTAAATTATCATAATTATTTATTTAAATTTGTGAGCCAATAATATAAAATTTTCAATGTAAGTCATAAATGCAATCCATACAATTATATATGCATCCATACAATTCTATAATTAAACTAGTGTATCGTTACCATGGAAACGCTTCCAATAAAACTCACATACGGTGCGAATAACAAATTACAAAGTTGTATTGAAAATAATAGTTCCCCAGACATAAATCTTAAAAGGTTAATTCAACCGATTATAGAATATTTACGGGAAAAATATGTAATCAATACTTAAGGTAGTACGAGCACCAAGCCAATTTTCATCCTCCGAATTAAAAAAAAGGGATGTTATGAGTTTGACCGCTATGTGTGTGTGTCAATCTGTTTGTCTGTGGCATCGTGACGCCTAAACCGATTTTGATTTTTTTTTACGTTTGAAAAGAAATTTAATGGAGCGCTTCTAAGCTATATTTCAAGTGTGAGTTAAGGGTTTCGTACCCGAAAAAAATTAAAAGTTGTGCGATGATCTTCTAAATCGATTCAGCTTGTAAAAGGCTTTAAGGAAAAGGGTTATTAAATGGAGAGTATTCACAGGTGTTTCAAGTGCGAGTTTAGGGTTCCAAGTTTAAATTTTCGTAATTTGTCGGGTGTTTTTTAAATTTTGTAAATTTCACTTGTAGATTTAGAGTTGAAATTATTTGTACCTTATTTCCAACTTTGATAATGAATTTTGTTATAACTCCATAAATGTAGACGAAAAATTATGAATACTTTTTTCAATATCTGCCTAGGTTATCGACAGCTAAATAATTAAATAAAATTTATATTTTTCAATATTTTGGAAATTACTCCAGATATCGCAAAATTTTATTCTTACTTTTCGTTCTATATTGTCAAGATATAACATAATTCTCCATCAATTGAAAATATATTTTGTTTAAATTTGCATCCTTACTACCGTGCTCATACATCCTTAATTAGGCGAGCACAACGGTTTTTTTTTTTGTTTTCAATAATTTATTGAGGTTTTAACTTTAAACAGTTTTTTTTAATTTCCACCTACTTTTATGCAATAATTACATATTTTGTAAATAATCTTCCTACCAAATATGATAAAAAATCGTTCGGTAATATTACAGAAATTATTAAATTACATTACAAACAGAAATCATACTTTTTATAGATAATTGTTTAAATATATAAGCAGTACATTTCAACAACAAATAATAACAATTATTATTTATTTAAGAGTAAAAATACACAAAGTCGGTAATTTTTTTCAATAACTTTTTAAAACAAAACAAAAAAAGGAGTAATCATCATAATAATCATAATGTGATTAAAGAGAGAACTTCTGTAACGGATTGAAACTGTTGGTATTTATCGACAACATTTATCTATAATTAGGAACATTTGTATCATTCCGTTGATTTATTGCAACAAATTGATGGTAATAATGATGAGTTTTTCAACAAAAATAAACGAGTACTTATTATTTAATCGATGTTAATGTAAGTGTATGTTCGTACTGACTCAACTACTTCAAAAAGCATTTAAATCATGAAAATGTGAATCTTCAAGAACAAAAGAATAATTAGCCATATTCATGAGTTAAATGGATAATACAGGTTGAAATTTAATATTTGGAAAAGAAGTGAAAACATATTGTCACGAGTCTTGTATTTATGAGTAAAATAACAAGTCAGTCGATATGGAGAGTTCTCTACGGACAATCATTGTGAATAGTTAAAATAATGGGCTCTTTTTTTCTGTCTCCTCAATGACTGAAATTGTCCCAAATATTCATAAATTTGACCGGGAACTGTTTCCAAAAGGAACGATTGGGCTATTTTATGCTTAACTGATGATAAGCCATTCTATTCTATAATCAAGTTGATTCATATATCGAAAACTAATAACTATAGAGTTTTGAGATTATCATTCAGATAATTAAAGAGTTTGAGAAGTTGATAAGCAAAAAAAAAATCGGTTTGGTAAAAAAAGGAGTCGTATAAGAATAATTACACGCTTATCTCAGTTTTTGTTAAAATTTTTGATCGCAGTGGTGATGGACAAGGGTGAGTAAACTATTGTCACAATCCAACGTGAAATTTGCAAAATTTAAAAAAACTCTAACAATTTTTTTGGCTACGGGACCCTAATCTGGCATCTAAGAACACTTTCCATTAAATTACCTTTTTCTTTAAAGCTTTTTCCAAACTGAGCCGATTATGGATATCATAGCCAATTTTATAGTTTTTTCGGGAACACAACCCTAAACTCGCACTTGAAACATAGCTAAGAACACTCTCCATTAAATTACCTTTCAAACGAAACAAAAAAGCAGATTCGGTTCATCCGTTTAGGCTCTAGGATGCCACAGACAGACAGACAGCCACACACTCATAGCGGTCCAACTTATAACGCCTCTTTTTTTTTTGTTCGGGGATTATAAAGTTTTTTTAAAATTAACAGAATTAATGTGTGTGTGTAAATGATGTATAAAATGCAACTCGGTATGTTATGTAAAAAAAAAAAATACAAATCAACCGTATTATAGTTGAATAATTATAATTAATTATTATTATTTTATATTGTAATGAATGTATTTAATAATATATTTTATATTAATTTGTTCTGCGTAAAAATGTGTAATTATACAAATAATTATTCAAGTTTCATATAACATCATTATACATAACTCGTATACGAAGGCGATGCGAAAATATTTTTTTTGTGATGGAAATATATTTCTTAAAAATAATTTTGAATTTTGATATCTCTATATTTTAATTTATATAATGGACAATTTATTTATTTATAATTTACTAGTTACCGATTTAACTATTCGAAAGAATTTTAATTATGTTATGATTAAATTTAATTTCATTTACAGAGAGTAATGAAAATATTGAAAGGGGTTTATTTTTTTTCATTTATGTTGTATAAATAAATTCAAGTAGGTAATTGAATTTCAAAATATTTATTTGAAAAAGAATTTTGCGTAAACTTTAAATAATTCATCGAAAATAACTCTAAACTCACCCATTTCTCGATTCTAGAATTGAATTTATTAGAGAGTTAAAGGAAATCACATGTTACTAAGAATGTTTTACGAACTCGTTTTGCTATTTCCTATAATAAATAAAATATGTTTCGTGATCGACCTAGAATTAAAAACCATACTTACTATTTGTTTTAAAACAATTTTATGGATCGAGTTTATTTCGGAATCTTACCTGAAACAAAAACGAAAATGTTTATAGATACTGTATAAAAATCCATCTTCAATAAAAGTTTGAATATGGTATTTGAAAAATTTGATTCATAATTTATAGAAGAATTTATTTGAAAAAATGCAATAAAAAACAAATTTGCATATACCAATTTATGACATTTCAATTTTGTTTATACATTTATTATAAAATTTATTAATAATAAATCGATTTTATTAAAATGACGTAATATTTATTTTATACAAATTGTTTATAAAATTTTGAATAATAGTTTATTTTGTAAAATATAAACAAAAATATCAAATTTATTAATTCATTACCCATTTGTTAATAAAAATATTTTGATTTGGCAAATATTATTTGACATAATATCAACAAGGTATCCAGACAGTATTTTTACGTGACAATAACTATAAATAATATAAAAGAATTCTTTCAATGAGTGGCGACATTTTTGGAAAGATTAGGTCGGTCGCCCTGAATTGAAAATACCATTCACAAAAAGATTCTTGAGAAAGCGGATTTAATTTTAAATTTTTATTTTGTTAAGTTAATAAATAAAAGCATTATATTGTAGAAGGAAAACTTTGTATTTTTTCTGTGCCGATGATCAGAAACGTAAATCAGAAAGGTGTAAGAAACTTTAAACCAATTCCCCTGTAAAGTTGGAACAGAGTCTTTTCTGTACTTACATATTTCACAAATATAATTTTCCTAGTTGGGATACTAAGTTATCATTAAAATCTGATGTTTAGATATAAAAATGCCATTAAGGTTTCTTAGAAACAGTTTTTACAGTTATAAAAAATATTGACATAAAAAATGTAAATATAAATCATAACTCTAGTTTAAATAAGTCTTAATTTATTCGACAACCGATCTTAATACCATATATACAAATTTTGTCAATAAAATATTTTTCTTTGCAATTAACACTTTATTGTCGAGTTGATTTTTATATTTTGAAAGATGTCTTTGCATGAGTTTATTTTTCGAATGGCAATCGTTAAAGGTGGTTAGTTTTATATTATTATATTTATAATACCACCTGTCTTCTCCTTCGGGGGCAACCATCAACAAAACAACCGCGACCTCCCGCCTAGCACTGTTATGCATCGCTTTAAAAATCAGCTAGCTATTCATTATTATTTGCTTATGTATTCAAATAAATAAAATGCACTCTTAAGTAAAACATTCAAATCAACTTTATTTCTTAAAATGCTCTTATTGGATTTGGCAAAAAATATGAATAAAAGGAACGAATCGCTTAGAACCAGCATGAAAGACGTTTAGAATTCGACGAAACGATTAGTCGTTAGCGTTTTGGATATAAACATAATTAGTATGTAAATTATTTGTTTTAATTTTATAAGCAATTTCTTACGCAAGGCATTAGTATTGGTTGTTTTTTTTTAGATGATCTCTAGAACCATTTTTATCGTAGAGTGGCTCTCTCATGCTCACTTTGAGCAAAATATACTCGTGCAACTTTTGTTATGTAATAAAGATCAATGCAATTGCAAATTATTTTTCTTCCAATACGCAACGGCCTGTGATATTAAATCCCTATTGTTGAATAATAAATAATTAAATTATGTAATTCCATCAATTTTTATTGAAAATTAGAAAAAATATGATACGTTTAGCCGTTTAGGAAATAACATAAAATAATTTTGCGGGACAATAATGAAAATAAAACTACGTAAACCTTAAAATCTCGAAAAGTTTTGACTTTTAAGTTTTCTTTATCCTCTTATCGTTTAAAAGATGAATAGTTCCTGAAATCGAAATATATTTTTCGTTCCCTATATTATACACGGTAAGAAATGTATGGCGTTTACCACGATGCTGGTTTGGTATAGAGACGGTACAAATGTTACCATAATTAATATTACAGTATTTAATAGAGCTATCAACCAGAAGTATTGTGTGTATCGCCAAATAGTATGAGCCTGATACTCATACTGTATTGACTCATCCGCTATAACTATAGCTAATGTTACTATTCCCTCATCATATTAACACATGATCGTTCGTTTTATCTTTTCCTTCAGAAAAATTTGCTTGAGTACCAACGTACCTAAGCAATGTTGAAGAAGTCTTGTGGGATTGAAAATGTTCATTAAGCACCATTTTTGCGTCCAGTCAGTTTGGAATAACCTTCAATTCAAAAACATTTATTAATCTTAAAGTTGATAAGTTTTAATTAGTTTTCTTCTACATTTTGCAACTTCACTTGTATGCAATTTTGTGTTAAAATAAATAAATAATTTGTGTTTGAGTCATATTATTATAAAATAAATTTTTGATAATTTTATATTTATTTATTATTTACTGTAATAAAAATATGAATGGTGAGTTATTTACGAGGTCATTGTCAAGTTTAAAACATAAAATTTGTTTTTAAAAATTTTTATGCCAAAAAATTTTTGTTGTTTTATTTTTTCATCGCATTTTATTATGTTTTTTTCTGTACAATAAGTAAAAATGAAATCACGATTATATATTTTTAAATAGGCGTCTAGATGTGTATTATTACAAGTTAACTGTTTTGTAAAAGAAGACATAATAATATTATAATGCAACACATAAAATACATAACGTCTCAAAAATATCTTTATTCATAGGTTGATCCAGAAGTTTGTTATTTTTTTACAACAATTTCACATTTTCGTGATTTGTATTATAAATATACTTTACTGGTGCTAATTAGCAAATTTTAATTATCTATAAAAAATTAAAATAAAAATAGTGAAAGAACGATTTCGATATCCTCAAATTTTATTTAGGTACGTCATAAACATTTGTTATTAGATATGTATATTATATTACTTGATTGATTAAGGATGTATGAGCATGTCAATAAAATACATTACACTTAAAATGAAATCTCAAAAACGATATATTTTTAGAAATGACAAAAAAACCAAGTGTCTCCGTCCCTATAAGGCATGTACGAGCAGAGCAGATTAAGGATTGAAATTATTTATCGTAGTTTTATTAAAGCTACTGGTAATAATTTTCCAAATAGCAAACTTCACTTGAGGAAACATTTCAACATTTGTTCAAACTTTATTCTATAAACAGCTTAAGTATGCAGGTTAATTAATTAATTTTTTTTAAATTGATGTATCCTTGAGATAAATACGGGAGAAATGACCTATTCTAAGTGCACCCATTTTAATAAGTATCCTGTAATTAAAAATAATCACACAAAATCACTTATTGGCGCCTAGACATAAGAAAGAGAACAATAGAAATGTGGGTTTGTGATACAAAAAAAATTATCGATTCCATAAGCAATATAAAATCAACTTGTATATAATAGTTATGTACACATATGCTGCCAGGCGTGAGTGTGATTTTTTTTTTTATTTTGTTGGTGTTAAATATTTTGGCAGAGGCGACAAGAGTCACATTCCAAATATTTAAGAAGATAATCACCATTGCAGAAGGAGATCATGCCGTGTCAAATCACTATATGTATGTCTGTGTATATTATACACAAAATTGTACGCGCTTTCAATCATTAATCATTTTATTGTGGCGCTTATTTTTGTGAACAGTAAACTCGTAAACACCAACGCAAATGCATAAAAAATGTGTTATTTAATGTTCGATAATTAGTTATTTGTAAAGCAGTAATAGATTTTTAATTTTTTTATTTATATTTTGGCAATAATGCTAAATTTTTTAATGTTCTCCTAAAATTTTATACTAATTACTTTAAAATTATTTAATTTTATAAATCTTTTAATAATAAATACAATGACAATTTTATGGCGTCTATTATTATGAGAACCCATTATTATGATGTGACTAAGATTGGATGGTCGTGGTATATATTCCATGTCTTTTTTTTCTTACACGATCTTCAAATTTATAAAATATAATTACTATCAGTGAAACTAATTATTATTAATATTACACTGAATAACCGCAATTCAGAAATTGGTTCGTTTTATAGCATTTATCAAAGAAGTAATTAAATTAGTCAGTAAATGTTTTTTCAATGACATGGTTCTATTTATATTGCACGCGAACAATCAATTCAACGTCAGCCCTAGTAGCTCAGTCGGTTAAGGCGTTACCATTTTCTTTCGCGTTATGTCTAGGGTAGCGTGATCGATTCCCGCCGTCACAACAAAAATTTATTTACTATTATTTTTTGTGTTGTGTACTTTTAATCATGTATACGATATTTATTTACATCAAAGTCTCTCGATTATAATTGAATATTTTAATCCAAGCATGAATCTCCACTACTCCGATTTTAAAATGGTGATAGAAATAAATCAAGTCCATACATTTTTTGATGGCATGTGACGAACTATTGACGTTACAATATCAATAAAATAAATTTAAAATACTCTTGCCATATAATGGTTACAATTTATTCATTACACTGATTGACATAATTCAATTAATAGATGTTTTTAAAAAACTAAATCTGGGATTGGCATCAACTATACTTAAATGTTTTGCTACATTACATATTTTTTATGAGTTCAAAAAATCAATTATTATTGACAGATTATTGATGTTGTGTATATATAAGAATAAAATTTACATTTGTATACAATTGATAATTTTAATATAATTATATTATTTTAACATTATTTAAATTGGTTCTTATGTTTTATTTATCAATAGCCATCTTTGAACAAGATATTTTTTTGTATGTTTTTGGGATGTGGGCATATTATTCAAAAAGTTTTCAGGATTATGTTCAGGGTCATTAAAGTATTTAAATGAATTACAATTAGTTTTTTCAATGTCACCGATTATATATCACCGATAATAGAAAATATCAAAACTATACCCTGACAATCAAAAATACTTACCCATTAAAAACCTAGTCTAATTTTGAAAAACAAAATACAATTTTTAAAACGAAATAAAAAGTTTTGTATTCTCCTCGTAATGTGTTAAGCTGTCGTTGGATATTTGGAATGACCAGAAAGTGTATAAAGTACGATCAAGTAAAACTTACCGTGTCATGATAAGATTTTATTGTTTTAAATGTACAAATTTGTACAAATTAATTTTTTATGACAGAAATTATCGAAAAACAAATTGAAAGTAAATAAGGCCGGTAAGTTCCACAGAAATATAATAATTTTACTTGAGATTTCACTGTTTGTGTAGGATTTTACATCCAATCATAAACACATTTTTTGTATTTTTTGGTTCAAATTTTTCGTACCGTGGGTATTGAGTTTTATTGAAATTGGAAACCACACAAATTTTCTCGATTTTTCTGCATTAACTTAAGGGATAAAGGATCCCTTTGTAAAAATCGAAACAAATGTAGACAACTTTTCATTTTCGAATTTATATAATCCCGTATATAGTGTCATTTTGATCCAAAAAAAAAAAAAAAACACAAAATTCGGAGTCATTTACAATTTTCAGTCTTACAATTTTGGAAGAATTTTTGTCGGTATTTCAAGACTCATTATTAATCTAGTCGTCAAATAAACTCGGATTTCGTGGTTTTCGTCTATTATTTGAAAATCATTTCTACTATAGTTAAATTAAAAAAATATAATTTTTTTGTACACTTTTGGGATTTAGGAAAGACCGAGCAAAATTACTGTAATAGTGTTCTATTTTTGAACTCAAGGGCTAAAAACTTCAGAACACAACCAAATTCTTTATAGTTGACAAACTCAACCTAACCAACGCGAAATTACAACAATGTTCTTTAAAATTTTAGAGCCTATAAAATTTTCGGTCTTTTTTTCCGATATTTTTTCCGATTACCAAAATTTTGACATGAATTAAGTAAAAAGTCCACGCATTAAGGAAAATGCAATAGAGAGGTAGACTGGATCTATGTGATTAGCCAAGAATGCGAATTTTGGGGATTGTATAATTTTTTGGAACTGCTTTACGATAGAAGTAAGTCCAAGAGAAAGATATTATTTAGTAAATCGAAATCAAAGTCAAGAACACGTTAACTAGTTATTAAGTCTAGGTAATAGGTATATATCTCTATCATACATTTTATAAATAGAAATAATAGTGTATGAAAACTAAGTCAATACACTTGGAGATAATACTTGCACAGCACAGCACAGTGTACTTACTTACTTACTAGGTAAATAATAATTATTTATGATTACATAAAATGATCAACATGAGATGGATGGATTGATGTGTGCATTGGATAATAACTACAGCTTGCTTGCATTCAGATACATATTACATACTAAATGAAGATGAAGATGGAAGCTTTTAAGTCATAAGCCGTTTGTTTGTTCGTTCGTCGACAGACACAATCGAATGTTGTTTATAATCATTCAACCAAAGCAAGTCAATTCCACCATTATTTATACTTATTGGTAAGAAAAATGAGAAATTTAAAAAAATCGTAAACAGAAGCCCATCACTAAGGTTATATGCCCTCCTTCATTGAATAGGATTTTGAAAACCATGGAATATCTACATAGGCTGGAAAGAGGCCGGAGTCAATATTATCAAAACTACACTTCTTCAACATTTACATTTACTCATACAGGAATTTTCAGTCAATTAAATGGTGCAGTAAATGTGCTCCAAACTTTAAAAACAATGAAATAACAAGTTACTTCTCACTAAGCGTACCTTTGACAACAAAGCTAAACAAAATTAACTGCAATTTATCATCTGGTCGATTCATCAAGGACCTAGGTCTTTTTGTTTGGGGGTAGTTAGATGATTTCGTTCCATAATAGAAATATTTTATAGAAATTTTGTCATGGTATCAAGTAAAGTTTTACATTTTTATGGGTAATATGGCCAATTCATCAATTCCACATCCCCTTTTAATTCACTTCTGGATTAGACTAAATAAACATCGGAAAGTAATTTTTGCTTATAATTGATTTTTCGTAAACTAAACAGTCAATTACAGTTTATTTAGACTAGAAACATTCCTGATTTGTACATTTACATATAATTTGGTTGCAAAGTTACTTCCTGTAGCAAAATCACGAACTAAAAATGTTCCAAATTGTTTTTTAAATAGTATTGACTCCTATTCTTTACGTGTTGTTGAAAACTACTTCTTTACACAATTTCATACAAAACTACTTTTAGTTTCATGTCATTAAAAATATCTTAAAATTATAGTTCGATTTTATAGGCTTCTGGTGAATAAATTACATAAGTATACAAAGATGATAGTTACAATTTGAAGCTTTGATTCTTTAATTTTTTTAAAGAGTGTAAGCGTAGTAATCCGGTTTTGTTACCATTCAGTATAAGTTGTTTGATTAAATGCATCATGGTATCAATCGTACCATATAAGAAATATATGGTTACCTTTTGAAGGCCATACAATGTCGTTATGTCAACGGACTGCTTATGTTGCTCACAATTCCGAATAATCCTGTTCGAGTTCGTTGGTTATATACAGTTATATCAACATTCTGCGGTAGTTGTTTTATTGCCGTCGCCAGAGAGTTGTAGATGATGTCCTGGTGCTATAGTCACCAATACAATCAAGTTTGTATTATTATTTTAGATCAACAATTGAAAGAAAGAATTTTAATTTTTTTTTTTTTTACGAAACACTGTTAATATCTTTAAAATATTTTTAAACAAACAATTGGTTTGAATAAAAAAATAAAATCAATTTTTATTTTAAAAAATCTAAAGAAATAAGTAACGGGATTTGGAATTAATGAAATTATTGCAATGGAAATATTTGTTTGAAAATTTTTTAGAATTAATAAATCATGAGGTTATATTGAAATCGCTTTATGTTTTTTATTGTTCAGTTTCAGAAAAATTTAGGAAACCTTAATGGGTAGCTAATAAGACAATTTATATACAAATATTATCCAAAAGTATAGGCAAAATAACCTTTTGAACTGAGTTTTATCAAATTCTAAAAAAAAAAATTTCTCAATTTTTCTCAATTTTTTAAAAGGATGATCGTATCATTTGATGACAGGGTGTATAGTTTCTGAGTTATCGTCCAAAATCTCATACAAATAGCGATTTCTCGTATCAATTTGAAGTATAATTTCATTGAATATTTGTCTAATAGTCAAATTAACTGAATTTTCGTGGTTTTTAGGTCCTAATTAATCTACTCTAATTAGAAAATTCAAATACCGTGATAAAAATGTTCTGATTTCTTGCAATTTTTTAAAGTTCTCAATTAAATAAAAAAAAATCGAATACAAGTAAAATTGTAAGAATCACAAAAAATAGATTTCAAATTTGATGGAAATCAATAATCCAGGGTAGTAAATCTTAGCTTCTAAGATATTTGTATATCAAAATTTAATCTCTACATTTAATTCTTAAGTAAAATCGTCAGTAAAAAAAGTTAAATTTATATGAATTTTAGGCTACAAGATTTTAATTCATGTGTAAAGGATACATATACTTTTACGATACACAGTTGAAACATTCCATGTTATTTAGAAATAGATTTTTATTATTTTCAAATGCACCGGATATTTAATCATTCCTATAAACTGAAGAAGCATGATGAACAAACAAAAATGCACACATGAAAGTGAAAACTTTTTTGTTTGTTTTATATTTCTTGACTATTTTCGAACAGTAAAAATATTTGAAGAATTTTTTTTCCGTCACTAATTTATCTGTAATATGACAGCAATTAGTAGTTATGTTTATCTCGTTATAAATATTATGAATTATTGTAACGAAATAACTATATTTATCTTACGTTGTTTTATTTTTGACTTCAAGCCATATGTAGCACACACAGCTTACAGCTCAAAGAATATATTTATTTTGGTCACTAATTTATTGTTATTCATATTTTAAATTTGAGAAAAAATGTATTTATAAGCCTTATTTATATCTTTATTTTTGTTAATATTTTTTGTTTTGTCTTTATTTTCTTACTATTTTTTAAATTTTATAATTTTATTTACGGATTTCATAAATAAGAGCTGATTCATTTGATTGACTTTATTTTAGACACATATCAAAAAACTTTTTTGAAGAATTTTGTTCGACCCATAAAATCTACTTGAAATTTGTACAAGCAATTAAAACTGTGGCAGCTGAACTAAATAGTTATAATTGACTTTATCCAATTGAAAATCTAACTAAAAATTTATCTAATCTCTCTAGTTTTAACTAAAATTTTTGATTAACAAAATTCAAAAAAATCGTAAAAAAATTTTCTTTGTGAATATTCGATTCTTAATTATTAACTAAATTAACTAAAAAATTATTTTACTCAGAAACTGTTTTTACTTTTTTGAGCTTTTGGTACAAAATATTTCCAGTGTTTATGAATGTTAGCAGAGAAATTTTGATTTGTATTTCTATCTACTTCTACTCTTCAATTTTTTTCACTCGATCTATGCAAAACGAAACCAAAAGTGTCTTGTTAAGAATAAGAAATAAAGATTTTGACACATTAAGTCGAAAAAAAAATTATAAGGTTAAGAATAAGAGGTATATGCAGTTTTTTTTAATCAAAATATGAGCCGATTTTGATAACAGTTTTTATTTTAAAATTAACAAAAAAGAACAAAAGAAATTTGAAACAAAATTTGCATCACTATCAAAATAAATGATTCTGATATCTTTTTTCATTAAACAACCGTTTTATCTTTATAAAATAATATAAAATTATTTTAAACTGTGAAGTTAGGCTCTATTTTTGTTACGTCTTAAATTCTGTTTAACATCAACCTACCGTAAGCCTAAGTTCATGTAATATTTTAATAAAATTCTCAACTTATTATACATTGTTTTTGTATGATTTGCAATTACTCACTTTTATGATTAAAAGACTCGGCGCCGTATTAGTAAAAAAAAAATTTTAGCAAGAAGTTAACATATCGTATTAGTGTTTATTACAAATTAACATGATATGTGATAAAAATTTAAGTATATAAATGTAATTTAATTAAACTTGATTGAAATAAAATAAATTTATAATAACGGACAGGCTTCGTAAAAATTATATACATCTTTATTTTGTACACAGTGTTTATAAAATATTGAAGGCAAATTTTATTTTAAATTTTGTAAAAATAAAAAAGTAAGAATACATATTTATAAATACAAAAAATACAAAAATTGAATTAGTGTTTTACAATTTTGAATAATTTTTCCTGGTTAGAATAAAAAACCACGCGATAAGAAATTTTTTACTGATATCACTATGTAAGAGTATAGGCATGAATACTGTATGGTTTCCATGATTTGCTATAAAATTAACATTGATGAATTTATTAAATGTATTGGAACATGAACAACAGTTACGGCGTATGACCATACTAACGCTGGTCATATCCATAACACTTCTGGTGAATAGTACTATTTAACACTGTAATGTTACTGATGCTACTAATGGCATAATAGCAATATTTATTAAAATTGCAAAATAGGTTAAGAATAATAGAGTGCCGAGCAATATGACTACAAGCATAGCGTTCACACCTATACGGAATAAGATCGTAGTTCAATAATGTATGTTGATAAACGTGCCAAAAATCATAGCGGGAAAAATAAGTGGTATGAGACTCAGGACATTACTGCCGAGTTGAACTTACTATTTACTAATGCAAGTGACGCAAAGTTTTTATACCATACAGTATTCTAAATAACGCCATACTTATGGATCTTACGGCAATATTACATAGAGTGCTATGGGATACTTTTTGAGTATCTGCCCATATACCATACCAGCACTTTAATAAAAGCCATACATTTCTAACCGTGTGTTCAGAACATGTTTTGACTAGCATTATAGGTGCAGTTTTCAAATTTTTAAATGTAAAATAGGCATGATTCATTCAGTATATCAGAACAAATGGTTAGGAATTGTATTTTTACATTTTAACGTTTACTGTTTTTACAAAATCTGTAATGGTTCACAATGATGTTCATAGATACTGAAATGCCAGACTAAATTTATTTTTTTAATTTTTTTTTAAAATATTTATTTATAAATTATAGCTCATGTGTTACTGTTGCGTAAATGCGTCACAAACAAACAAACAAACAAACAAACAAAAAGCCTTACTTTCACATTTACTATTTATGGAGATTGTATTCCTCCTTCGGTAATTATAACACTCTCTTCAAAATAATATTGATACACAATTCACATACTTAATAATGTTATGTAAGTATTGTAAAAGATATTATGAAGATGATAATTTTTAGTTGTTTGGGAAATTAAATGTGTAAAATTTTCAATAAACATGTCTTCTGATAATTAACGGTAATTAAGAGTGACGGATGCATCTGTAAATACAACATAAGAAAGAGGTATAAACATTACATTACAACATGCATTTTATTTATTATATAGAAATCGTTCGCGTTCGCGTCGTCAGCAGTTTAGCTAGCTAACTTGCAGCTTCCTGGAATACACTTTTTTTTATTTATTTATTTATTCCACTTCAGTTCTTGAGTTAGTATTTATAGAGTGTTTTGTGTACATTTGATTCCTCGACAGCAGCTCATGTTGGTATAATATAATACTGGATGGCGACAATAATTTAGTCTCAAGAATTTCAACTATGATATTGCTACTATTTGTGTTAGATTTTTATTTTTATCAAAAAACTATTTCCATTGAATTTATGTAGTAGCCATAATACGTAATGGCAGACAAAGTCTATGAAAAAGATTTTAAATGGAATGCTGTTAATCTGCGAGTGACACAAATATTAAACGGTTTATTTCGATTCATTATTTCATTTATTTCAAACAGTTATGTTAAATTTTTGAAATTTTTCCTTCGCTACATAATTAAAATGAAATGGTGAAAACTGGAAAGAAGTGCGTAATTTGACGATCCAAGAATAAGCTGGTGACAGTTGAAAGAAATTTAAGGCTCTACGACTGTGTCTAATATTTTAAGAATACCTAAATTGAATTAAACAAAAAACACATGCAAGGTTTTTATCCAGATTTGCCCGAAAACTAAACATAGGAAACTAAAATTGTATCACCTTTATATTTCACCTCACTTGATACAATTCTAAAAATTTAAATATTTACTTTGAATTACACGAATTTTTTAATTAAATACAAATACACCGTGTTTGAATTATAATTTATCATGTTTACAGCATCCATATCTATCCACGATCCAATCCATCTATCTCTCTAGTTAAACTCAACTCATTACTATGATAATTAATCCTGATGCATAACACAAGAAAACGTTAATTAAACTAACACTATAAATAAATATATGCAGTTAGTAAATTATACAAACAACTCATGCATAATAGTCGAGAGCTGTAATTATTCTCCTAATTCAACTTCTGAGTACTTCGCCTTTTCTCTTAGTATGTGCAGTATGAAATTTTATGTAATATTTTTTAAAAAAAATACAACGAAATTATTCAAGTGATGTTTATTTAATTAATACGAAAAATTTTCGTATGCATATCGTTTGAAGAACATGCATATTTCGATAATTAATTTAACTAGTCAAGAATTTTAGAGCCAAATTATCATAATGAATGTAGTTGAAAGTATATAAATAGTCAGGTAAATTCAAATGAAATTACTCTAAGAATATCGGGAAGAAGGAATAATATTTATTTTATTCAAGGAAATAACCTAAAAATTTGATTATAATACATGAGAGATTACTGCCTTCCACTATCAACCTCTATCTCTATATATTATAAATGCGAAATTAAGCATGTTTGTGTGTTTATAACGCTTTCACGCTAAAACTAGCGAATGGTTTTTAATAAAACTGTACAGCAATATAGCTGACATATTAAAATAACACATGAGATATAATTTATAAAAATATATTAATAAAAAAAAAATAATAATAATAATTTAATTTGACATAACCATAAATTACAGATTTCTGTAAAAGTAATCATTTTACATTACCATAAATTACAGATTTCTGTAAAAATAGTCAATATAAAATATTTCACGGCCATCTTTTCTGATATACTCAATGAATAATTAAGACTATTATACATTTTAAAAAATAGAAACCATACATATATTTTACCTGTGTAAAACAATCCTTACCATTATTTCGAGTGTTATAGAAATGGGATAAGTGAAAGAAATCTTTACTTTTAAACCCAACGAAGGGGGTTGGTATCACTCTAGTATACAATATTTTTCTCCCCTTAATCGACACATTTATTATTTTTTTTAAATAGGATATTATGAACCTTAATTTAATCGATTTAATTATCTCCAGGACTTGCTGAAATGAATTTAAACCAGATAAAGCTGCATTAAAGAAACAATCGTTGTCGTTGACTGAACGACATTAAAAAAGATGTATATTTTCCGCTATGTCGGAAACATTTTCTCAATACCACAAGAAAAAATGTATGATTTCTCAAGAAATAAAAAGGTATAAAAATCGTAATTTTAATTCATCCTGTAAACTTCAATGTAAAAGGTTATTGAACAAGAGAAATAAAAACAATACTTTATGAGGTCAAAATCCCTGATCCCTTGAAGTATATTTATTATACAAAATAGTGAATAATATCGATAAATCACACGATATGTAATAAATTAAATAGAAAAATATATTGGCTTTGGTCCAAAAATTGTATGAATCATTTATTGGTTAATAAGAAAAATAAATAATAGTTAAGTACAATTATTGAATTCTGAATTTATTTTCATCTTTGTATCCACAAATAGTACATGATAAAGGTTATCTTGATGAAAATTAAAAAAAAAATTTTCCGCGCATTATCAATTCGAAATTTGTAAAATTCAATATTATAATAAGGCCCTATATCAGTGGCGGATTTACCAGCAGGCTGAGTAGGCTGGAGCCTAGGGCGGCAAATTTTAAGGGGCGGCAAATTTAGTTCATAAATTTTTTATTTCGATTGACAAAATTTAGAAAAAATTATAATACACACACAAAATACGAATTTCAAAAATTATAGAGGAATTAAAATATTCAACAAAAACCGAAATATAGTCCTATATACAGTGCTAAATAATAAATATCTCAAAATCTCTGCATAAACAATTGCTAAACGCTTTTGATTATAATGTAATGATCATGAATTTTTAGAATATCGCAATAGCGATTCCATATTATAGTCGAAATTTAGTTATTTTTACATATTTTCTTCACTGATAATTACTATAATTTTTTCTCCGTGTACCTAAAATTTTATGAGATCTCCTTACACAATTCAATCTTGATACAATATCGATGGTCTAATCATGATTGCTGCAGCAAGTTTGCAAATTGTCAAATTCTATTCCAGAAAGTTATTTCTTTATGCGTAAAAAATACTGACTAATTTTTATTAAATAAAAAACTAGTTCGATATCTTATAGAGATTCAGAATAAGTATAGTCTTTTTGTTTAAATCAATCGAATAACTGATATTTGAACGATTGCAACATGACAATAAAAAAATTCCCTCTACTAAATATGAAGTTAGACAATTTGCGGATTAGAAAATGGATACATTTTATCAGTTAATTATTTTATTTGTAGTAAGAAAAAGTTTGGAAAATCCAAATGATCATGCCTTAAGCTTGTAACTGTAAGTGTAATAATAAATATTTATCAACGTTCGCAAAATCTAGATTTTTTGTGTAAGCTTTATTCCTATTACATAAGTATTGTATAGTTTTAACACATACCTTAACTTACTTTAAAATTGGTACATGTTTGAGATATTTTTTGCATAAAATATTGTTTTTTGATAATTCTTTGCTGTAAAAATAATCAAGGATCTAACACGATACCATAGTTCTCGATGATACTAACCATACGGAAAAAGTTGATGTAATGAGGATAATGGAGCACAAATCATAAAGTTGCAATTTTATTGATAGATAATTGATATGATTGTGAACTAAGATATCAAAATTTAGAGGCGGCAAAAATTGAATAGCCTACGGGCGGCAAATCTCTAAATCCGCCACTGCCCTATATAATAATATTAATTAATATCCTTCAAATAATAAATAAAATTAAATAAAGAACATACACGGAAATTTTATTTGTTGGTCTGGTGTAAATTTTTTTGAAAGTACTTTTTTTTAAATAAATATTGTCCGAGTATTATTATTATAAAATGTTTTTGATTAATAAAAATTGACATTTTAAAGGTTTATTACAATTCACGTTTCTTTTGTTTCCTGATTAGTAAATAAAAGTAAATATACAATAGAAAAAATCTTAAATGACTGACCCCCCACAAAACATCCAGATACAGATGAAGAAGGTATATTAGAATGTTTTAACAGTCTCTCAAATTCAACCCCTTAAACTTGTGATCCCAAGTTGTAACATGTGAAAATATATACATAACGAAAATTTTTAAAGATAGAAGTATCATCGTTTATTATTTTGTAATTTTTTTTTTTTTAAATCTGTTCAAAACTTAAAATAAATTCTGATTACAGATTTTCAAATTCGAAAAATACGTAAAAATAATTTTTTACAGTTGCAAATTTGTATTCAGGGTTTATTTTAAGTTTTGAACTTTGTTCCTTAAAAATTAGTTTTAAAATAATAATAACTCTTCGTTAGATGGATATTTTCACGTATTATCTTTCAAGGATTACAATTATAAAAAAAGCGCTTAATTTTTTATAAAAAAAATGGATTGTTCCATAAAAATTTTTGCACTCAAATGGCTTACAATGAAGCAGCCATTTCGAGATACTACGTTGAAGTCTATATTGTAACGACCTGGTGATTCTTAATTGTTACTGATCGTATACAAGATCAATGAGATCCATAGTTACCATCTCATATATATTTCTTTGGTTACACAAACAACCAATTGCCCTCAGAAATTGGATTTCAAGACGTCAATTCGCACCGTTTGTGAGTTTTATAGGAGGCGTTTCCATGGTAACGATATACTACTTTAATTATAGAATTGTATGGATGCATATGTAATTGTATGGCTTTCATTTATGACTTACATTGAAAAATTAATATTATTGTCTCTCTCTCTTATTTAAATAAATAATTATGATAATTAACATTTAAAAAATAATATTTATGTTTTTCAGTATATTAAATTTTATTTTTCTATAACATTAACATGTAAAGAATTGCAAATTAGTCATAACAGCCTCCTTTAACGCCAAAATTTTCACTGGAAGCGCTGGCATCGATTTTATTGTCCCTACCATGACTACGCACACAACGAATTAGTCGTCATTATTTCTTCTCCACATTTCTGCATTAAAATGTATGAGCAATATCATACAATATATATTATTTTGTATATAGAGGTAAAATTAAAAATGAATTGCATTATTTCTAAAAAAAATTTTTGCATAAAATTAATGACCCTTATTAGTTTACATAATAATAATATGAACAAGATTATAATTGTATTGTCTATTTGTCTATTAATAGTCATATATATTGGAATTATAATACTGTATCTGTAAGAGACAAGTTTTTTTTTTATATTATGTTTAAGGAAGTAAATGTAATTTTTATAACAAGGTCATTACAATCCAATTGTAAATGTATTTTTATTTTGTATAAATAAATTATCATTCTCAAATAAATTATATTTATTTAAAATTAAAAATAAAAGGTATTTCAGAATTTTTATAAAACCTGTTCGATATTCGATATCATTTTTGCTAGAAAAAGGGATGTAAAAGTTTTGAAAGATTACTACTTAAATACCAGTAACAAAATTACTTCCTCTTCTTTTAAATTTACTGTACCTACATTTTAGAGGTACTGGGAAAATGACGCCAGGCAGTCGGTATGGCAAACATAAGCAGGTTTCAAAACTAAGACCATTAAAAGAGTAGGCTATTTTAAGACAGTTCACTCATACATTTAAAAAGTATTGTTGTAAATTACTATGGTTTGTTAATACCAGTCTATTTATTCAACGACTGCTGAAATCCAATTTAAGCCTGTTTGATCTTTCTCTTTAAAGGTTGTTGTACAGAAAAATTACACTCCTAAAATTATTTTGAAAAAAAAAAGAATTTCGACTTCACGACAGGTGCTTATTGATTGAGATCTTCTGAATCAGCTGGCCAATTTTTAAAACGTAAGTCGTTTATTACATAAATTATCGTAAACAAAACTTTATAATTTTAGGATCTGGAGTAAAGAGAATTTAAATGTAACCCGAATCTCAAAAGTTCAAATCGATGAGAGGCACAAAAAATCCTCGTAGTCGTAGGTTAGGTTAGTCTATATTGGCTGTCCACGAAGGACACACTTAGGCTATAAAGCCCATTGTGGCTGAATGCACCTCCTTCATGCATATACCATGCAAGAAAATATTAATTAATTAAATTCTTGTTGTGACGGCGGGGATCGAACCCGCTACCCTATACATATCGCGAACAGAATTGATTTTCTTTAACCAACTGAGCCACTAGAGTTGGCTCTCTTAGCCGTAGATACAAAAATATTTTTCTACAGCATAAGGAGGAATAAATTATTCAGACAAAATATAATCAAATTTAAAGAAGCGAGTCGTCATCTATAGGGGGTAACCATTTTGACTATTCCGGAATATATTACAATAGTTTATAAGCGTAAGAACGAAGAAAATAATATGATACCCACATAAATCAGTAAATTGCACCTACTCAGATAATTTCCTTACGTATTGCCTTTACACTGAAATTATATGTACGAAAACGTCAATATTTTATGAACATTTTTCGGTGAACATGAACGGTGAACTCAACTGTTATTTTTATTAAAAATTCGGTACATGTTGTATTTATTTACAAATTTAACAACATATAATTACAAAAATAAATAATAATAGCATTTGTAATGATAATTTTCCATTTAAACGGTAGATTTTTTTGTTGTTACTAATGTTTTGGTTTGTTGTTGTAAAGGTCACCACAGAAATTAGAAGTCATAATATCACCAACATCACATACAGTCCAATATATTTTATAAATAATGTGAACAATATATTTTATTTGTTTTAGTATTTACAGTTTATAGAGATTATCTTCTTCTATGCTCGTCAATTGTCCGTTATAATTGCATAAAGATGATGATCTATGATCTAGAATCTAAAGTTGATTTTACAGATGTTATATAATATTTTAAAAAAAAACGTAACTATAATCAGATGATAATTATTATAGATGTCAACATGAAATGTATCGGTAATAATGTTGTTTTATTTTACTTCCCGTTTTGGGTCCTAACAGTAAAATTTAATTACTTTTATTTGATATAAACATGCTATTTACTGGACAGAAATTGATAGATTTAAGTATAATAAAAAAATAACTTTTTTTACAAACTTTTTTTAAGACAACGTTTTAAGACAATATGTTTTTTTAAGGATATACGAGCGTCAGGGCAATGTTGGATAAAAGGCTTGTTTTTTTTTTTTTTGTTATATGCAGTTGGACTAAGTCTAAATCAATCCTAAAAATTTTAGGGGGATTGCCAGATTATTTAAATAAATCAATAACTTCAAAAGAAGGTATATTCAACAATGGTTTTATGATAAAACGGTAGATAGATGATATGTTTTCATAGATTTCTCCAACACAAGTTCGTGGAAATTAAAAAAAAAAAACTGTTTAAATTAAAGTAAAACCTTAATAAATAATTTCAAACAAAAAAAAAAACCGTTGTGCCCGACTAGTTCAGGATGTATGAGCACGGAAGTGGGGACAAAAATAAAAAAATATGTATATTTTCAATTTTGATGGTGAATTATGCTATAACTAACTTGACAATATAAGACGAAAAGTAAGAATAAAATTGTTCGATTTCTGGAGTAATTTTCAAAATATCGAAAATTGAGCATTTTGTTTACTTATTTAGCTTTCGATATTCGAAAACCAAGGCAAGTATCGTAATTTTTTATTCTGATTTTTTGTCTACATTCATGAAGTTATATCAAAATTCATCATCGAAGTTGAAAATAAGGTACAAAAATTTTTAACCAAAAGTACTTGCCTTGGCGTTGCCATGTTAAAACGAAGTTAAATCCCACTTTCCGTTAAAACCCATTTTTTTCACAGGCTATTGCTTAAATTATAATAAATATCAAAATATCAGAAATTTGACCGTTTAAAACACGAGATAATTAGGTAGTTCCAAAATTACTATCTCGAAAACAAAACGATGGTACAAAACTTTGCAGCTGATAATTTCGCAATCTAAACGACCAAAAATTCTGCAACTTCAGAATCTTACAGTCAAGATTCATGCTGAAAATACCTTAATTTGGAAAAATTAGACACTGTGCCTAGATCAAATACTGCCAGTTGGTTAAGACGATGCATCCATGAGCTCCAGATTCAACTTCTGAGATGTGTTTTTCTTTTCGTTTGTCTTTATTTTAATTCGAATGCACAAAATGAAAAAAAAAAATTGGTGGAGTTGAATCAAAAATACAAAATCGATATTTTTGTTACACCTTATATGCAGAATCTATGCTTGAAGATATACATAAAATTAAATTTTAATTAATTTCCGTTCAAATGACATTGATGACATTGACAAATATTAAATAACTCATTTAATAAAAATAAATTAATTTAATTCATGTAATAGTTACATTTTTCAATTAATTAAATATAAAATTTTCAAATAAATACTTTTATAATTATGAGAACTTATCTATTTTAACAATAAACAATAAATAAAATAATTTACAGTTATATTTTGTTGTGATGATTCAATTTTACTCTTTACGTATATAAGAAATAAAACATAAAGTTATTATTGCCATTTAAAATGCCCTTAAATAGAATTGATTATCACTTTTACACTGTACGGTGCAAATCAAGTAAATAAATAATGGGTAATAAAAAAATGTGTGTATATAAACTAAAAAAAATTATTTTAGTATGAAAAATATTTTATATTTTTTTAAATGAGTTGTCAATAAAAAATCTTGATAATTTATAACTTTTTAAACTAATATATATTCTACATTTTCTTTTGTAAATGAAAAATAATTTATTAGCTATTTTCAATTGAAATATTTAAAAAATGTTATTGTATAATTTTACACAAATTAATATATTATTTTAATGTTATTTATTATTTTTTAACCGACTTCAAACAAAACGGAGGAAGTTATCAATTCGACTGAATTTTTTTTTTACGTGTGTTACCTCAGAATGTTCGACTGGGTGAACCGATTTTGATTACTCTTTATCTATTTGGAAGCTGGTACTTCCCGAGTGGTCAGATTTCATTTAAGTTCAGTTCTGGCAACAGCATCCATAAGAAAACCATAAAAGTATCAAATTTGCATTAAGTATGCACGACAAGAGGACGAATAACTCAATATCACGCCAACCGATTTCGATGATTCTTTTTTTAGTGACAAATTAGTTAGTTTGTAATTTAACAAAATATAAAGCGAAATGATTCCAATATTACCAAATGGGTTCATTACTCCACATTTTAACTCCCGAACCAAAAAAAATGGTGTTATAAGTTCAACCGCTATGTGTGTCTGTCTTTGGCATCTTTTGTTTGAAAGGTTGTTTTGTGGGGAATGTTCTTAGCTATGTTTCAGGTGCAAGCTTAGGGTTCCGTACCCGAAACAACTAAAAGAATGGAGATTATACTCAAAATCGTTTTAGTTTTGTGAAGAATAAGGTAATTTAATGGAGAGAGTTCTTAGATACGTTTCAAGTGCGAGTTTAGGGTTTCGTAAACGAATCGGGGGTTTTTAAAATTTTGTAAATTTAACTTGTCCTATCAAACAAGGCAAAAAATCCAAAAATATATCAGCCGCCTCTCATAAAACTGATTTTGCGATTTTTTTGTTGTTGAGAAAATCTAGCCTTCAAGCTGATCTTCAAGATGGATCATCGTTCTTACGGTACGACAAATACTTTCGTAAAGTTGAAACTAGGGAAATTATTCATTTGATCCATAATTCAATCAATATTGGCGATTACTGACTGCACCTTATACTTGATTATCTTTCGATAGATTTTTTTTAAACTTTGTGTTACTAATCATTTTATAAATTAATATGATTACATCAAATAATTTTTATTCACATTTCTAATTAAAATTAAATAATACCTACATTTTATTGATAAGTTGTGACTAACTGTTCGATATAATTTATTTAATTAATTTTTATGTACATAAATGATTATGTGTTTGTTGAAATGGCGCCTTACCAGCAACTTAACATTTGAATTATTCATTTACTTTTTTTTTTAATTAATGTAAAATTTAAATGAAGAAATATAATTAAAATTTTCATAGAAAATTAAATGTAGGATGAGAAAATTTTATTTAATTTTTCAATTATTTTTTGTAAAATAATAATTAGATGTAGGTATTTCTGCTTTAATGCAAGCTTCAATTTACCTTGAAAATTAAAGTGAACACTTCTTTCTTGTTGGATAACGAGATCGGTTTCGTTAAAAAAGCAGAAGGTAAAAATCGGATTTTGATAATTAAGTCGTAAAACTTTTGCAAGTGGTTAATTTGTTTTATAAAAAATACAGAAAAGGAGTTTTCCGGTTTCAGAACAATCCACGCGACTTTACGCACGTGGTTTTTATCTATACATTGTTTTCTTTTTTCTCAAATTTCAAGAACCTCATATTTTCAACTTTCTCTGATAAATTTTCGAAGAATGTAAGAATTAAGTTGCAATTCTGGAAAAAGATGTAACTTATGATCATAATAAAGGGTGGTAAATTTAGCCCGATACCAATCTCAATTTTGAAAATTAAAGTAAATTTTACGATTGTACGTTTATTTTTCGAGATATCATTTAAAATATTAAGATTTCAAGTCATATCTCAAAAACTACTCGCCTAATAGTGATATAAATATAAATGGTTTTCGAAATTAATTACAAAAAATACAAAAATTCGGTTCATTTGATGATCAATCGACTAATTATTTTTATTATCATGAATTATTCATCTTGTCATCAAATAGACTAACTAGAATTTTGATTTCTGGGATCAATCCCAAAACTTCCATGGTCTATATATACTATATAATACTTATGTTAGTTAAAATAAAGTAGAATTTCTTAGCAATAAAAGTAACCAGTAATTATTAATCCAGTTTGATAAAGCATTCTAATAATTCTAAGTATTCAAATTCTTGTAATTAACTTATCGAATTTTATTTTTAGTTTTATTATTTTATCAACATCAATTTTCAACTTGCGATTTATTTATGTACGTTTCAATGAAATACAAAATAAATACATGAATTATTACATCACACTTCCTTTGTTGGTTAACGTTCCTACATTGTTTATTTATTAATATAATTCAGAAACGCATAAGGTACATAATGTTTATCTAAGCATAAAAAAACTGATTCTTGGAATGTAGAGTAAAGTAAGTTGATTGCAGTTGTAATATTAGTTTGTGTGTTACTTAGAAGAAAAAATAATACGAGTACTAAACAATAAATATGTAATAAGAATAAAAATAATAAATATTTTATTATCTGAAATGAAATAAATAATAGTTATGATTCAATTAACACCTTTACATACGTGTTTATAATCTTATGTATGTATTGTATCTCATCACACTGTAGCTGTTCTTAAGATATAAAAAAAAAGAACAGTCAGTCATTATTATATTTTACACTTGTAACTTTCATATATTATGTTTAAAAAAATGTTTTATCGTCTTGTCTATATAAAATAAACTTTAATCTCGTTTAATCGTATGTTTACATTGTATACAATCAAATTTAAAATTTTTTATCTACACTGTAAGAAAAATTAGCAAATTAACAAATTATGTATTTGAAAAACAAAGTGAAGCGATATTACGAAACAATTTTTGTTTGTGAAATTCTTATTAAATTCTATCTTACTAAACCACTAAATAATCATAGGCATTTTTAACAGTGTATAGGTATGAGCACTTAAAATCCATTATTATCTCAAGACTGCTTTACATGTTGTCCTACAGTACATTTCAGTGCCAATAACACCAAACATACAAATACAATACAATAGTCACTATTAATCTTGAAAAGGTCATTCAATGAATTAGGATTCATTTTATCTTTCACCTATTTTGGATCGTTCTCCATTAAACTGGCAGACTGGCGTGTCTTGGGGTGATGGAGGATTAGAATACTCAATTTGCTGGCTTTTGTCACGGAAGGGGTTAAAGTAACGAAGTGTTCAAGAAAAAAATTTGCTCTTTTTTATTCGGATGTATAATCTTACTTGACTTGCCGACCATTGTGCTACAATATATTTTGTGGCTCTTACAATAACTACTTCCCACTTTCATACATTTGATTGGAAAAACCTTCTTAAATTCGGAAAACTACCATGTTTTGTGAGGATAAAAACATACAAGTGGTGTGAGAGACGGTATAAGATCGATCGTCACCGAATCTAATTAACAAATTAGATATATTTTTTATGAAGATTTATTGATTTTTAAACACTCTTATCATAGTTTTTCAATCAAGTGTCCATCATTTCTATTTTAATTAAATAAATTTAATTTAATCAGGCAAACCTATACTATTATTTTCGTTATGAAATTATCTCTCTTCTGATACAAATTGCGATTGGTTGTCAAATCGGAGCAGTTACTACTACCTATATTGATTTATCTGTTCATATGGTATAAACAGATATACGCCGTTAACCAACCGAAATCGGTATCAGAATAAAAATAAACTTGCCTGAAAAAAACGTTCCTGGAAAAAATTAATTAAAATTAATTTCATTCAAAATAGTCAAGAACATTTTTTGGTAAAAAAACCACAATAGAAGTGTTTAAAAATCAATAAAATTTCATAAAATATATGCCTCATCTGGTTATCAGGTGGGTGAAGATCGACGTTATATCACTATATAGATACGTAAGTGCTTAAAAAATATGCCTGGAACTGAGACATTAGGCTTAGAATATGTTTAGCATTAGGATAAAAGCATATCGGATATCGTAGATGCAGAACAAGTACTTTCAGAATTAGCCTAATTCATTCAGTAACCAAATATCACCTTGCTTTTAGCCAGTCAACTACGGTGTGTTTTGGCCTTACAAAATCATTTTATCACTTGTTGTTTCGATAAATGAAAAGTTAATGTTTCAATATGTTAAAAACAACACTTTAATTAATCATCGCTGGAATAGTTTTTAACTATCTTCGAGACTTAGTAAATAAGGCAGATCGCTGATAGTCTATGGAAGATGCAGTATAAATTCACTACAATGAAAACTCATTTATTTCTAACGAGATAAATTCCAAAATAATTTAAATACATACGTGCTGCCTGTAACTTGTTACAATTAACAACTAGCTGGTGGCCTTACCTGTAACAAAACAACAAATAAAAATTATTATAATATACTCTAAACATATGTATTTTAATTATATTTTAAATGTATACAGATAATAATACATTTATCTAAAAAGCACTTAACAGCAAAACGTATTTATATTTCTGCAAACTATCCACTTAAAAAAAAATAACTTCTTATTTAGCCTCTAAATGACAGATAAAGTATACTCTGTGTCATCAAAAACGCACCAGTTAAAACGTTCTAAATATTGTTATTGTTACTTTAACATTACATCAACATGTGTTCAATACTTTAAGAATGTTACTTACTGTTGCAAATAAATTGACACCGAGTATCGTGTAAGCTGTTAGTTGTTATTAGTTAGCTACTTGAAAAAAAATATTTTTGTTTTATTTACTTTATTTAATAATAATTACAAATCTTATCAATTAATAAATAAATACATTAAGTTTTATTATTAAAAGGTATTTATTACTCGTGTTAATCATACTTAAAAAATTTCCAATATAAATTTATCTAACAAATATTTTTTGCGTATTTGCTTAAATTACAATGTAGATAAGTCGATAAACATTGTTTACAGACATCCAAACGACAAGTTTTTTAAAAAGTTTAATCAAGGGACATAATGATACGATTATTTCTATCTTTTCTTAAAAGTAGAGCATATTATTTGTAACATGATGTTTTGTAGTAGGATTAGTAAGAGTAATTATTTATGAAGAATTCAATCCTTCGGCCTGTAATTTCATTCTTTGGTCATTCATGCTGATCGGTCTGAAATGAAATGTCGGTGAGCCCATTAGTTAGTTACTAGGTCCAGGATGTGTTGTCTTTCAAATGAGTGGATATATGGCATCTAATTTTGAAATATTTAATATAAGGCTTATAAAGGAAATTGAATAATTAAAAATGTGTATTTAAAAAAAAAATCTGGAAAATAAGAAGCCGTGAGTTCTTTATTCTACTGTCAATTTATTTGAATTTTCAGAATAAAAAATAAAATGAAGAGACTGCAATAAAATATATCAAAGTTTCTAATACAAATGTAAACAAAAAGTTAAAAGTTTCATCTAATACAATTAATATTTTCAAAAATTAATAAGAATTTTAGTATGTTCTGGTTTATCGCTGATAATATTGCAAAAAAAGGTGTTTTATCGTCAGTATGGTGAGAACTACTTTAGGACTAATAAGTAAACACGGTATTGCTGAGTAAAGTAGTTTAATGTTTTATTAATTAAATTAAGTAAATACCTTAGTCAATTTTCATGTTAGAAAGTTAAATAAAAAACGAAAATGTACAAAACTAGATCAGCTGAATGATTTTTAATTAATAAAGCATAAAAGCACTTAACTTAAAATATCTACTTTATTGGTTAAATTTCATATAATGCCCATAACTCCTTAACTATTGGGTTTTGGATAAAAGTCCAAGAGTCACTTTCGATTTAAAATTATTTAGAGAGTACACCCAGTATAACCCATGAATTACTTGACATAATTTAATAAGATTGAGAGAAATTGAGATCATGTAGGGAAAAAATTGCTGGTTAAATAATGAGTAGAATTTAAGTTGTTGAAAGGAAAAATAACATGTATTTCAGAAAAAAGTTTTATTTAATAAAGTTTTGAAAAGATTGAAAAATCTCGTTAATACACAAAATAGGTCAGCGAAAAAAATTTATTTGTACATTTTTCTTAATTCAAAACAAACACAAAAAATAATAAACATTTTACAAATTACATAACAATTTCGATTTAAAACAAAGAAATGTTAATGATGATACTCATTTCAAAAAATTTCATTTGACCTACAAACAAAAAAATTATCTTTATAAACAATTTCAGACTGTAATTTATATTAAAAAAAAAACGTAACATTACAAAAAAAGCAGTGGCATTTTGTTCAGTATAAATAAAAATAAATATTTACAAATTTCTTAAACAATCTTGCTTTGTCATATTTTAGTTAAATACAAACATTTAGCAAAAAAAAGACAATTACGAGATGACTAACCTAGAAATGAATTTTATTAAAACAATACAACACTCATATTGCATGCAAAAAGCAAAAAATATATAAAAAAAAAAACTTACAAAAACAACATTAAACGCATACTTGCTGAATGTTTTTTTAATGGCATGCCAGTTTGTTGTTTGTTACACAATTGTACAGTAATAATTGTATATGTATATGATTCGAGAAAAAAATTATTGTAATGAAAAATATTTATATGTATTTATAATACTGAAGAAATGAAAGGAAATTCTTGTGTTCTCGTTGTGAATATGTAATCATGTAATAGCAATTTGTTGTATGAAGTTATTTATATGTATAGGGTGACCTATTTAAAATATAGTACCTACTTCTGGAAATAGTTTTAGATTTTCAAGGTAATGTTTTCTCATTTGAAATTAACATCTTTACCGTCTTGACACAAAAGATTCCCAAAAATTAAAATTAAAATAATAACAAGTGAAAACAAGCAATTGACTGAGTTAATTGTTGAAATACCATTTAAAAGCAGTGTTGATAACGGAATGGTTTGTTTTTTACATCATGTAAGTAAAGAAAGACACACATACATACATATCACACACACATGACTGATTTCATATTATACTAGACATACATACATACAATATTTGATGAACCTAATTTGCGCCTTCACGGGTAAACAGTGATGTTTCGAAAAAAGTATAATGAAGTAGGTATCTTTTGACTTTTCGTTCAATGAAAAAATTGAATCTAGCAAGAATATTAACAAGAATAAGGAAGTGGAAAATCAAACAAGTTTGACAGTGTATAAGTTTGATAAAAAAAAAAGAATAAACATAGAAATGATGAAAACAGCTCATCTGAAACATCTTACGGAAAAAGTTAATTTAAGTAATGTCAGAGTATCCAATTATTAACCGTCTCATGTGCACTCATGTGTATTCAGGTGATTCATATTGTCACTTGACAAATCAAAAAAATACAAAATGACAGGTAATATGTATTTATATGACCAGTGGTAGGTATATTGCAAAATGTAGGAACCATCCGTCGTTTTTAGGACAAAAAAAAAACACACCAAATTATAACATTTTGTGTTTATTCCTAGAGACAGAATAAATTCAGACAGTATTTTAAAGACAAAATATAAATATTGTAACTGCAAATTACCGATATTATTCTGTTAATGGGCACTTATAGCCAACTGATTTTTATGCCATGTATATATGAAAAATACATAGTATAAGAAGTTTGGTCCCAAGTTTGTAACGCTTAAAAATATTGATGCTATAAAATCACTTAATTAATCCATTTTCGGTTGTCCTTCCATCCGTCCGTCTGTGAACACGATTACTCAAAAACGAGAAAACATATCAAGCTGAAATTTTTACAGCTAACTTAGGACGTAAAAAGTGAGGTCGAGTTCGTAAATGTGCAACATAGGTCAATTGGGTCGTGGGTCCGTAGGACTCATCTTGTAAACCGTTCCTTATCAAAAAATAAACAACTTTTGTTTGAAACATTTATTTGTAAACATCACTGTTTACTCACGAGGGCACACATGGGATTATCAGTTATGTATGTGTGACTTATATAGGTATATGTGTAATGTGACAGAGTAATCAACACTGTCTATACATGGTATTTCAACAATTAACTCAGTCAATTGTTTGTTTTCACTTGTTTGTTTTGTCATTATTTACTAAAGATGTACGAGCGCCATGGCAATTATGGATAAAACGCTTGATTTTTGAAGTTGGGCTCAGTTTAAATCAATTCTGAAAATTCAAAGGGGATGAGGAGTTTGATTCAGTGAGTGTATCAGAACAGGTGGCCATGAACTGTATCTCGTTCACAATTTTACAAAAATCTTTAATTTATGGTTGAAAATGATGCTCATGGATCCATACTTTCAAATTTATAATATAGGAATGGCTATAACAAAAAATGGTTAATACATATATAATCTGTGAAAATTAGATAGTACGTATTACCGAAAATTTCTTAAATATTAATATCTGCATACACTTTTGTGGTAGAGAAAGTTGTGATCATTATTTCGTACGATTTTAGAACAAAACAGACCAAAACTCGTATTAATATTTTTTCTTCTAAATTTTTTGAATATATATTTTAGTTTTCCGGATTTTCTTTCCAGCCTGTACATTGCATATATAAATAATGATAAAATATGAAATGCATTACATTATTGGCGTGATATGTCTTTTATTACATTCTATTTTACACTGACATATTTGATTACTTTTAATCGTTGTATATTTAAAACTACCACAGCTCCTATAATAATAAATGTATATCTAACAACAATAATGATATATTTATGTATATTTTATTTTACAAGTGTAAAAAAATTATAAAAGTAATTTATTTTAAAGCTATTTAGTATTTATATGCGCTATGCTTGCTATACATATAGTTTGAAAGTCATGTCATCTTACGCTCAGCTAAAAGTCATATTATTATTATTATTATTATTATTATATTAGTTAGAGTTTATAAACATTGAATAATTACAACATGTTTTCAACTACATGTAGGTATCTTTAATATCATGACAACATGTTGTAACTAACGATTGTACCTATTATTTATTATGAATGTATCTGTATGCACCTTTTAAATACCAGAAATACCTTTATGTATCAAATAAATTTCATAATATTACATATTTAGTTTATTTATTTTGCTAATAACAATTTAAAAGATCACGAAAATGTTTCAAATAAGACGTGAAGATAACAACGAACTGAGCTAAGATAAATACTGCATATTTTTCAATACTACTCTTTCTTTAGGAAATATAACTCAAAAGTAATGAAAAAAAACTTTCAACTTCAAAAGAAAAAATTTTCCAAAACAAATTAATATTCACAAAAAAGTAAAAAAATTACGATAATGTAATGTAGTTAAAATTATTGTTATTTTTGGAGACGGTGTCAGCCAAGGAAAAAACTCTGACAGAACAGCTTGCTACATAATCTTGGCTGACGCGGTCTCCAAAAATAACAATAATTTTAACTACATTATATTATTTGTAATTATTTGACTTTTTAGTGCATATTAATTTATTTTGGAAACATTTTTCTTTTGAAGTCAGTTTTATTTTTGTTAAAAGTTATTTTTATTTAATGATTTATAGTGAATTTGAAGTACACTAATTTGTCTCTAAAAAAAAACTTAATGCAAATTTAAGACTTTTATGGTTTTATCATGGATGCCGTTGTCAGAACTGAACCAAAATGAAATGGGACAACACGGGAAGCACCAGCTTCAAAAAAAGAATCATTAAAATCGGTTCACCTAATCGAAAGTTCTGAGGTAACAAACATTAAAAAAACAAGTCGAATTGATAACCTCCTCCTTTTTTGTATAGATCCGAGATCTCATTTTTCGATATGTAATCATAATCACCTTATGTAATCAGTTTTATAGAAACAGAAATTTAAAAAAATTGCTCGATTTTGTTTAGATTTTAAGGAATGAAATTTATTTAAACAGTTATAGCTCAATTATTGCAAATTTTGTATTTTATTTAAAAAAAAAAAAAAAAGATAAAATCTTATCAAAAGGCATTCGTAGATGCATAAAATTTTATATTATTATTATATTTTTTTTTTTTTTTGAGAGTTAGCATCCTTCTAATTTCAGTCAGATGTTAATCAGATTATTAAAAAAACTATAAAAATTCAACCAAAATCTAGAATTTCATACGGCATTGATTAGGCCGGCGTTGTTTATTTCAACCTTTTTAGTGGAGTTTAAGTTAATAAAATCTTACGACCTTCCTTCCATTGCAATAAAAATGAAATAAAGATGTTATTAATTAAGTTATATAAAAAGATATGATCTCAAATGTTATAATAATATTATTTGCATTTTTAAATCTTTTTTGCATATTATTTCAAGATAAAGAAATAATCAAATTTTAACATCATAACCACAGTTGGAAAAAATATGTTATAATGATTTCAAATTTACACGGAAAAATAGTTTTCTTGGCTCAAGAACATGAAAAAAAAACACTAAATTTTCTTAAGACAAATAAGATAAGAATACTTTGGAAAACTACTTAATCGAAATCAAAGAATAGATAGAGAAACACTTGACGAATATAGGTACGACGAATAGATGAATGGACGATAGAAAACATGAATTAATGATGCTCAAATTAGTTTATAATACAGTTTTACTGTAATATAATCTGAAAGTATAGTTTTAATAGAACTAATAAAAAGCATAATCGATTTAAAGAAAAAAAGAAAATAAATACTTGAATAAAATCAGCATACAATTTCGTTGTGGAAGAGAATGGAGATTTGTTTGACAAGGTCATTTGCATCAGTAATAAGACTGACTCTTCTATCTATTTTTTGTTGTTGTTTTAAGTGTAGAAGTTTATTCACACGATAATAACTAAACATTAAACATAGTTCGAAAATGCATTTTTATTAAACTTTTTTAAAATGTAAATTGATTAAATACGGATAATTTAGAAAACATAAAAATTCATTTTGTTTTTTGATTTTTAAATAAAGGAACCCTTGATTATTTTTTCTCAGCAATTCACTTTTCATCTTGTTCCTCCTCTCTACTAAAACATTAGGATTTTCTATCGTAATCAATGATATTAATATTACACATTTGTGTACACATTAGTGATGTGCTAATTTTGTGTATCCATATCCAAGAATATTCGAAATAAATCTCGAAACCGTGTCTTTTCACGGATCACTTTCTTAATTGTTTTTGGAATTTTACACCAAATAGAAGAATTAAAGACTAAATTAAAATAAGATTTACCAGACAAATTTAAAAAATGGAAAATGAAAAAGATACTTGATGATAATTTTGATTTAAATTTTCGGATTTTATTTTAGACGATCCGTTATAGCTCGCACATAACTTAAAAGATCTTTCTGGGCCGTGTACACAAAGAACACCAATAATACATTTAAATATTATAAATAAATGAAAGATTTAAATTAGTTACGGTTGGATCAAAATATATATAAAAAAATGAATCCCGCTGACTTAGTCAACGTATGTGATATTTATTGTGTTGTATTTATACATTGAATGATGATATTGCAAATTTGTGACGGAGAAAAAAAACCGTCTATATTTTATTATTACTACTATTTTTCTATTTATAACAAATAAATGTAATATTTACGACATTTGTGGTTAAATGCATGATGCATGCAAGAAAATCAAATGCATCATATATGTACAGGTTGGGTAATTTTACTCGTGATTTTATAAACGATTGATATTTAGGGAGTGGGTCGGAAAAGTCTCTCTTCCTCTCTTCTCTTCGGAACAACATGTAACTGAAACTTCACGGTATTTGAAAGAGAAAATCTTTATCAGTAAATATTTCCCACATCTTCTTAAAATGAAAATGAAAGCATAAACTTTCGGGTTATTTCAATAATTATAAAAACTACTTCCATCATGCGTTTAAAGTGTTAAATTAAGAAACCGAACTTTGTAGGATTCAGTATATTTTTACCTCATATAATGCCCCATGATCTATTACACACACAGTATGTATAATGTAACCAACACGGAATCAACAAACTTTAATATAATGCATTGTAAAATACATGAGTTTGATTTATATTTATTTCTGTTATTCTTTACATCACTTGACTTGTATTATTTACTAAAAAAAAGATATCTGTTGAGACAGAAATTTATGGAAAAAAATTGATCCCTCAACTCAAAAGACATGTCACATATATTATTTCATCGTCATATATCACCATTATTGGCGAGCGTGCGTGGTTATATTATAGGTGAAATTCTTTCAAAACAAAATCATCTGGGTAGGAAATATTCACGATTAAAAAACGATTCCTTTTTTCTTTTAAATTTCAATTTTTGTTATTCAATGCAATCGAGCAATGCTTGTCAATAAAAACGATTGTAAAATTAAATAATTATACTGAAAAAATCATTAATGACGTCAAGCTGTCAATATGACACGGAGAAGTAGGTTTACGTCCTTTAACAAACAGTTTTGCAGTTGCGCCAGAAATGATTCTAACATGTACTTTAAAATAACGCTTTTAAAATGACTTTGATTTTCCTGTAATTTTGATTTGATTTAGTTTTATAAAATTAAGTCATCTTAACATTAACTACCGAACACACTCCCAACTGTAGTATCTAATACAAAAAAAAATAATAATGGGGGTTTAATCTCCGTTTTTTGACATATGCCTTATCACAGAGGCCACCCACATCATTGTTTGTTAACCTTTACAAATTTTTATTGAATCAATTACAAACATATTTACAATTACATTTTTGATGTGGGTGGAATCGGTTACTTCGTTATTATCGAAGCGACGACAATGTAATCAATTCAATCTTGATTAATTTATTTCATTGTGCTTGTCATTGAATATATAAAATAAAGCGAAAGGTACTTCATGCTGGCCGGGTGCCTCAGATATCTCATGCACTTTCAGTTTAATATCTTTGTTAATTTATTTCATTGTACTTGTCTGAATATATAAAATATAACGAAAGAGGCCTCGTATTAGCACGGGTGTCTCAGACACTTGATGTAGTTTTACCTATTCAGTTTCAATATCTTTTATTTTTCAATTAAACAATCTTAAAATGATTTATCCTTGCATTTTAGAAGACGGGAATGGAAGTAGGTACTAAGTATAAGAAGTGTTATCTCCTCTTAAATAAATTTGCTAGCTACGTGCCTGTATTTTAAATATCAATAGAAAATTAAACGTATTACTAACAAATAAGTTCCAGTATTCATCATCAATATTATTAACAGTAATTGAAATGACACAAAAATACTAATGAATTGAAAGAATATCACACAGTATGGATAATGAGATATTTATTACTTATTATTGGTAATGTATATTTATATTTATTTATCTAACGGGACTTTTTTTTGTATTGGTATTGAACGTTCTTAATACAAGTCGCGTTAATATTAATAATTATATATTTTATAAATAATATAAATGATTTTATAATAAATTTATATTAAAATTTAAAAAAAATATCATAGATGAATCATTATATTATTTAATTATAATTATTGAAAACATATAATTTACGAAGAAGTACTACATCATGAAAAAAATATAATACACTGAAGCTCAATTTATTGTAAAACTTGAAAAAAATTTAATTTTAAATTGAATATTTATGTACGAGGACTAATGACCAAGTGAGTGAGACCAAGATCAAGATCAAGAACATAGTTATATTGCTGTTGGTCTTGTCGAATGTATCTTAGTATTGGTTCTTGCATTATTAGTTATAATCTTGCAGAGTTAGGTTTCGGTGTTGCAAAGTTGTGTCTTGGTCTTCTTTTTGATCATGCATCAAGTATATTTTGAACTTTCAAATTTTAACATAGTCTTGTATTATTTCAGAACTTTTGGAGTCTTACTTTTAATAATCATTACAAAAAAAAAATCAATTATCTAGATTTAACACATTGAAAAATTCTCTAGAGCATTAATTATTTTCAAGAACAAGTTTGGTTCAAGTTTTGTTATGAGTCTTGGCCTAGCAGAGATGAGGCTTGTTCTTGATATTGATTATAGATACGGTCTTGGTATTTTGGTCTTATCAAAGTGATTCTATATTGGCTTTGGTCTTGAAAAATTTACAAGATCAAGACCGAAATTAATTTTGCTCATCACCAACGAATACGTGAAAGTTACATGCATAGTACTAAAATATAAATGCAAACTTTATACTATAAAAAGAAAATTTCTCTGTAAGCATAAACTTACTTAAAAAATGACCTGATGATAAATTATAGTAAACTTTATTTCTCACAACTCTGCTTTTTAATTTAAAACGACAATTAACGAAGCTTTAGTCGGGAATTTTTCTTCTTAAATTTAAGTAAGGAATTCATAGTCTCTATTTAGTTCAATGATTAAGCGCACCTTGTAAACAATCGTACCAAAATATATCAAAGCAATTTTTCTTGTGTGGATAGAACTTTTGCTATGATAAAATTTATTTTCAGTTGCCAGAATGCCTGTTAGAGAAACTGACTTTCCCGACTTATTTATTTGTATGTCATCAGTGTTAATTAAAGATTAGATTAGATTTCTTACAAAATTACCTTGTATTCATAGCAATCTTCAAAGATAATCTCTTTAACCAGTATATACGGGAATGTTTTCGCTGTAAAATTTTTTTGAAAAAATATTAATTATATTTTATTATAAGCACCATGTATTCTTCAAGCGCAGAGTAACTGAGCACGTAATTTTAATACAATTTTATTATACATTAAATCTATAAACTAATTAAGAATTGTATGAAAATTGTAGAAGGCACATGAATGCATAATAGAATTACAAGTTGAAAGTCTAATAATAATAATAAAAAGCTTAATTAACTGCCATTATTACAATCTGTTCATGATCAATTTATTATTAAAATGCTTGAGTTTCAACGAGACATCCATACTACATCAAACAAACAAAACATTAACAGTGTTTTTAGTGATGCAAAAAAATTTTATACCTAATGAATGAGATGAGTTCAAACAACCAATCAGCCAAACTAAACACAGTATATATCATCAGTAAGTAAAATCGTGATACATATTCTTTAGGATCAAACTAAGAAAATGCTCATGGAACGAAAATACAACCATACAACGCATTCATTTTTGTATAGAACATAGAAATACAGAGGTAATGTTTTCTGTTTGAAAATTCAATGATTTCAATGGATTTTAACGTTTTAATTATCGCTGATTCAAAAAATATTATTTTCAACCATTTATATGCATTTGTTATGGGATGTCATCAAATTGATCCCAAAACATAAGAACTAAAAATCATTCTAATTTCACACACTTGCTGTACGTGAATTAGCTACGTTTTTGAGTGTATATTTTTAGACGATTGAATTTCGAATATTTCTTACCTAATGGAACTTATGAGGAGATGCAGTACGTCTTGCACCTAAGAGCGGATGTATTACCTAGCGCGTCGTATGGCCTCATTAAACAACCAAATTTCTGCCTGTCAAAAAAAGTACAGTGTCTTTATTTATTTATTAGAATTATATCTGCTGTAGCACCGACAAAACTGCAAGATGGCTTATTAGGTGTGTGTGGCAATTATAAGTGGATTTAATTTGGATATATTTTTTTACTTACATGACGTCAAAAAACAAACGATTGCGACATCAACACTGTCTATACATGGTATTTCAACAATTTACTCAGTCAATTGTTTGTTTTCGCTTGTTTCTTGCTACTGCTAGTTCCATTGCTATTGATAGTTCTTATACCATCAGAATATTTACTGTAGTACAATTAAATAACATAATGAGAAATGCATTGCGATTGTTTTCTACTTTCAATGGGCATTTTTAGACTTTGAAACCAAGAGCACATGTAATTAAAAACTACATGTATGACTATTTATTAATAATTTATTTTATTCATATCATCTTGATAATATATTAATTCATGTACCTATTCATTTTTATTCTTCCCTAGTTAAGCGTGTGTGGTCTTTTACTACATAAAATATTTCACCCATCATCAACTGATTGAATACACGCACAATATGGCGACCACCAGACGCCATATTGTGAAAAAGCAAAAAAAATTAAAGTCGATTATGTTAAGTGGGGTATCATTGATTAAATATTGAAAATCCTGACTAAAAAGTGTAGATACAAAAATCAAAGAATCCTACTACGTAAAAACTGAAAAAAAAAGTTCAGTAGTTTTACATAGCAACTTTAACAGTTGGGGCCCATTAAACTCTAGACCGGCTCAAATCTTCCCACCTTCTTCTTAGACTTGATTTTTTTTCGTTTCAATTTCTATTTAACGCATTCGGGTTTTGTATTATTAAAATTTATTTTTTATGTGTCTTCGATTGTTTCTAAATTAATCACATCATATTTGCTTTTTGCATAAATGCAAAGAAAAAAGCCCTATATAAAAAAATTCAAACAAAACAGTCAAATTAGTCCCATTTTTTCATTACAAAAACTACCAAAACAATTGGAATGAAGTCCTTCCTGTTCAAGCAAACATGGTTGATATTTTCAAGATATTTTATTCAAAATAAAACTTCAATGTCTAAGTTTTAAAAAAAAGCTTTGAGTTTCCTTTTCAAATTTAAAAAACTATCATTCTTATTGAAATATCCTAAATAATCTCGCCCAGGATAAATGATTAATTCAATGAACTTTCCAATCCGTAGATTAATGATTAATTTAATGAATTTTTGTAATTCAAGTTGATATTTACCTAACTGCCATCAAAATAAATTTTATAACAAATGTAGATAGAAAATCATCTAAAAGATGAATGAACTTTTAAATACAATTTGATGGATTATAACATTTCTAAAAAAAATAATAATAAATTATGCATCTTAATTTTCATTTAAACTAATTATTTCCATGAGAAAGTTTAAAATATAATAATATTAAGATACTCTTTTCTATGTATATAATAATAATTTCTTATATAAGATAATATTTCATTTCCATTAAAATAGATCGGTCATATAATTATATACAAAATAAACGTATTCTATCAAATGTCATTCAAACCTAAATAAAAAATTTCATTATATAATACCTGAAAAAAACCACAATTAGTTCACATAAATTTTAAATGGAAATGGAGAAAGATATCTATCTATCTTCTAAATAATAAATTCACCTTCCAACCTTTCTAAATAAATAATTTAAAAAAATATTTTGATTGAATTCATTCTAATCATATGTAATTATTATTAAAAACATTTATATTATGTAACACATTATATTCATCTAAAAATTCATCTAAATATACAAAATTGATTAATTATTGCATATATTTTGAATATTGCACGTTTTCTATTTAATACAAACTTTAATTACTATTTCAAGTAATTATTAGATTGTTTCAATATAAATATTTTGGTTATTATTTTTTACGTCTGTATACAAATAATACGAAATATTAATGAAATTTAAATTTGGTTCAAATATTTTTTTTCCGTAATTTTATTGGCTGGACAATTTAACTTAACTATTATTTTAGTAATTAATTACTTTTTAATTACTTAAAATAAATTAATAAAAGTACAAATTCAGTGAGAAAAATTCAAAATTTCTAAAACGGGAAATTCAAACGATAAAACTCTATATAAAAGGTAATTTTGACCCAAATAATAAAAAAATTAGGTTCACGTCACGATGATTGATGAGCAATTTCTGAGATATGGCTTGAAATTTAAAGATAATATAAGCAATAATTCGAAAAATACATGTCCAATCATAAAATGCGCTTGATTTTTGTATATTTTGGGTCAAAGTACCTTTTTTTCCAGTTTTATCAAATTCCAAAACAGAATATTTTTTTGTAGCTTTTGTAAAGGCAGATAGTTAAAAAAACGTCAAAAATCGAGTAAATTTTTATATTTCTGATTTTTATAGAAGATTGGATGTATAGTTTCTGAAATACCGTCCAAATTATCATATAAAAACCGACGTCTCGAGTTGATTGGGAAATTAGAAAATATTTGTCTGAAAGGTAAATAAACTGAATTTGAATTACTTTTGGATACTAATTACTAATGACTATAGAAAGTCCAAAACAGATTTTTTAGTTTACGGATTATAATTGAAAAGTGAATGAAATCGTACAAATTATAAAACTTATTGTTATTTTAATAATAAATAATAAGTCTTTGAACGGGATCTTAAGTTCAATATCGGTTAGTTGAGAGTCGATTAAAGTCGTTTGAAAAGTCAACAAAAATAATTTTTAGACGATTCGGTAAAAAACCATCAGATGAGAGACTATTTTTTTCATATCTACCTTTTTCAGCATTTTATATATATTAAGTTTATTCTTGTATATAGAGGTCATAGGAGTATTTTACGGCAATTTCATAATTGAGTTTTACTATTTAATTCAAAATGTTGATACGATTTTTTTAAAATCACAATTTAACTATATTTTTTATAAATGATTATTATGAAATAATTTTTAGTGTACACTGTTGTACAGATTAAAATATTAATTATTTTTTTAAAAAGTGGTATACATGGGATCAATAAAATAGATGATTTCAACAGATAACAAAACACTATTTGTATTTTATGATATGACAAAATACTTATTGAGACAATTAAACTTTCTCTAAGACATATTTCATAATCAGTCTTGCTATTTAGTTTTGAATTAAATTTGTGTGGGGTTTATTTAAACACTATAATTTTATGAAAGAAAATGAAATTGTTATTTTTCTTACAAAAACTTTATAAGAAATTGAATTTATTTATTACCCGAAGCTTGATATTCAAATTTATCAAGTGATAGTTCACAATTTTATACATATTTATTACCAATAAATAATTTTAATATCAAATTGAGATTAAATATAAATATGATAAATTATGTACTGTAAATTGTTATATTTGAATTAAAAAAGGACATTTTTAATATTCAACTTTCATTTATGTCAATCGCTAATAAATATAATAAATTTTAAAGGATTTACCACTTGTGCAATAAATTTTTGCTTTACTTTCTAAATAAATATTGTTTACTATATTTTAATAACAATAACATTTTATAATACGAAAAATATAAAAAATTACAATATGATTCATTTTAAAGGGTTATTTTTTACAAATTGTTTTTTCCAGATACAGATTTGAACGAAAAATTAAATAAAATTGGAATAAGGCAAATAAAACAAAAGGAAGGTAGGTCAGAAATTGCCTTTAGTGCACTTCTACAGCAAATCAAAGGTAGGATAGCCGATTTCCGATACAAATATCATTTCCTACTGAATAAAAGCGTATAAACTGTTAATGAAGGAATATATGTAGAAAATATTTTGGAATTCGAATATTGAAATGTTGGATTAACCCCCGAACTAAAAGAAGGGGTGTATTAAGTTAGACCGCTATATGTGTTTGTCTGTATGACTATCTGTTTGTCTTTTGTAATGGCGAATGTTCTTAGCTATGTCACAATTCAAGTGCGATTTTTAGTGTTTCGTACCCGAAAAAAACTAAAAAATTGGCGATGATCTTCAAAATCTTTTTTAAATTTCACTTGTATTGAACATTAAAGAAAGCACAAGTCCAACAAATTTCGGAAAAAAAATAGTTTTATATATGCAAATAAATATTCTATTGATCTTTATTAACTAAAACTTATAATGAATTATTATAATATAATTATGTTTATAATCTATGTGGGAAATTATGTAACTCATTTAAATAAAATTTTTACTTAACAAATTTATTTATTATTATTTTTGATGTATAATATAAATTTTATTTTTAAAATTCAATAACACGTTTTAAATTTTTGACATGTAAATATAATATTTTTTTTGTGTTTGTTCACACCATGGTAGGATTTTTTTAAATAACTTGCACGTGAAAATAGTTAAGAACCATAATTCTATCTTCAATTCTAATTTAATCCGCGGGACAACACGTTAATTGATCAATACATCATTATTGTACATTATGATTTGATCCCCCTCTCTCTAAATTTGTAACGTAATTTAAGTACAGTCCCTAATCATTTAACAAAAATGGTGCTGTCTCGCGGACTAACTAATTTTAAACCGATTAATGAACACAAGCAGTTTTTTTTTAAATTATATTAAAATAATTTGATTATCTTCTCTTCGCGTGAAAGAAAAATATAATACTACGCTGGCTTGTAAATAAATTTCGTTATTTTTATAAATATATATACATATATCATAAAACAATTGGATTGCATAAAGTAATAATATATTTTTAACACTTTGAAATAAAAAAATATTTAATTTTACAAAACACTTTTTAATATAATAGAATCAATCAATAATACCCATTGAGAGGTAGACATTTGCGAGTTTATTAGGTCAGTAATGTATTCCAATACTACAATATTTATTATATAATATCCATATAATACAAAATATTTCTTCATATTATTTGAATATTATAAAGTTAGTTTAATTTTATATTATATTCTTCAATTGTGAAAGTATTTATAATTAATTCAAGTAGTTCGTAAGTTCATGTTGTTTTTTAATCAATATTGATTTTTGTGTAGTTCTGTTATTTTATTTTGAGGAAATCATTTTGTTCTATTACGTCATTATTATTATTATACTAGTTTAATAAATTTGATTTGATTTAAAGTAATCTTCTAGAAACATTTTTTAATTTACTTAAGGAAATATGTAAGGATTAAATAATACAAGAGATTTCAATAAAACTTAATAATAAATACATTTTTTAATGAACAAAAGTTCCCAAAATCACTAAAAATTCCTAGGTCATCGGGCTTTTTATTATTATTTTATCGTTCAAAGTTGGCTGAAAAATGATGAATCATATAGGTTATCCTTTACAATTGGATATTTCTATATCAAAAATTCTAGAGAGTTTGATAAAAACTAAAATATTTAGACAATCTGGTAGTTTATAATAATACCCTTGCCGATGATATAAAAACAAAATTTTAATTTAATTCTGTAACTCAAAAATATATAATATATTGTGTGCAAGTGCTGCTTATAAATTTGATAATAAAGATATCGCTCTTCAATCATCAATACTCGAACTATGATCGTCTATCAAATGATGGATCTTCGATGAATTCACAATTAAATTATAATTTTGTTTTTAAATCATCGACAAACTTATATTTTTATGGTATTATCATAAACTATAAGATTGTCTAACTAAATATTTTAGATAGTTTTATATTACACTCTCTAGATTTTTTGATATAGCAATATCCAATTGAAAAGGATAACCTATATCAGCCAACTTTGAACGATAAAATAATAATAAAAAGCTCGATGACCTAGGAATTTTTTGTGATTTTGGGAACCTTTGTTAATTAAAAAATTTATTTATAAAATTTTATTAAACTTTAGTATTATTCAATCCTTGCATATCACCTTAATTCGGCATTAACCAACTTCAAATTTCTTTACTGGATAGAGTGTTGTTTTTAAGGTAATGTTATCCGCAATTTAAAATGAAATAAAATTATTTGTGTTTCAATAGAGTCGCTATAGAATAATACATAAATTTTATGAATCGTTCAATTGAAAATATATGAAGTGCGATATACGGTATATAAACACAAGTATGATATTGTATGTATTTATTGAACGCACATGATGTGGTTCGGGAAGTACTTATTTTTAAATTATTGAGTTGTTTATTATTAGTTTAATGAAAGTAAAACAATTTTTAAATTATAATTACATTGCGATTTATGAGTTTCAAATACAGAGTATTTTTAAAATGTTCGTGTTTGAAAATTATCGGAAATGTGTGGTTTTTAAATCAGTCAGTAAGTCATTAGTTTGAGGAACTCTAAATCTTTTTTTGCTTATACTTAATAGCACTATTTACCTATTTGTTTCTTGTGCAAAAATTCCAAAATTTTTGGTGTCATACTAGAAAAATTTGAAAGTTTCGTTTTTCGTTATTTATATACAAAACCTTCCACTCTGAGAAAATATCTTTAGTTAATTGGATATTTCTTTAGATGAAAATTGAATTGAAGCTTATATAGATAATTGCAACATCAACCAGATTACCTATCGATGAATTATTGAAGATATCTGTGAGTTATGCAGGGTGACCAGAATCCAAATGAAAATATAATTTTCGAAATAACTTCAGAATCGTATCGAAATAGATTTTGATACATTTAAGCAATATCTCTTAAACTCGCCCTCATCAAGTGAATCCATACGAAATTTTATCAAATTTCTAAAGAGGCATTTTTTGGGATTTTTTAGATTTTCTCCAAAAGAGTATTCCTTAAGCAGAATACAGTCGAACACAGAGCCTCCTTCTTTCTTTTGAAGTTTGTTAAAAAATCAATAAATTTTTTTTTGTCTACGAATGAGGTAAAGATTATTTTCGAGACTAAATTTTACTATTTTCTCAAACATCGGGTAAAATCAAATAAAAAGGATAATATCCCGAAATATTTTCACTCGATATGCTTAACGTAAATGGTAAATAAAATATGATACTGGCAAAGTATTATCTCTACAAGTCTATCCAAAAATTCAATATGCTAAATGATTTCAAAATTTGGAAATTATTTTGCTTTGGATATTATTCGAACTCTGTTAAACTTTCTTCTGAATAATACATTGATTCATAGATATTTCTTTTATTCCAGTACATTGTATTGCCTACATATTAAATTTAATTGCAAGTATTATGTAATTAGAATTAAAAAAAAAAAAAGAAAAAAAAAAAGAAGTAATAAATTAAACAAGGTAGTGATCTACATTCGCTTGTATGAATTCAATAGATAATAATAATAATAATAATAATAATAGTATTATTATGCACTAATTATTATTCATATTATCAATGAATAAATATACTTACGCATCATCCAGCGTTTATATAACATTCAATCACGAATAGGGCGTAGAAATAAATACAAAATTATATAATGCAGGTGTTGAGAGTTTTTTAAAATAATATTAAATTAAAAATTTAAAGAAATTCTCGACATAAGATCAGATCTGGTCGATTCGTTTATGGCATCGTAGCTGCTAAACGATGATCCAATTTTGATTTTTTTTTTCTGTTTGAAAGGTAGTTTGATCGAAAGTATTGTAAGCTATGTTTCAAGAAAGTCTACTCAGTCCTTTGAAGATCAGCATCTCTTTTCTAGTTGTTTCGGGTAAGGAAGCCTTACCTCCTACTTAACAGAAAAAAAAAAAACTAAACTATAAAATTTAAGATTAAAACAATTACTGGATTAATCTCTACGCACTTGACTACAACATTTAACAAGGTACAGACAAAAAAATTTTTAATTGTTCATCATGCAATAATGTAATTTTATTTAAAAATGTTTTATTATAAAATTTTGCTTCTAACCGTTGAGTTTAGAGGTTTTATACACGAATATACACGAGTTATAATTATTATGCTTCTAGCAAAGTACTACTACTATTTATAACTTAAATGCATTTTTATCGTTTCTATAGAGGGCAATTTAAAAAGAAACAAATTTGTTCTGGTAATTATAATCAAATGCATTTAAAAACTTGAATGTAAATTGTAAGTATGCACGATCTATCCATTATAATTATTATAAAGTTAGTTTAGAAAAGTTAAGGGATATATATTTATATCATACTTGGAAGCTTATTGAAAGCTTTTATTTATTCGTTTTATGATTTTCACTTAAAAAAATCAATACATTGGAAAAATTGAAGTAAATTCAACTGGCAAACTGAATGTATAATTAATAGGACCTAAAACACGTCCCTGAAGTACTCCAACTAAGTTATTATATTATTGTGCTATGTAAAAGTGTTAATGTGATTGTTTCCCTACAGTAATGTAAAAAAGTTTTGGTTTATTGCACGGTACATACATATAAACCAAATGCATGCTTTGCAATCAAGCAATGAGTTATATTTGGCTTTACAATACCACGCAACTACAAAAATATATAATATATTGTGTGCAAGTGATAATATAGATATAAATTTGATAATATAGATATCGCTCTTCAATCAATTAGTCTTAACAGCCTTCTTTATCGCCAAAATTTTTCACTGGAAGCGCTGGCATCGATTTTATTGCCCCTACCATGACTACGCACACAACGAATAGAAATATCTAATTGAAAAGGATAACCTATTTGATTCACTATTTTTTCAGTCAACTTTGAACGATAAATTAATAGTAAAAAGCCCGGTGACCTAGGAATTTTTTTTGATTTTTGGAAACTTTTTTAATCAAAAAATGTATTTATAAAAACATATCTCCTCAAAATAAACTCTCTAAAATGATCACAACTCTCGTATCAGTATATCGGATAAAGTTTATATCAAGACAAATATTTAAGTTACATTCCTTTTTGGAGCCATAAATTTTTACTTACATATCAATATTGAGAAATTAACATATAATAAAAAATTTAGGTTATACTTAAATAAAAGATTTTTGATCGTATATAATAAATTCATATTTCGAGGGCAAACATAAACATTAAAAAAATCAACGCGAGATAACGTAATATTTTTGCATGTTAATAAAAAATGTTTTTATGATTTTTTTTTTAAAACATCTTTAAGTTGTACTATATGGTTCGTATTGTTGATGATCTCAATAAAATTTATATTATTCCACTTCAATTCGGTCAACAGGTCAATATATTTTTTATTTTCTTAAGTATATTTCATATTTTTGCACTGATGAACGTATTTATTATTGTTCCACATGAATAAACATAGAACTTGTAAATGAAAAAGAGATGCTGCGTTTTAATATACGCTACAATGCATCTCATCGTATTGTAAAGCATTTTTTTTTATTTATAACTATCATTTATATGAAATATTTACAATAATTTATAATAATTTTTAATTAAATAAAAATTGGCTTGTATGTATTATACTGATTAGTGAAGTCTCTTTTTTACTCGTGTTTATTTTTTGACCTTTTGAAACATATTTTAATTTTAAACACAAATTGAACATCTAGTTAAACGGAAAAAAAAATCGAAAAAGTAAAATAAAAATTTGTCTTAGAAAATAACTACCGATGAGATATCGAAATATGATGAAAACGTTATCGAACTAAATTAATTCATTTTAAAAAATAATACGCCAGGGAAACCACTATTATGGTCGTGTGTTGTATACTACTATCTTTCTTGGCCTCTAACCAGAAGTACGATTTTTGAGTTGAATGCGGCCCGCCGAGTAAAGAGCTGTGCTTTCACCTAGGGTACCGAAAAAAATACATTTTTACGATAAACCGAAAATTTAAATTTTCATTTTTAAGAATAAGAAACTTCTCAAATACGTTAAGTTTTTGAAATATTCTTAGCTTAAAAAAAATCCGTTTTCGGTTATATTCGAAATACCGCAACACCACTATGTGTAATTCTTTTTTTTTATAGAAATTGGAAGCCTTCCTTTTCTTTCTCTCTTCTGTTAAAATATTTTTGAATCCTTCCCATATCCTAGTTGCTCTTTGAGAAATTATGTGATATTTATTATATCTAAATTACACATTGTATTACTCCTGATGCAAATTTTTAGGTATAATTATGCTATTTCCTGGAAGAAGATTTTGGAAAAATTCAAAATGACTTTTGAAGAAGAATAAATGATATTTTCAGATGGAGTCAATTTTTTTGTGAGTACAAGTGAAATTTTCAAAATTTAATAAACCCCGAGAAATTTTTTAGGTACGAGCCCTAAACTAGCACTTGAAACATATCAAAGAACACTCTCCATTACATTACCTTTTTCCTTAGAACCTTCTCCAAGTTGAACCGATTTTGAGGATCATCGCCTATTTTTTAGTTGTTCCGGGTACGGAACCTTAAACTCGCACTTGAAACATAGCTAAGAATAGTCCCCATTAAATTGTCTTTTAAAAAACTCCGTTAGGCGCAACTATGCCACAGACAGACACACATAGCGGTCACACTTATAACATCCCTTTTTTTGGTCCGGGCGTTCAATAATAATTCACCGATGAAACATGCCTTCAAATTTAGAGGAAAAAACAAGCTTTTTCAAAGGGCGAATTTCTCGAAAACGTGCGGTGCTAAAGCAATTTTGGGCTCAGATGTATTTCGCACATCAAAAACCTTTTAAAAAGTAAACTCATGCTTCTGTGCCAAAATTTGTGTTGACCAATGAATTGGCAAAAAAATGAGAGATTGGATTATACTAGAGAAATAATAATCTAATAAAAGTTAAAAATAAAAGTTATTGAAAAAAATTAGTATTATAAGCTTCCCATCCATATATACACGTGGTATTATAAAAATTATAAATCAATAAATAATATTTAAGTTTAAAAATTATACAGTATGGAAAAATATTTTGAAATAAGCAATGAATTTTGATGACAGTTTCAACGAAAATAAGATTCTGTTTTTTTCCTTTAATATTTGTTTTTTATTAATCAAAAAAAAAAAGAACATAAAAAATTACACTGCACATAAATAATAAAGTGGGATAAAAAGAGAAAGTGTCTGTTATAATGAAAACAGATATGAACTATACGCTGCATTATTATATTATTATTATTAATATGCTAACAAGTTTTTCGAAAAATTTTATATTTATGAATTAATGTATACATAGTGTTGACTTTTCACATAATTTACGACTTTTTTTTCGACTAAATACATATAATTATACAGATAATATTAATGAAGTGTGCAATCTTTTTCTATCTTCGATAATAAAATTTACTTTTTATTTTTAAAATCAAAAGTTATTAAAACAAACATTAAAAATTGCGTTATCTACACAAAATAATCAAGAGTTCATGGATTTTTTAATATAAAAAAATACTTGTTTTTATTTTTTTATTTAATTTATTCATATTTTTATGCTGAAGATGTTTCTCTTAGAAATTTTGGTCTTATAATTTTGCATACTAACATATTTTAATAAAACAAGAACATTAATCTGAAGTTTGATTTATACGATATGAAATTTATGATATCAAATTCAATTTTCAATTCGAAATTTTTGAGGGCACACTGGCATACAAATTCAAATACATTTAATCAGAACTAAATTAAATCATCAGCCATTTACTTATGGTTTCCCATAAACTATTTATGTGAAGTAACTTTTGGCGTCATTTCAAGTAACGAAGTAGTATCCTCAATCCTACCTTTTCACTCTATCCGGTTCAAAAATAAAAACCAATCGTTATTTTAACAATGACAGAATATCTAGCAGAATATCTTCACACTAAAAGCAGACAAAATTAATTTTTTCGAAATTTGATAAAACTTTGATTATATATAGTAATTTTGAAAAAAAATATATATAACAAGTAAAATATACAAAATTTTAAAAACCCTCCGACACATGTATCAAATACGGACCCCAAAATCTCACTTGAAACAAACAAACAAACAAACAAACATGCTTACTTTCGCATTTATAATATATAGAGATGTAATCTGATGCATTGAGTATACGAAAAGCTTTTGTTTCGAAAGGATTCTGGAAATATCTTAAAAAACACTCATTAAATCTTCAAATGATTTTTTTGATCCCAAGCAAACAAATATTCCCGTTTTTTTGTAATTTTCTAATGAGGCGTCCTTTTCTGAAACAATTCGTAACCATAAAAAGTATACCAAGTAACCATGCTATGGCTAAAGGCTGCAAATCCACTTGCATGATAGTAATTAACACAACTGTAATGTAAATTACCTTCTTTTAAACTTTAGTTGACTTTTGAACTCTAAAGAAATATTTAATCATTAAAATTTTTTTTTTTAAATATAATAATAATTATTTCAATGTCATTAATATGCATATATTAAATAAATAAAAATGTACATATCTTTTATGAGAGATTGTTTTAAAAAAAAATCTTGCATGTACCGTTAACCCACTTAACAATTTTTTTTTATTTTATCAATTAAATATTACAACAGCGGATATGACAATTTAATTTTGTTATTATATAATATTCATAATGCATTAACACAAGAAAATTATTATATTTACTAAAAAATTAGGTTAATTTAAAATATATATAATTTATCAATAAAAATATTATTTATTGTACATTAATATTTCGAAATGTATTCATAAAATTCATTAATTACAAATTTTACATACATGTTATCAACAAAAACAAAAAAAAATAATTTATTATTGTTTAAAGTCGAAGAACTTTATATTATATTTTTTTTGGCCAATGAATGAATATAGTAAACAGTTTTTGACGATTTGGTATCGTACCGACGAAATTCTTGTTTGTATACGATTAAATTTTGCTAAGCGGATTAAGATTCGTTAGAGTTTTGAAATTAGTCCAGGGAATCAACCCCTTAGGCACAGGGGGAAAGGAGAGGGGGAGGTTCGAATAATGTATCGCGATGCTCGAATAATGTAGGGGTCGAAAGGCTTTTTATCTTACTTCTCAGAAGAAAAAATAGCGACTGAATAACACATATCTTTCTACATGAAAAAAGAGCTTCTTGTTTTAATTGACTTTATAACCTAACATGATGAACACCCCCCCCCCCTGTATCATTCCTGTGAACGGGCCCTTCTTTGGCATTCCCTCTCTGGAAAAATTTTCAAAATTATATACCTTCGTCTTATGATTTCATGAGTGGGAACTTTCTTTTTCCTTCTGATTCTATAACTTTACAATAGATGACCAAAGTTGGAACTTTTCATATATTTAAAAAAAGTATTCATTTTCTGATCTATTATAATCGGGAAATCGTAAAATATCAAGTGGCAAACTAAAAAACTGTAATAATGAGCAGCTATAAAAGTGAAAGCCGAAGAAAAATGAAATTTATTGTGAACAAGAGAAAACAAACAATTGACTGAGTTAATTGTCGAAATACCATGTATGGACAGTGTTGATTACTCTGTCTGATACTATAACTGATATAACCATAACATACATACTATACAATTTTGTGCTCTCACGGGTAAACAGTGATGTTTACGAAAAAATGTTGTTTAATATTTTATAAGGAACATTTTTTACATTTAAATTTTTGTTCTATCTCTAACGGTGTACAAGATAGGTCCTACGCAGCAAAAACCCAAATGACCTTATGGCAATTTTTTCAAGGGGTACCCCTAAGAAAAATTCCAAAAAAATCGTAAAAAATTATTTGTTTTGGAATTTGATGAAACTCAGTTTATAAGGTAATTTTGACCCAAGAAATTCAAAAATCAAGTTTATTTAGCGATTGGCCGAGTAATTTTCGAAAAAAACGATATTTCGGATCGATTTCTGGTATTATCTCGAGAATTATTCGCCCAATCGTTAAAAGAAACCGATTTTTGTATTTTTTGGGTTAAAATTACCTTATATACAGAGTTTTATCGAAATTGGAGACGATAAATTTGTATCGATTTTTTTAAATTTTTTCAAGGGGTACCCCTTTGAAAAATTCGAAAAAATCGTAAAAAAGGTATTTGTTTCGGAATTTGATGAAACTCAGTTTGTAAGGTAATTTTGACCCAAGAAATTCAAAAATCGAGTTTATTTGGCGATTGGCCGAGAAATTTTCGAAAAAAACGAGATTTCGGATCGATTTCTGGTATTATCTCGAGAATTATTCGCCCAATCGTTAAAAGAAACCGATTTTTGTATTTTTTGGGTTAAAATTACCTTATATACAGAGTTTTATCGAAATTGGAGACGATAAATTTGTATCGATTTTTTGAAATTTTTTCAAGGGGTACCCCTTTGAAAAATTCGAAAAAATCGTAAAAAAGGTATTTGTTTCGGAATTTGATGAAACTCAGTTTATAAGGTAATTTTGACGCAAGAAATTCAAAAATCGAGTTTATTTGGCGATTGGCCGAGTAATTTTCGAAAAAAACGATATTTCGGATCGATTTCTGGTATTATCTCGAGAATTATTCGCCCAATCGTTAAAAGAAACCGATTTTTGTATTTTTTGGGTTAAAATTACCTTATATACAGAGTTTTATCGAAATTGGAGACGATAAATTTGTATCGATTTTTTGAAATTTTTTCAAGGGGTACCCCTTTGAAAAATTCGAAAAAATCGTAAAAAATTAATTGTTTCGGAATTTGATGAAACTCAGTTTGTAAGGTAATTTTGACACAAGAAATTCAAAAATCGAGTTTATTTGGCGATTGGCCGAGAAATTTTCGAAAAAAACGAGATTTTGGATCGATTTCCGATCGATTTACCTATACCAAAATTTTTTTCGTAGCGTCAGTATTTCTAAGCGTTACAAACTTGGGACTAAACTTAATATACTATGTATATTTCATATATACATGGTATAAAAATTAAATATGTTTCCGATGTATTTATATTATTTCACACTTATTTTAAAATTATTTGACACGTGCAGAATAAAACAATGTATACCCATAAAATTTATTAACGCCCATAAAACAAACGAACAATATGACAACATGAAGGCAGAATTTCTTTATGTTTTAAGATAGAACACTATGGTCTTTTTTTAATTTTATTTAAAATAATTATCAATTGAAATAGTAAATTATGTAACTAGTGTACAACGTAAGGTTTTTCTGATGAGTAGCGAAGATGCACGTGTTGATGCTTCTAATGTTTTAAAATGAGATCGAGAAGTATAACATCAACACAGAGGAATTGAAAGATGATGAAGATGTACCCAACTCACACCTAACAGGCAATTATCTTTAGAAAAGAGTTATACACATTATTTTTTGAAATAATCACTTCGAAAGCTCCATTTTTCTTCGAAAGCTCCCAAAACGCTGTACAAACAAATTCTGTTTAAGTATAAAACCATAATTGTTTTACATATTATAATAAAAAACATATGTTTACGTAATAATCTTTCCCCAAAAACTGTGGAAAAAATTGCTCCACATTTATTTCCTACAAACAAGAAGGAAAATACAGTGAAATTATATTCGTATCGTAAGACGGTTATAGTGTATTACGATTCAATTACGCTACGAGTATGATTAACAGAATTTAATTTTCACAAATAATTGGGCAATCGCAGAAGTGCGTTAATAATGCGTTATCAAACGTATATTGTATGCCTCTTAAATATGAAAATAAACTATTATTATAATTTAAAAGCCAGAAGCTATTGAGAAAACCAGAACCTTAAATAATTTACTTTAGTAACTTATTATTAGCTTTGATTTTGATAATAATTTGGCTAATTGGATGAAAATTCGTGGGGTATTAAATTATTTTTAACCCACGAAAAATGAGGGAGATAAGTAATACTTATATCACAGGCGTAGATAAAATAAACCTCATGAATTACAGCGCTGCTAACTATAGGTTTAGCTTTATGAAATAATTTCAGTAATGATAATAATGCATAACAATGATTGGAGATCCGCCAATACAGTTAAAATAATGTCGTAAATGTTTTAAAAGAATGAAAAACTGATTTAATATTTGAGTTTCGCTGTTGTATATAAAATCACAGGTAAACAAAATCAAAGTAAACACATAACAAACCTCTTATATTATATTATATAGGTATGTCTTTTATTTATTTGTTTGTTTGTATATTTTGATGACTCATTTCGCCAATCCACAATAAGAATTGATGTTCTTGGTTGGTTTGTTTAGTGAATATAAGAGAAGTTGTTGTTCTTAAAATAGCCTCTCCTTTTCAAGCAAGGTTGCTTTATTATTAAATATATACAAATGCCGGAATATGGAATTGTTTACATCAAATTCAATTTATATTTTTTGAATGTGTATTATATTAATTTACCTCTATACACAATGCATACGTATGTTTTATTTACGTTGTCGAAAATTTAAAATTTTACATTTTGTGATCACCTGAAAATATAATTATCTTATTGTAGTGACCACAATGGGAGAAGATCTGTGAGGAAGGCGTTTTTACTCAAATATTCAGAAATAAGTTGTCATGGTTACCAACTTCTTTGAAATCATAGATGGCACCACCTGCCTTGTCGCTCACGTTGTTTGTCTGTCAAGTGTTACTTCCCTTACAAGTTAAATATTTTGTGAATTCGATCAAAAGTGATCTTTTGGAAGTTCTATTTTATTACATATTCTGTCTTTTTTATCTCTGTTTTATTTGAATTGTCTATAATTAAAAAAAAAATTTTACATTTGAACATATTTAAATAGTTTTTGGTTTGTACATAGAGGTCGTGTGGCGTTCACATCACATACTATAAATTGTCATCTTAAAAAAAAACCGTAATCATCTATGTTATTGTAATTCGTATGTATAGATTTGGAGAGGGTTATAATTGAATTTTTATTATAAAAATCAATAATTTTACACTTCATTGTGTCTTATTGAATCAATTAATTTAAACAGTCACTAGCAGTTGGTATTTTAAGTAATAATATTTAACTTTTGTTAATTGCTTACCGCCCCCCATGGCTTTGTTTCGCGTTAAATTAATTTTTTATCGTTTATGATTGTCATGTTATTTTAATATTAAAAATACTTCCATAAAATTATTTTATTGATTAAAAGTTTATTATGACGTATTGTTGGAGACAGTGTTTATGGATTGATGCTAATAACAAGAGTAGAATTCATAAAATTTAACAAAGCACTGACGTAAAACATCATTTTTTCTATATTTTTACTAAATACTAAATTTCGTATATCATTTCGGTGGACGAACCGTTTCAATTTTATACTAAATACCACTGTCGCTCATGAAACGATGCATTCAAAGGAGGAAAGCTTTCTTTAGTTAAATCTTTAAATGATGATCAGCTTGTTTGACGATGATGTTCTTCGAATTCAATTTTGTCATATTTTTACCACATTTTTAATTATGATTTTAATATTCCTCTAGTAAATAAATCAAATTTATCAAAAAATGTTTCACATCTTAAATTTTTTTTATTAAAAAGTGTGTTAAAATAATAAATTTTCAGGTGGTTAAAAATCAATAAAAATATTAAGTAAAAAAAGAAAAAAAAAACTGATGAATAAATCATCAATCAATTAATTTTAAATTTATTACTCTTACCAAAATTGGTTACATGTCCTCTATAAAAATGGTAAATTTATTCATACCTGTAACAAGAAAAAAAAAGAAAACTTTAATAAATAAATTACTTATCATTTGATTAATTAAAATTATTAAAATGTTTAAGTTTTAATTTAACGAAAGATATTATACTTTTAGAATGTTTTCAAATATTGTATAACACTTCTTTATAATGCCCGAAAACAAATTCCGGGAATTTATCTACTGCTCGTGTGAACTATCTCAATAATTTAGTTATTAGAAAATTTCACCAAAATGACTTACTCATTGAAAATTATTTTCTCCTGGTTATAAATAATTTTGTCAATATCTTAACCGACCACGAATATGTCTCTCCGAACTTCAAATCTGTCTTATTTAATCTAGTTTTTTTTTATTTTTTATTTCATTAAATTCTAAGTTGGAAGGTAATATTTCAAAATGTTACAAAAACTCTAAGGCTCATCACCTAGATTCGATTATAATGGTGTTGCACACAATTCCATGGTACGCAAAAATGTTTAGCATTTTCTTCCACGAAAGCAACCCATATGTCAAGGACTGATTACGTCAAATTAATAATACACCTACTGTAGATCTCCATTGATGTTTAAACAAATACGGGCAACGATTAATGTACTAATTTTTTTAATATAAAATTTAAAAACCTATACCTGAATATTGTTAAATTTTTCAAATCATGCTTTTTTTTAAATAAAATCTCTATCTGCATACTAAATTGCACACGAAGTACTAAAAAATCAGGTTTTGTCTCAGATTTAATTTAATAATAAAAAGAAAACCGAAGAATTATGGAAAAATTTTATTTTGATGAACTTGTGTGTATGAATTTTAATGTAAATAAACGTAAATGCGTCAAAATACTGAATATACTAAATATGGTCATAATAAACAAGAAGTAGTGACGTGTTAAACTTGAATAATAATTTTAATAATATTAAAAGTTGTACATATAAACAAAACATACATACAAGCATGCATACACACAGCAAGACAGAGAATGTATCTTTGTTATAAAACTCCAAACGACCTTGCCAATGTCGTTCGTTTCTTTTTTTATTATTATTTGATCATTGTATTTTTGACTACTGTACCAAAATGCACAGAGGTACAATAAACCAACTTAAAAATATCTCGCACAACAACTATACGTGAATATAATATGATCTTAAAAATAATTATGATGCTGCCAGAAAAATACAGGTGTAATCGCTAGGTAAATGATTTTATAGCGTATTCATTTGCAGTTTTAAAAGTATTTTAACATGACCCATTCTAAATGGGTTTTAAATGTTATTTTTTATTTTATAGAATTTTTAAAATATTATCTTGGCATGTATAGTAAAAATACAGATTTAAAGATTTTGGGTTTGAATAAGTAATTAGGCAAATACATTAAAAATTTCGATATTATTTAACTCTGTCCTTAGATTTTGCATTGTGAACATATTCTGGTCCAATAAACATTATAATTGATAATGCCTGAATATCTTAAATATTCTGCATCTTGTCCATAGAAATGGTGAATTGTGGTAATTGGGGGTTTTACGCCCTTTTTTCGATGTTTAGTTATTGTGTTTACAGACAATCGTACACGAAAAATCGTTTTTCGTGATTTTCTCATTAACTTTTTTTTTCATGTGGTTATTTTGAAAAAAGTTTCGTACAAGTTTTTCAATTTTGTATTATCTACAACTTATCTGCAGATCATTTTTCGATAGAAGGTCATTTTTTTCGCCCTAAATGACAAAAAAAACAACGGTTTAGCCCCTAAAATCAATCTTTATTTTCAATGATCTCGACTTGAATTGGTTTTTACTATAATACTTACACCGCAAAATAACATTTCCACCTAATTGCCGCAAGTTTTTTCACCAACTTTTACGCTACAATCGATAGTTTCCGAGGTTCAGAGATTTAAACCATTAAATTGTTAATAACTTTTGTTTGCACCATTTTACGAAAAATCTAAGCATATATTCGTATAACATTCAGAAAAAACTGTCTACTCATCACAGGTTTACTTCCAACGAAACCTTTATCCCGCGTAAGAACTAATCGCTGATATTTCAACCTTGTATTCATGTTACTGCTAAGCAAGTTTCTTTTAACTAAAAATCCAGTTTCAATGTGTTTATTGCTCCAATGTTATCTTTGCAAAACAGCAGTCATGAGCGTAACACTATTGAATGTATAGAAGTTTTAGACCAAAAAATTCCGAAATTGCTTCCCTCTAAAAACAAAATTCATGCTTTGTTGTTATTAGCTGACAAAACTTAAACTAACTACATAAAAAATGCTGATTGTCGATTTCTATCGAATACTAGTTGGAGGATTACTATTCGGCGCTACGGTTATTTATAACGTGTTAAAGTCCGTTTCTCTAGATATAGTACAACATCTTTAAAAACATTATTTACATTATAAAATTGTTAATAATAACTGTAATTAAAAAAGAGAAACTTTCAAATAATGAATATATGATTTGAGAATGAATAAAAAAAATGTAAAAATAAACAAATTTTTTTGTCATATTAAATATAATTATTTTTTTACAGTTAATATAAAATTTATTGTTTCAAATTATATATGTTTTGTTTACATTAAGTAGAATTTAATTAAAAAAAATAACTTATTTATTTAAAAAACTAACTTTGATTTGAATCGTTTTTATTCTTATTCTTTTATTTATAAAAAAAAAAAACGTAAATAAATAAATGCTACTGTTTTACGTTTTAATTATATGTTCAAGTAAATTAAAATTTCATTTTGACGGATGAATAACAAACACATTATCAAAAAAGTTAATCAGAAACCAGTTTTGCTACATCTATAGAAGTATAATCATATAATTTATGAAAATTTTTTACTTAGTGAAATTTATTATATTTAGTTTCTTGATCCATCATTAATTTCTTCTTCATTCATTGTCTATTATTAGGCTTTTGTAGATATATTAATATCGATGTAAAAACATAAAACAAATCTAGAAACAGGTACATTTTTAATTCATTTGCTTGGAGCAACAATTTTTTACTGTATTTACAGCTTCTTAAATTTAACTGTGTAAAATACTATTTACAAATAATTCTCAAAGTATGCGTTTTACTCAAGGAGGTTCTTTTCCCACCAATGTTAATTAATAAATATTATATTACAAGGAAAAATAATTTTTTTATAATTGATTTAAGACAATATTTTCTTGCTGTACTTTAATTTTTAAGAAATCAAATACAAATATTGAATTAAGAAAGTCAATATTGAATTAAGAAGGTCAATTGTTTGTTTTTACTTGTTCCAAAGTGTATTTTTACCTGAATGCATTCAAATATAAAGATAAAAGTGAATTTTTAAAAATAGAAATTGGCATGTACAAAAATAGAACTTGGAGTAAAATATATATAATCAATAAAATTTAAAATTGAAAATAGTCTCTAAATAGTTGATGATATGAAAGTCCAAAAAAAGGTATAATGAAATATTAATGCAACTATATTAAAAAATCTGGTTTGACATTCTCATATGACCCCCATATGGAGGAACTAGAATCAACAACTTGATATTGATAGAAATTTTTTTAGAAAATTAAAATCAGCAATTATATACCGTTTAAAGTGGAGACAGCAGTTTTTCGATAAACTTAATATTTTAAGAAATTGGACGAAAGTCTATAAACATTCAATTTAAGGAATTCACAAGGGTAAAAAATTCATAAGACTGAAGCCTGAACAAAGAAAATACACACATTTGATAATACCTACGTATAATAAAAACAAATTGGGGGATATATGATTGTTTATAGCATAGCTCATTCTTGGGGTCAATTATTGAGTGTCTGAAAGGTATTCGTAGTGTTCGTAGTCATGACAGGGACAATAATATCGATGCCAGCGCTTCCAGTGAATTTTGGCGTTAAAGAAGGCTGTTATGACAAATTTGCAATTCTTTACATGTAAATGTTATAGTAAATGCCAAATTATCACAATTATTTATTTAAATTTATGAGACCATAATATTATATTTTCAATGTAAGTCATAAATGCAATCCATACAATATATATGCCTCCATACAATTCTATAATTGAAGTAGTGTATCGTTACCATGCAAGCGCTTCCTATAAAACTCACGCACGGTGCGAATAGAACATAAATGTAAGATTTAATTCGGGTATTCGATAGCATTGAATATTATATTTTTAGTTACAAACAAAGGCATAATTATTCAACGAAAGATATCAAAGAACTACAAGTTTTATCTCACTCTACCAATGTTAGTTTATCAATTTGTACATGGAGGTAAAAAAAATATAATTATTTAACCTATAATTTTTAACAACACCAATTTACATTTAATATATAATGAATAACTATTACAAAAAAAAAAAAATAAAAAATAAAAACAACGTATATTCTTCTCAAACAACCTTGAGACAACTATTTTGTGGGAGCCATCACATAATAACATCATAATACATCCCATATAGGTATATACTTACCTATATTATGATGTTTTTGTAATAAATACCAATATTTTTTAATTTTTTAAATCAAAAACCCAAATAATTAATTATAAATAAATAGTAATATTTAATTGATGTTTAGGTTTTATTGCCTCATTAGTAGGTGAATTAATCACTTTTGCTAAAAAATATACAAACAATTATCGTATACAATCGAAATCGATTGACCTTCATATTTGATTAAATTTTTAATTAAATGAATTGTGCTCTTTTTGGTTTTAAAAAAAAATAAAATATGAAATGTGTGTACATGGGTTGTGAAAAACCATTGTACAGATTTAGCTTTAAGTAAAATGAAACATGCGCAGTATTATTATTTGTGTTAAAATTGCATACAACATGTTTTTATCTTATAAATTTAAATAAAAAAATGATTTCCTGCTAGATAAAAATGTCTTGCTTTAAAATTATAGTAAAATGTAATCAATGAAATAAAATATTACTATCGGGTAACAAAACTTTTTGTAGTTTTCAGCCTTTAAACTGGAGAATAAATTATGTCTTGATGCGTTTGCGAAAAAAAACTAATACAAAAATTTTCTGATTATATGAATACCCCGAAACTACCTACGTCCAAGAGATGAAGTTCTCAAATTTATCATAGGTACGGGGCTCAAAAATTAACAGACTTTTGGAATAGAACCTAAAGGTTAGGATTATCGAAAATTACTGACGCGGGAAATACAATTACTTTACAAATTATTTACAATGGAAAATGACTTCACTTTAAGCGAATAATGTTTGAAAAAATATTTCGTAAGGCTTGGATCGATATTGGTGGCATATGTAAACGAAGAAAGAATGCAGAAGTGGGAGAGATCCTTAACAATGACGATATCATACGTATTTCTGAATCTTAAAGACTTCTATGACTGGGACACAATATAAGAATGGCAGTAAAATTAATCAAAATACGAGTCAGAATAGTATTGATAGTCACTGGCCAAGGAGACAAGAAGGTAAGGCACATGACAAATTTTAATAATAATAAACGAAGATTTTAAAATGTTAGCATATAAGATGTAGATTCTTAATAAATTTTACTAAAATTATTTTAGCCTTTTTTATCTACTTTTTAAAATAATTTAGAAAACTTTATTTTTAAAAAAAAATTTGAAATAATTAGATTTTGTAATGATAATTTGCCAATTGATAGTAATTTCTAATTAGAAATGAATTTTATCAAATTAAATATACCATATCAATTAAATAAATTTACATATGTGCTTTCTTTAGCCCATATATTTCTTTTCTTAAATATCAAGGTAACAATAAAAAATCATAATTGAAATATTTTTAATTATCATTTAACATTTTATAATTTGTATTAATAAAAACTTTATTTTGCTTTGTAAAAACAAAGCTATTGTGTAATTAGAATTAAACAATTATTATAATTTTATATTTATTAAAAAAAAATTATTATATTTTATAAATTCCTAACATTATGATTTTTCAATCAGAGGTACGAATTTACAAATTTTTTTAAATCTTTATGGATGTAAGCATGGCTAATCTTACGACAAAAATGTAAATAATATTATGAAAAAAATATAAATAATCTAACAACAAGATTATTTCAGTTTGTTTTAATATAAGGTGTATTATTAATCGAACAACCTTAATAAGTACTCAAATGTTTTATTAATTTATCATACTTAAATAGAACTAGATATTTTTATAAATCAGTGATGTAACAAAAATCTATACAATAGATTTACGCTTGTATGATTATTTAGGAGTAAAAACTTGTGTCTTGTATATTTATTCTGTAAAACAATTATTAACTTTATAATAAGAACGGTTTCGAGGTAAAAATGTTATATTTTAAATAGTACTCAACAAAAAATATGCTTAAGAACATTGCTTTCATTTTTCATAATTTTCAGCCACTTAGAAATACAAAAAAAAATTACTTTTCTCCTGCAATATCTTATTACTTTTTTTTAATATTTTGAATCCGCACTTCAATAATAATATTTTTACAAATTAATATTGTGTGGTAAATTTAAAATTGATTTTTATTACTCACGATCGGTGCAAAATATACATTTTAAAAAGTACATATTAAAATGATACCTATGATTTACTTATGCTCGCTCTATTATTAAGGTCATCTATTAATTATCTCCCTGTGTAATTTTTGTAATGAAATTTTAACTGCAATCAATTTCTAATTAAAAATATGGGTTGAAGGATAACCGAACGATGGTTTAAAATATAAGGTTTGTACTATCTAATTAAATTTTTCTTTCATATTTCAACATTCAACGAATAATTTTGTATAATTACATATATTTTATAAATTTTTCCTTTACTAATTATGCTCACATTTGATATTATCTTATTCACCTTCGCGATTTGGTCTCTTTGGAGGTAATTGGTGATGGTCGAATTTTTAGTTATACATAAAAATTGAAATATGAAAGTTACATTAAAGTTAATAACATATCAGTCTTACGAGGTTTTTGAAAAAATATTTCAAATAAAATTACGAGATTTTCGTTGAAAAAAAAACTTTTAACAAAAAGAAAACTGACTCCAAAACTTTCTCAAAACAAATTAATATGCACTTAAAAGTAAAAAAATAACGATAATATAATGTAGTTAAAATTATTGTTATTTTTGGAGTCTGTGTCAGGCAAGGAAACAACACTGACAGAACAGTTTGCTACATTAGCTTGGCTGACAACGACTCCAAAAATAACAATAATTTTAACTACAATATATTACCGTTATTTTTATACTTTTTAGTGCATATTAATTTGTTTTGGAAAAGTTTTTCTTTTGAAGTCGGTTTTCTTTTTGTTAAAAGTCTTTGTTATTTTGTGATTTTTAGTGAATTTGAAGTACACTAACTAATTTGTCACTAAAAAGGAATCATCGAAATCGATTGGCGTGATATTGATTTATTCGTCCTCTTGTCGTGCATACTTTATGCAAATTTAAGACTTTTATGGTTTTCTCATGGATGACGTAGTCAGAACTGGACCAAAATTAAATGGGACCACACGGGAAGCACCATCTTTCAAATAGATAGAATCATCAAAATCGGTTCACTCAATCGGAAGTTAACACACATAAAAAGAAATACAGGCGAATTGATAACCTGCTTCTTTTTTTTGAAGTCGGTTAAAAATAGATAACATTTTTTACAGCTTTCAAATATAAATTTCAATTTGAAGACTGGAATGGGTTGGAAAATTTTCATCGTTTATTGTATGTTGTATATTTTACAATATACAATAATAATTGTATATTGTGTTAGTAAATTGAATCAAGTTTTCTTTTTCTTATACTTTTGTGTAACAGAGTAGTAATCCAGGCGTCCTTGCGTGACACCACGCTAATGGTTGCATTCAATATGTGGAGGAATGATTTTAAATTGTCTTGTGAGTGTAAGTGCATTTTAGCTAACAAGTAAATAATACTTATAAATGTTTTTTTTATATATACAATGTGTTTATGATAAATGCCGTATAATCTACATAATTAATTTTTAATATTTTTTGTTTATATGATTATTTATTATATAGTTTATAAGTAAATAGTAGTATTTTCACTTACTTTATATTGAATTTGTTTAATTTTCTTCAATTAAACTAACTTTCCCTTGAAAATGAGTTTCTTCAAAAAATAGAAATGGATTATGAACGCAGACAGATCTTAATACAAGAAAGGCGTTTTTCTCCAGTGATTATTCCCGTGATAATTTTAAAGGGTATATTAGCCTCAGTTAGACATCGTCAATTTTATCAACCTAAACTAATTTTTGGACAATGAATAACTTTCACACATCAGCACAAAGCATTTGAAAATCAAAATATTAAATTGAAAATAATTGAAAATGGCTATAAACAAGCCGAAACGATCGTCAAAATTTTATTTTAAATAAATAATTTATAAAAAATATTAGTGGCTGTTATTGCTAAAAAATAAATAAAAAGTATAATTCCACAATTTAACGCTCGATACAATTAATAACAAAGTCTTTCCCTGTTAGTAATTAGATATGCGTGCAACGTGCGTAGAGCTTTATTATTCGTAGTTCATAAGGTATATTTTTCTCTACGTTACTTTTAAAGTTACGTCTAAAGGGTGTATTTTGTTTATATGAAAAGTAAGATTGATCAAATTGAAAACTAGCTATGAATCAATATGACCATTTACAGCAGACGCAATTTATTATTATATATCTTTGACTTGTCTGTGTTTGTATAAGGTCATTCGCTATCCATAATCCACGATACAACACTATCATTTTCAAATAAATGTACAGAGAGATTAGTTAAATGTGTTTTCATGAATTTAATGTTTTCAGTTTTACAGCGTGTTCAAAACCGAATAAACAATCGTTTGACATTTTAGCCCCAAAAATTAGTTAAGGATGTATGAGCATGGTAGTGGGGGCACAAATTTAAAAATAGATATTTTCAATTTTGATGATAAATTTATATTATTACTTGACGATATAAGACGAAAAGTAAGAATAAAATTTTTCGATATCTGGCTTAATTTTCAAAATATCGAAAATTGAAAATTTTGTTTAATTATTTAGCTTTCGATATTTCGAAAACCAAGACACATATCGAAAAATTTTATTCTTATTTTTCGTCTACATTCATGAAGTTATAACAAAATTCATCATCAAAGTTGAAAATAAGATAAAAATAATTTCAACCCTTAATCTACCCTGCTCTTACATCCCTTATATGGACGGTGACACTTAGTTTTTTTCTTTTCTAATTCATTGCTAATATGTTTACTTTCTATTAAAAAGTTTTTTTTTTAAATTTGTTTTCATTCATTCCAAATGAAAATTATCAAAAACTTCCAAAATATGTCGTTTTTTGAGATTCCTCCATAAGAGCCAATGTATTTTATATCGATTTTTAATGACTTTTTTCTTAAAAATTTGCACGGTTACCTAAGCTGAAATTTCAACCACATATTCTTTGAGTAAAAGACTACCTACAAACAAATTTTGAGCCTTTAAATCAAACATTGTTTTCATGCTCATACATCCTTAAGAGCACGGAGCTAAGTTAATTATTGTTTGAAATTTCGAAAATTTCGCGATTAAAAAAAATCTAAAAGTTTTATATTATGCAAAGTTGCAAAGAAAATAAATACACCTACTTGAATTTATCCACTTAGAATCTTTTCTTTATATTAAAGGAGGTGTTCTAATTCTAATATATACAAAATTATAAATTTTTCTACAGTAAATTTTCGGATTTTAAATATAAAAATATCTACGTAAATACTAAAAGAAAAAAATGAAGATAAAATGCAGTACGTTTTATTTTCTACAATTTTGCTTATTATTAAATTTCAAGTTGACTATAATAAAGTCGCGGGGAAAAAAACTTTCAAGTGAACTTCCTCTAAAACATTCTACTGTACTTCTACGATAGATTTTCTGCGTGCAATAATATATCGAATACCTATACTTGAATTGTTTTTAAATAATTTGTTTAAATAAAAATTTACATTTAATTAAGATATTTATTAAAATATCTTATATAATTTATTTACGAATGCAAATTAATTATATCATTAATAAAATAATATTATGATTAATAAATAATTTATTAAATATAATTATTGTAATTATTCTTAATAAAATAGAACAATTTTTGAATAATTGCATACATACACAACTTATTGATTACTTTTAATTGTACAGTAGAATCTCGATAAGTTAAAGTCCAAGGGAAACACAAAATATTTTAAGTTATAGAGGTTTTAAGTTATCAAGTGTCTATGTTAGGTAAAGGTTAATATAGAGGTATGTACATGTTTCTATGTACGCTAGTTAATATAGAGGTAATAGGTTGGCTGATAAGTCCCCGGTCTGACACATAAATGGCGTCGCTAGTATTAAATGCATATTATTTTTATATAGTACCAACCTTCAAATGATTCGTGTCAAAATTTGACGTCTGTAAGTCAATTAGTTTGTGAGATAGAGCGTCTTTTGTGAAGCAACTTTTGTTATTGTGAAAAAAATGGAAAAAAAGGAATTTCGTGTTTTGATAAAATACTGTTTTCTGAAGGGAAAAAATACAGTGGAAGCAAAAACTTGGCTTGATAATGAGTTTCCGGACTCTGTATTTTTTCCCTTCAGAAAACAGTATTTTATCAAAACACGAAATTCCATTTTTTCCATTTTTTTCACAATAACAAAAGTTGCTTCACAAAAGACGCTCTATCTCACAAACTAATTGACCTACAGACGTCAAATTTTGACACGAATCATTTGAAGGTTGGTACTATATAAAAATAATATGCATTTAATACTAGCGACGCCATTTATGTGTCAGACCGGGGACTTATCAGCCAACCTGTTATGTACATGTTTCTATGTAGTTACTGAGGGCCTATACAGAGATTATTTATTTAAGTTATAGAGGTTGCGTATTTTAAGTTGTAGAGGTTTTGGGCTCTGATGGGAAGGGAACATAGTATTTTTTGAAGTAACAGAGGTTTTTATGTTACCGAGGTTTAAGTTATCGAGATTCTACTGTATTAAATAACACAAAAATTTATTTAAATTGTTCAAATGAATGTTGTTAAATATTATGAAATTTTTAATAATAATTATTCAAAAAATTATATCTGATATAATTATAAAAAAATATACATAAAAATTATATTAATATTTATAAATTATATCTAAGCCGCGAACAGTGATAGAAATGTACAAAGCGAACATCTTCTGGTTAATATTGGAATTAAAAATATTTGACAACTTTGATTCAATGGTTTTTCCGTTTCGTAATTGGGTAGTATTTTTATGTATTATACTGGTAAAACATTAGAAATGAGATAAAAATCTAAACTACTTTAGACTCAAAAAGATTTTCAAAAATACCAAAAATGGTACCTACAATGAATGTAACAACTCTTTAGAAATATTGTGTCCGATTTGATGATAAAAAAATCCAAATTTCCAAGAAATAAATTAAAGCAAGCGACAACACACTTATAATCGTTTTCAATTCTCTTAAATAGGAAGAAACCATAAATGCAAAATTCTCTTTCTACACACACCACACACACAAATAAGCCAAATTAGATATTCTTTAGGTATTATAAAATTATAGAATAATACAAAAAGTAAATATTATTATGGTAACTAAAGCGTTGGAGGGTAACAAAAACAGTACAGAGGCACCAATCACCACACACTATTATCAATTTATACAGTAAAACCGTTTATAGCGTGTACGACATCGAATATTATGAAGAAACCGGAGAGAAGGAGGACGTAAGCTCTAAGCTAGTGGAGGCCAAAACTGACCATTAATAGGAACAAACAGTGAAACGGAAAGTAGGCATACATCCGAGAACAGTATTGGCTTTTATTTAACAATTTCTAGAGGCAGTTTTTAATGTCATTAGGAACCGTTCTTTTTAGAGAGGATGTTCCTTATTGCACGATATTTGTTTGCTTTTTGGGATTTAAAAAACTGCAACAGACACCAAACACCGATATCAAAGCTACCAAAGAAACTAAGCTTTTTAATCAATTCAGGTTGCCATGACTTTTGAGAAAATGCGAAAATCTTTTTATAACTGAGAATTGTATTTTTTATCAAAATTTTTTGTTTTATCAACTAAAAAAATTGAATTGCAAGTATTTGACTTCTAAAATTAATACATTAAATTTTCAGAAAAAGATCTTGTAAATAAGAAAATTAAGCGCTGCATTTATAGTGCACCAAGGTACGAAAGGAATAGAGTTTCTACCGGGTGTTCCACGACACCTCTCGTTCTTTTTTAAATTTAGTTATGAAGAAAAAAAGTAACCTGTTACAAAATGAGTGTTGTAATTAAAATGTTACCATATTTTGTTTAAATAAGATTATGTTTACACATCTAGTTAATAAAACATTTTTTACCTTACATTTCAAGGAATACAATTTAAATCTAAACGTACCTGTAACAAACAAACAAAAAGCATTACAAATTTTCGAATAATATAAAAGAAAAACGTTAGTTAGGGCTTTAAAACAAATTTCTTATTCCGATGCGATGATTCCGTTCGATATTTCTATAAAACACTTTTCACTGTAAAATTTATTTGTGAAACCACGAAAGGCATCAAACAAGAAGCCACCACAGGCGCAGCAGCAGCGACACCATCATCTTTGTCTTCGTTGCAACAAACACAACAACGAGGTCATCCACCATTCTCTGTCAAGTTCATATGTACACATATATCATTGTGTTCTATTCTTAGTCACTGTACCTATACATTTTTTTTTGTTATATGCTTTTTGCATTCTTTTTCAAAACATAAATTTATTATTTTTTTACTGTATATAGCTAGCGTTTGAGTTATGTATGCATATCATTATTATTTATAGCTTATAATGTTTCAAGTATTGAAATTTGAGAAATTTATGCGAATTATTTGTCAATTGATTGAGTAACCATGAATATTAACAAACATTACACAGAGGTCATTGCTGCTTACTGCTTCGACAATTTTGAGGAAAATTAGGAAATAGTATAAACATGGTATAAAACAAAAAAAAAATCACAAGTAGTCAAAATGGATTCTGGAATGTACTCAAAAAAGTTTCCTTTATATTGTACTAAGAATTAGTGATGTGCCGAATATCCGCTTCCATATCCACAGATATCCGCCATAAATAAAAAGTTCATTTCTTTTTAATAGAGTTTATAAATGTTTTTTGTATGATTCTTTTTTTATTTTATATCAAATAAAAGACGCTTAAAACATAAAATTAAAAAATCGTAATTTTTAAACTATATATCACGTGATCTAAAACACGGACAAGCCTTGCTGTGATGTCATATCGGTATGAGCCATAGACCATTAATTAGTTCAGTGTAGACAGCTGGATATAATATATCCATAGATAATAAGTATTTATATTTATTATAATCAGATGTCTAGGAATATACCTGTCAAACTTATTTGTGTTATTTCACGTAATGATACCGATATTACGTCATCAAATTGGATGCCCGCGTTTTTGAGAGTTTAAAAAAAAGGTAATTAATTTAAGTTTTTAGCAAGAAAACGAGTGTATTTTTCAGAAATAAATTTTTGGTTGGTTTTTTATAAGCAAAATCAACATTTTGAAGTACTTTTTCAAAAATAGTAGAATACCCTATTGTGTAAATAATGCATACCTGGGGATACCAAAATTTCCTGTGTGAATTATTTTTCGAATACACGACGAAATTATAATAGGGAGTTCTTAATACCTCTTTTTGTGATGTCATTCATTCTACGTAATACGCTCGACTACCCATCCGTATTACCAAAAAACAAATTCAAAATTTGTTCACAGTGGAACAACTGAAATGGCGCATACAGACACATAGATACGTAGCCATTATCATTTTGTCATGTGGCAACCGGTTGCTTAGAATAGAATTAAGATAACAGGTTCAAACAGGGTTTGAGAAGGTGTTGAATAAATAGATGGATATTAAGGAATTATAGTAATTTACAACAATACTGTCTAATGAAAAAATTGGCCGCTCTTTTAATGGTGTAGTCACTCCAATAGACACAAACGTATCAAATTGCAAAACTAATAGCCCATAATTATTATTAAAGACATGGATTGGAATATGTTCCAAAAATAAGAACAAAAACTTTCGAATTTTCACTCCTCCAAATACTTTTTTCATAAAGATTTTTGTGATTTTATTTAATATGTACTCAATTACAATGAAAAAAATAATAATTACCAATTAGCTTTATTAATTGCAAGTAAAAGTTTTTCACCTACAAATTTTAAATGCTAATCTATTAAACAAATAACAATAATTATTTTATTGTATTTTCTATTGTCGTCAAACATTTAACCTAAATTTAAATATTATATGTTTATTATTTGCAAAAAAAAAAAAAAACTTTCAATTGGGACCCATCAATTGGCTACAATTATTTAAATTATATTCTTTCAATATTTTAATAATTAATTTTAATAGTGGGTAAAAGTTGATCTATTTTATATATTACTTAATAATTGTATTAAAATTCAACTCAATACTTATGATGTCTCGGATTTATTTTTCTCTACAAGATACGAACACAACGATTAATTCTAGCAGTTAGAATATTTTGGCTAATAAATTTTGAAAGTCAAAAAACTATTATGTTTCTGAGTTAACAATCAAAAATTTCTATCACTTTGTACACCCATGAAAAAAATCAAACACACACATATTAATTAATAATTGCGTAAGAAATACAATCACAATCACTATAAAATTATCTTTTTTTTTTAAGCAAGGGGGAAAAAGGCGATATTACAACAAGTTCGACACAAACAAATTATTATTATTTTTTATTAAAAGTTATAATTACATCCCACACGGGCTATCAAAAAAAATTATAGGATACATTGTTTAACCTCATTTTAATTTACAAATTAAAAAAGATCAACGACCAATATTTATAGGTTTTTTATTTTTTATTTAATTTAATTTTTTTTTTAATTTTATTATTTGTTTGGTTATTCATTAAATAAAGTGTACCAAAAATATCGAGCAATATTTTTGATGGACTCTTTTTTGAGAAAATTGCAATAAAAGAGTACCTACGTCCAACGATGTAATAGGCTTTAACAAAAAAAAGAAAGAAAATTTTTTTGTATATATTTGATTGAAGAATTCGTATTAACATATTTTTACATTCTTATTTTTATGCAAGTAATCTCATAACTACTTACAACACAAAGGCACTATGTCTGAAAAATTTAATTTATAATTAATAAAATATAAACTGATATTTCTGATACACCCTGTATTTCGTCAAAAATTATTACTATTCAAAAGATTCATTCGCATTGATTTGTAAGTAGACTTTTTAGAGTATGGTGATTATCACAACTCAATTAAATTTGATTTTTTTTATAGCTTCGCTAAATATGTAATTATGAAATTTTGATTTCATTTGTATATTTTTTTATTATGTCTCTTTATAGTACATTTAACATAGCCATATTTAGTATAAAGGCATTAAACTTAATTGAATAAAGTTAATAAAGTTATTGTTCCTATAAATCGGTCAAAAAATCATTTTTATGATTTGTAAAATTGTCATAAATAAACTTTTCGTCACAGCTAACAAGTTGGTGTAAAATCCGGCCTAGCTTGAAGTTAATAAACTTGTGTAATAAAAAATTATATTTTGTTCATAATTTTTCATCAATTAATTGTGAAATTCGATGCTACTACAATTTTCGAGTACTAAATATCAAATTTAAGATTGGGGAAAATGTTTCTTGTAAGTATTGTACAACGATGAAACATTTCTAAAGGAAACTAACATTCATACAAATCGATAAAATCAATAAATACATAGTAAATAAATTAATAATAAGAATACAAATCTAGAATTGTTTATTTATATTTAAAAGTTAACGGAACCTAATCCACGCAATACAAATTAGTAAATCTATATTGTGTTTGTTGTGTGTGCCACCTTATATGGCTTCCAAACATGCTACAAATATCCTCTTTTTGCTTTTATATTTTTTTAATTAACATAACAAAACACCAGGCTTTTTGCTTTTGCTACATATACAGGTGATCAGGTGATACATTATTTATACATATTTTGTTTCATATTTCTAAAAAAATACTCTTTATTAACGATTTATAATATTGGAACTATCGTTGGAAACTTTCATAATTCACAAGATAGGGAATTTTTTTTTTATTAATGTAAGTTTTTATTAATCTAAGTTGTTTAACGGCTGTACGTTAACCAGCTTAGGTCATACGTGCAGCCAATAATATACAGTGTATTAATGTTATAATTTGTTAATTAATTTTGTATCTTTATGTATCAAATTAAAAAGGTAGTTGATGAAGAACCGATGTAAATGAAATTGTGTACAGAGATAGTATAGAGGGGATTGAAATAGGGGATGAAATTTTATATGGAAATTATGTCATTTCAAAAGTTTCCCAGCGAAGCGGGTAGTTTACATCTAGTTATGAACATATATCCTTCCTTCCTTGTTTGTTAGTAACATTGAGTTACTACACGTAGGACATTTTGAATGAGCTTGTTTGATGTAACTAATTCTACACTGCATACAAGTACAAAAATTACATAATAAATAATAAAAAAAGCAAAAAATCACGTATACCATTCATAATATAAAGCGTATCATGTTTTTATTAAAACACGTAAACAAATGTTAACTATGCGACAACATGTGTGCACAACATATATGAGATGATAACGTGAATAACAGCAGCAAACAACATTGGAGTTGGACTGACTAGCTGGTTAGTTTAACAGGTTGACGAATGACTGGGACACGGTGCAGATTAATATTAGTTTAGTTCAATGACGGAGGCAATATCAACCAACAATAAACATTGCAGGCAGCCTGTGTTTGTTTGGGTATAATAGCGCGTTTTTTGTTGTTATTTTGATGAGAGTGCAATTTTTAATTTCCTGTTATATAATAAAACATACAAATAAATGGTATGGTCTGTATATGTGCACAACCAGTGTGACAAATAATTTATTTGCCTGAAGAAATTCTTTTGATAATAAATACTTTGGAAACGTGGTAATGGCGGATTATGGTTAATAATTTTAAAAAAATCAAAATAGTTATTTTTAATGAAAATCTTAGCTAAAAGATCAAAACGGTCAAGACGCCGAAAAAAGCGTTTATTTACAATGAAATTCCTCTAGAAGTAATGGATAGATGCTAAAAACTTGGTTTGCCAAATCTCTGAAGAATGCAAAAAGAGCACCCCACGTTTTTTAATGCTTTTTTATTATGTATTTTTCAATCTGTTTTGAAAACGTGGTATATTTAATACTTTATCATCCAGTTCTTATCTATTTTCAAAATTTCAAGTCTTCGATTAATTACGAAATTTTAGCTGAACAGGCATACATTTAAGCGAGTTAATAAAATCGTGCTAAAATAACACACCTAAAGTTGAAGAGAAATTCCGATTTTTCGGAAAAACCTAAAAAATGTTAGATATGTTTGTCTCGTTAGATAGTTCTAAGTTTGTAGATCTCATGAGAAAGTTTTTAATGAACTTCTCTCGCTACTTTTAAGCAATTGATATTAAGCCGAATTTAGGTATCGTTTACTTTAAGATAAAACACAAACTTTTCCCTACTAATACAAGCTTAAATATTTAATTTCACTGTAACTGTTTAGATGAATCTACGCAACTTTAGCGTATTAATATAAATTAAGAAAGTTAATTAACAAATAATAATATCCTGGCGACTTTGGGATTGACGATTTAAAAATTTAAATTAAAACTTGTATAAAGGATTTGATTAAAATAAGTTTCTGAATCCAGTAGAATACTTAAAATTAAAATCTTGAAAATTTAATTATTTTTTATTGAAAACTATAATGTAATTTAAAAAAGCGTGCATATTAACCCTTACTGATTACATTTAATATAATAAAATAATAGTTCTTGAAAGAACTAATCTTGAATGCCTTAAAAAGTCTCTACAATTAACAATATACATTTAATTAAGTAACATCAATTCACTTTTTTTATTACAGTTTTCAAAAATCTGTTTAAAAAACCTTTTTTCATGCCGACATATTGTCCTGTGAATGTTTTTTTATTATCAAAATGAAAAAAAAAAAAATTACTTTATGTAAGTGATTAAAAAGATACAAAGTGGATAATTATCTTTTTTTTCTGTTATTATGCTTTAGGACATTTTATATAAAAAAAAATTTTTATAAACGATATACTTCTTGCATCTTGTAAATTATAATAATAAACACAGATGAGTTATTATTAAATCAACTGAATTTAAAACGACTTAGTACACTTGAATTTATACGTATTGAATCAATACAATGTACGTTTTATGTAATTTTATTAGTCTTAAGTCTTAGGGAAGTACCTTAATGCTTACTAAGCTTGGAAAATTGTTAGTTCCTATTTGAGTAAAATTAAGTACATACATATTTATAAAAAAAATTTAGTAAAATTAATTTTGATCCTTCAAGTCGGATTTGAAATTGATTTGACGGATGAGCAAAATCAAAGCACACTTTGCCTTGTACTTTGATGTTGCTCTTACATCTTGTTGTACTCTGGTGGAGAAAAATATCTGACCAAGTGTATAAGATAGTTTGCACCTATAAAGCTGTGTCAGTTACACATTTCGCTTTTTATTTTTAGGGTTGTTTTCTTTTATTTGTAGTGATTAATCTACCATCAGACCATTTTTTCACTAAGTATAATATTCAGTTTTCCTAATACTAGTCGAGAAATTTTTTTAATTAATAACGAAAACTAACAAAGCCCTAACTTTTAAACGATGTGTCAAATCGAAAATTGTCGGACGAATTTTCGTCTTAGACCTTCATCCCACATTCCATTTTTCGGTTGTTCACTAATTCGAAACGAATTATTTATTTCTTCAAATATGATCAATTTTTATGAAAATCAATGTACAAAGAAACATAATTTGTACAGTTCAATATTTAACATTCAATACAAAGAAACGCAAAATCAATAAATAAAATATATTAAATATATATTTATTTAACTCTTCAAATTAAAATATCTGAGTAACGTATATGTTAATAATTAGCGCATATATGTCTATACTATAAAATAAATATTTATTGATAACCCGGAAATATACTAAACTACCTACCATTACTCGATATATCTACCTATTTAATAAAGTTCAACATTGTATTATATAAACACTATTAGATTATTATATTCAAAAGACAGGAACAAAATAGTAAATAAATATTAATTTATCAATCATCTTTTTGTTTATAATATACTTCTACAACGTAAAAGAAGTATTTTATATATGACAGATTCATTAAATATATACAAATATATTTTAATAATAATAATAATAAACATAGGTACAGGTCTTTGGACTTATATAATAATAAACATTATATAATAGTTATTATTATCATACAACTTCTGACATCTACTTTACGTTATACATATAATTATAACTAAATCGGTTTCTTCAATATTATATTAAAATTATTATTATATTCAAACTAAAAATATTTATAATGATGTGGTTTATATTTACTGTCCGTTGAGAAGTCATTCCGTTTTTTAGTAGTAATAGCATCTTCATTTCGGTCCACACTATTGTTGATTATAAATCTGGCTCGAAGGACCAAATTTTAATAAATCGTTTATCTTGTCCTAAAGCAATTAGATACCTCGAAAGAATAGTTTTTGGTATAACGAACATAATTCTGAATATACCTCCTCTTCTAAGTTAGAAGTATCAATAATACTTTATTTCTAGTTTAAAATATTTAAAAAATATTTTTATAAATCCGGCTCGAAGTACCAAAAAGTCTGAGGAATAATTTTATTGTTTCTGCTGTCTGATTCTAACAACGGGAAAAAATTGAGGATTATTGTAACATTTATTAGCGTCTTACTACTCAAATGCAGACATATACATACAGTATAGAGTCGTTTTTATCAACCAATCGGTATTTTATGTTACATAATACAAATATATACAGCATTACTTACATAAGAAATATGGTCATTATTGATTTTAATTATATAATTAAGTACATAAGTATTGAGGCACGCATAACTTACTACCAATTTGATTGTTAAATAAAAACAATTTAATTCGTAATATTTAATGATGGATGATTATAGATAGTACACCAATATATATATGATTATTGTCGTTTTGAAAACTGGCATGTAATATAATTCATTCTTTAATTAATATTATCATTATTAACTTTATGTGTATAAAATTCCTTATTACTATTATCATTATTTATGCATGTCAATCATACTGCATATCTGCCTAGTCTTGACAAAAGGATGTATCTTTTTAAAACACTATATTTCTATATTATACAGTCGTATACAGTTTAAAACAGAAGAAAAACTTTTTTAAGATACACTCTCTTATCAAGATAAGGTAATTTATGTAATCTACTAGCTTAATACCTGCCCGTTTCGCTGGGTTTAAAAGTAAAGACTGGTAAAGATCAGCCTGTTATATATATAGCCTTCTCCACCCTCTCTCTCACTTATTATTCTTTCATATAACACTCGAAATAGGGATAAGGATTGTTTTGCAGAGGTAAAATATACGTAGTTTTCAATTTTTTTATTAAATGTAAAATAGTTATAATTCATTGAGTATATCAGAACAGATGGCTATGAATTGTATTTTTAATATTTTTAAGTTTACCATTTTATGGTTGAAAATGATGCTCATACACGCCGCAGTGAAATGTCAAACTAAATTTAATTAATTTTTTTAAATATATCTTTATAAATTATAGCTTATGTGCAAGTCTGATGTATGAGCTATATTATTGAAGAGTTTCAATCAAATTCATTCAGTAGTTTTTGCGTGAAAGCGTCACAAACAAACAAACAACCTTACTTTCACATTTAGAATATATATGGATAGGGATACTTGCTATTTTTTTTTTTACAAACAAATCTTTTTCCCTATATTGAAAGCTAATATGCAATTTGTTTTCATATTTTCGTATTTTGAAAAATTTGACACGATTGAATAGAATTATGAAAATCACACATTAATTAAGAAACTAATTTTTGTGTGTTTTCTTTGGTTCCAATTCAATGATTTAAACTACGAGACTAAAGGTATCTAACCATTCAGAAAACTTCAATTTAAATTGTGCAAAGATCGCCTATGAAAGTTCAATAAAATTTGTCATTTACATAAAACTAATTTGCATAAAGCAAAGTAATAAAACTTTTTGAGAAAATATTTAGTAATTCTAAGTCAATATACTAAGACAAAACAGTAGGAGAGCATCTTAATGTTCGCAAATATTTGTACGTAATTAAGTAATCATAATATATTCTTACAAATTTACTCTCACAGCTAATAAAAAGATACAGAATTAATTATAGTAGTGACATTTTAAATGTAAAAAATATTATTTACATCGATATTTTTTCTTTTCAACTACTTACTAAAAAAAATCAATGTGCAAAAACAAACGCAAAGTGTGAAATACAATGTTGAAATTTATATAAAATATTACTCAAAATCTAACATGAAGATGTTAATTTGTTAATATTTTATTATTGCATTCTTCTTATAACTGAGTACAAAAAATACAGTTCATTGAATTTATACATTGTAATAAGTTATTACATTTTGTGGTCGGACATAATTAGAAAACTACATTGAGTAAAACAGAAATTGATTTGTAAATTTTTAAATGGATTTATATAAAAAAATGTTGACACAATGTGAAAAGTTTAATAAACTGTTTAGTAAGTTTAATTGCGAAAAAGTAAAATAGTTGATTTTGTTTTTACTCTTGCAGTAAAAAAACTCCCTTTCATCCTGTAACAATTTCATCAATCGAAAATTCTCAAACCAGTCGTTCAATCGCAAAATCAACAAGATTTTTGTATCGACAGACTGTTAAGAATAACTTTAGGATCCAAAAAACGTAAAAATACAGTGATTAGATGATATTTTTCGAGATCGAGAGTACCTCTGGAATAAAAGCTGCTCAAGAAGGATTTTACGTTATATCTTCAGAGAAGAGAAAAAATAGATCCAAAAAAATTTCTGTAATTGTGTCCCATTTTTGAACGCAAGGGCTAAAAACTCGTCCAACCGACTCGTCTATAATCGACAAATTCAACCCAGGCAACTCGTAATTACAACAATACCCAGGAATTATTTTTTTCGATTACCATCTTAAGAACCATTCACCTATAATCATGAAAAATATGAGTTGAGAATATTTTGCAGTAATTAACCGTTCAGATAAGTCTTTATGACAATCAGTCAATAGGGTACATGTGGGTCAGATCCTTTGTGTTGCATATTAAACATAACTGTGATCGGATCTCTTATGTGACTAGAAACAATAATCGTTTATTTTTTTAAACAAGAGTCAAGACGCATCCTCTTTGTATAAAAAACTAGAAGATGAGAATTATTTATAATTAACTAATTAATAATGTTCGTAGTTAATTAATAAAATACATGCATTACTACTATTTTGCAGTCATATTTCTCCCTGAAAATATAGACTTATGCACGAGAACAAAGTTATAAAATTAGTAGTTGATTTCAGCAACAGAGGATTCTCAGAAGATTTGAAAACCGGTATGTAGGTTGGAATAATGTCAAGAAAGTAACTTTTGAGGATGACAACTTCTCATAAGCTCTCTTCTCCCTTTGTTTGTGGGTAGATATTGGATTTTCGGGGTTTTTTAAACTTTATTCGCCTCTACAACCTCTCCAAAATTAAACTATGTGTTGAAAATTGTAGGCTTGAAAATGTCAAGAAGTACTTTTTGGATTGGCAAAGTTTATTTCAATCCAAAAAACATGTCAATCTTTTCTCATTTATATGCCGAAAAATGATGAATTTAAGCAGTTTTTGCGAGAGGGAAACTACATTTTTGCATGGTAGGTTCGGTAAGAGTGGCTGTCCTGGGGTAGGACACACTTAGACTATAGGGTCCGTTGTTATATCGAAAAAGAGTTTACATGGTAAAATGTAATAAAAAATTAAAAATTGGAAATAACTAATAGTAAGAAGTATTTAATGAGGGGGAAATATGACTTTAGCGGTGGAGCCGTGCTGCTCAAGAGTTTTTTTTTTTTTAATTTTAAAGGGAAACACAAACAGCACGAGTTCTCGAGACGATGTTGTGCTGAAATCATATGTGAAACCAGTTTTAATAATTCGCATAAAAATCATTAATTAAATACAATATATGAAGTAACAGATGAACCGTTATAAAACGTATATATACGAATTATGAATAAAAATGTAATTAATGCGGTAATTAACCTTATGTGATATTTTGTTTTTACTATATGCGACCGCGGCACGACGGGTATATCATATGACTGTGTGACCGACCAATGATTACCAACTCAATCAAAAAATATTTATTCACTTCATTGATAAAAAATAAAAATATATGAATCCATCAGTTAATATGATTAATTTTTTGAAAAATATATTATTTATGTCTTGACAATAATGATCGATGATTATTTTGAGTTTTAAGTAACATCGATTAACACTTTTTTGTTTTGAAGATTTATTATACGTTATTACGTGATTAATTTGAAATTAGTAGTTAATATTTGCTTGATTTTATTACTTGGAAATCATTTTATACAAGTCGAAATTTTTTATATTTTAAATAAAGTCAAACCTGGGTGAGGTAGACTTTGATAACTGAGAAAACTTTACACCTGAGAGAAATTTCTGAGTCTCGTTATTTTTACCCTTTAAAACATCTATAAGAGGGGGGAGGGGCACGTCCTGTATCAGTTATCAAAATCTATACTTAATATTGAAACGGCGCTCAAGAATTTGAAGGGTTTTCAACAATTCAATCCCATACGTTTTCAACATTTCGAATGATGAACAAAATAAAAAAAATAATAAATAGGCTTTCGTGCTAAATTTGATAATTAGGTTTATACATTAATATCTGATTTACACCAAAAAAGTATTATTTATAAAAAAAGATACCATTTGCATTATGTATTTTATTACATTTTCAAAAACCAAATTAAATTTACTTCGAAAGTGTCATGGCGTCTTGAATGACATCAAGACTTACCAAACAATCATTTTTGTGTATGAAAGCTGTAAGCAGTTGTAAGTAAACCATCATTTTTGTGTGTGACAATCAATCAAGTAACATGCATCGTTCTATTAAAATGTCAACATCATTAATAGCGCTTTTTTAAATAATATTTATTTTTTTTTTTTTAATAATTTTGTGTTTTGTTATTTACATATCATGATTAATAATTAGAAACTTTTATCCAACCGATTTATTCTTAGTGGACAAAAAAAGCCTACAATAATTAAATTTTTGATTCAGGGATTTTAATATCTAATCTAGAAATAAATTCAGATAATTGAAAGTTGAATCATTCAATTCTGTGGAAATTCTTTTGAAAATCTTGCATTAATTTCAAAATTACGAGAATAAAACTAAATCCGTCTGTCATTATATAAACAAAACGTTGGTGTAATTTTTTTTGTACATATAACTTTATTTAGACAACATTGAAATTTCAGAGTACAATACGCCTATGCAACAAAAATATAAGTGAATTATTTATTTTAAAAAAAATTTTAACGTAATATTTAAGGTATCTTTTAAAGTGATTCATTCTAAATGTATTTCCTTGATGAATATTTTTGAATATAAAATTTTTAACTAATTAATTACTATTGACATTGTGTTGAAGTGATGATGACAACGAACTTTTCTTTCTTCCAAAAAATCATAATGTAACCTACGTTAGAAGTGACATTCAAATTTTATTTTATTGCATTTACTATTTTCAGATGTTTTTTGTTATTCATGAAACTTTTTATTATTATTTCAAAGAAATATACTTCACTATCTTTGTGGGGGGATGATACTTTAGTCTATTCTTTGATTTTTTTTTCAGAATCAATTAAGATTTGCTTCTGTTTGAGGCCACCCATTTAAGTTTAGTTTTGACAGTTTTTTAATAATTTTTCCACGATCATCTTCATGTAATTTAAGCTAAAGTTTATTACTATAAAACAATATAGCTTACCAAATTTTGGTATATTTGAAAATATTCGATCGTTCATCCCCACTATATCCCCTTATGCCGGGGGTTAAGAAACGTGCTATATGTGAAATTTAATTAGTTATATTAAATAATTATACCATCTTTTTCATTTTATTTTACCTTAAACATTTAGCTCAATATTAGACTTTTCTTTTAATATTGAAAATAAGTTTTTTTCACTTTTCGTATTCAGGCAAACAATATAAAAAAAGGTGTAGTTATATGTAAATAAGTTTGATAAATATGTCATATGACATGATACGATATAATATGACGATTATAACTATATACATTTAATTAATAATTAATTTTTTTAGTGAAAAAACTCTTACCAATTTTTTGAATGAGAAAAGGGGATGATTGTTGAAAAAATTCAAAAAAAATCAATTTGATAGTGTTAGAAATAGGAAAAACTTACTTTTCTACAAAAAATGTTATGATTTCTAATAATACTATTATATCTGAGTTCAATATTATTTAATATTTTCGTTAAGTCATATTCTTGTTTGTGTCATTTTTATTGTAAAAAACTTGTTTTTAATAATTTTAGCATAATGTACGAATAGATAACATAATTTGTCAATACAAAGAAACAAAAATAATTAAATAAAATTAACTACATAATTAAATATAAAATTAAGTAATCCTGCGCCATTAAATGAAAGTTTAATATTATTAGCATTACGAAAGATGTTTTTTATAGTAGTCTCATCCTTTGAATATTGTTTTCTAAACAAAGGGTAGAAAAGTCCATAAATACTCTTTGTTACCTTAATAAAAAATCGCATCGTGTGGTCTTCGAACACTCCACGACGAAAAATGCCAGCTCAAATCTAGCAATTTTTATTGTGCTGTCAACCAAGCTTAAATCAGAAAATCAAGCAGCATAGTAATTTTTTAAAAGCTAACTTTTTGTTTCAAGATTAGTTGACATACATAAAAAATTAAATTTTAAACCTTTTTTAAACTGTCAAAAACGCGGGCATCCAATTTGATGACGTAATATCGGTATCATTACACGAAATAACACAAATAAGTTTGACAGATATATTCATAGAGATCTGATTATAATAAATATAAATACTTATTATCTATGGATATATTATACCCAGCTGTCTACACTGTACTAATTGATGGTCTATGACTCATACCGATATGACATCACAGCAAGGCTTGCCCGTGTTTTAGGTCACGTGTTATACAGTTTAAAAATAACGATTTTTAATTATAATATTTTAAAAGAAAATTGTGCTTTTATGACTCGAAATTAGAATATTTAAGTATATTTTTACATAAATTTTAACTTCAAATTTCATAATTTATTTTTGACTAACAATAATATCCTATTATTAGATTTCAGTTGGCACTTCTTTCCTTTTAGTTTCAAAAACATTGTACGAGATTATCCAGAGTTTTTTTTTATTATTTTAGCAATTTTAAACAAAGTCTGAACATTGTAAAAGTTGCGCATCGAATAATTTTTTAAGAATTATGTTTCAAAAATATCATGATTCATTTTTTGAGCCATTCTATAAGTTTATGTTCAAAAGACGGTTTTAACATAAATAATTGTTATGGATTCACATTTTTAAATGATAAAACATTTTCAAATAAAAAACATTTCAATTAAGCAGCATGTCATACTAAATTATACTATCACAAATAAATTAAGATGATACACATTTTACGGTTGCCCATAAATTAAAGTTTATCCAATTTTGTTATAACAACCATGTTTTAAAGTGTTCATATGGAACATTTTACATACACTAATGTCACATTTAATTTACAGTTAGTGGTCTAAAAATCTTAAACAATTATCAACCAGAACTACTGTTGTAAATAATGTCTTATTAATACAAAAAAAAGTATTAAAACTGTAGGTGTTATATAATCTAAATTTTTTTTTTTTTTAGATTAAAAACTAGTATTGCCAAAAATCAGGTGTGACAAAGTTATAAGTTTCGTATCACCAGACGAGAAAAAAGTAGTTTGTCTATAAATGATCATATCATACACTACCACTGAAATGACAATTGATAACTAATTGTTTTAAATATTAAATTATAATTCAAGCTAATAAATATTCTCATTATTACTGTGTAGGAATTGTACAGCATTTTCCATTATGAAGTGTCACATAAATTTTTTTTTTTAAATCTTCCGTTTACTTGTGGAACACACACGATATCATGTAAATGTTCTCCACGGCTTCTCTCATAATTCTCATTTATTTTCCATCCATATTTTCCTAAAAATACCTTTTAAAACTTGTCCATGAGAATATTATGACTAAAAAAGGTCAAAAATAATAAAGTTGAATGGATGACTTCGTTAAATTATATTTTATAATGTCTATTAATACTTAATCACTAATATTTTATTATTGATAATAAATTTTAATGTTAATGTTTTTTAATATAAGGTAATTACTATTACATAATCACTACACTAAACACATCCGATCACTTTCTCTTTAATTAAAAATGTATCATCAAAACATACTCTTAAAAACTTGACTTTAAACTACATGATGCATATATGTAAATTGTTTTTTTTTTTAGAGAGATGCATCATGCCTTGGTGGGTTTTACCAGAAAAAAGTATATTTTTAAATTACTTAAATAGATTTTTATTTTATGACTTCAACATTAATCATTAAAATGATGCATATTGAAAAATTGGGAAATAGTGATATTTTTTATGATTTCTCAATTTTAAGCTTATAGCATCAAACAAAATGCAGCCTTTTACCTCTTTAAGCATTTTAAATTTAATAATAAAGCAAAGTTGTACACTATCGTTGCCAGAAAAATCAACTACGGTATTACGGGATTACCCACAGAGCAAAAGTGACTGGCCTCACGCGTCTATGCCTGCCAAAGTGTACAAATTTTGGATGGGGGCAGACGATGGAAAAACAAAATAAATTTCAAATTTATATTAAGACTAGAGTGATAACCACCCGCTTCGCTCTGTTTAAAAGAAAATATTGATAAAGATTGCTCTCGCTTATCCTCTTTTTATAACACTCGAAGAATGGTAAGGATTGTTTTACACATGTAAAATATATGTATGGTTTTCTATTTTTTTTAATGTATAATAGTCGTAATTATTCATTGAGTATATCAGAAAAGATAGCCGTGAAATATTTTATATTGATTATTTTTATAGAAATCTGTAATTTATGGTAATGTCAAATGACTACTTTTACAGAAATCTGTAATTTATGGTAATGTAAAATTAAATTAATTTAAAAAAATTTCTTTTATTAATATATTTTTATAAATTATAGCTCATGTGTTATTCTGAAGTATGAGCTATATTGCTGTACAGTTTCATTAAAAACCATTCCTTAGTTTTAGCGTGAAAGCGTAACAAACAAATAAACATGGTTACTTTCGCATTTAAAATATATAGAGATTTTGAACGATAAAGAAAAAAAATACAAAATTACAACTTTATCATGTAACTGGACAAAAAGTTTAAGAGAAATTATTAACCGAATTTACATCTTTAATGTACCTTCAATTATTTATAATTTTATTGGTTGAAATAATTGTAGTTTTGTATTTTGTAGATAATAAATTTTTATAAGTTTTTAATGGATTTTATTGTTTTAAAATCTGTACGCACGGCTGGTAATAATTTTATAATATTTAAACAATATTTGATGGGTGGGACAAAATTTAATGTTTCTATAAATATTTTTTAGAAATCGCTTCTTGTTTTCGTTGTTCAATAATAATCAGTAATATATTTCTATTGTATAATATTCTTAAACCAATTTTATATTATATGATGTAATGTTTGAAACGATCGTAAAAAAACAAAAATAATTTAAAAAACATAATTATTGATACGGAACGAATATTGCTGCGTGGGCGAATCTGAAAAATATAGAAATCGTTGATAAAAACCAAGCCTGCGCAACATCAATGCAAAAATTATTTAAAATGATTTGAAGGCTTGCGGTCTTTAATATGCGAAAGTATTTGTGAGAGGCCAAAAAGGAATTTACTTTTTTTATGCAGATATTAAATATTATCTTATAATCCAAAAGATTCTATTCACATAGTTCACGTGGATCGATAGAAACTAAATACAAGAAAAGAAAATGGCGTAACAACCCAGAGGGAGGTGAACAGTATTTGATTGCAATAAGAAACAGGTAGCACAAGGTAGGTTTTTTAGGCGGTAAGATAATTTTAATGACTCAGCAATTCAAACGTCAGGATGGATAATTAGAAAATTTTCGATAGTTAATATGACGCGAACACCTTTCGTTTCATATTTTTTTAATTTGAATTTAAAAAATTTATCTCTAAAATCTGCTCTACGTCGGATAATTCTAGGTTTCGAATATTAATCTGTATAATTATTTGTTAATCACGAATTTTGTATAAAATCTACTTAAATCTGGTTAGTAAGTTGTATTTATTATTAGGTTTTTCTTTCAACCGATTTGATTTCAATACTTTTATTTTCTTTGCAGACAGAATGTATTTAAACATTGGACGACCTTTGATTTTAATCTCATTTAATGTTTTTTTTTTTTAGTAGCCGTTATAAAAATTACATAAATTATTTTATTTAATAATTCCAAATTAATTTAGATAATTTCGTAAGATAATTCTTTTAGGATCATTTAAATTTTTTTATGATACAACTAATTACCTACTGTAAACATTTTTATTGATCTAAATACACAGTAATTAAATTTAATGATTTATATTTTATTAGACGTGCTAATTATATTATCTAATAAAAAAAATATTTCGATTTAACAAATCAAAATAGACACCCACATTCGTTAATATAGACCTTAGACCTAAATACCTCAAAAGTTTTCTAATTAGAAACACCTTCTATTACAATTAATAATTAGTAGTCGATTAACAACTGTGTTAATCAATTAAATATTATAATGAATCATAATTCATAATTAATAATGAAATAGTTTTGAAAAATATATGTATTCATATTTCTTGAATTTTATAAACAAAATATCGACTTAATCTGATTTTGCAAAATATAATTATTTATGATCTACCTTCAGGTCAAAACTATTAATTGTCCAGTTAATTTATATTTTTATTACATATATAAAATTTTATTTAATAATGGTCCATAATAATAAATATTACCAAATATAAACAATGGGACATAATGTGTACAAATGAGAGCCCTGCCCAACCCAAAATACAATTTGTGTCTGGCAAACCCAATAATAATATAATATGCTTGCTGTATTCAAAAAAAAATTCGTAGATATAAAATAAATCAAATTTTTTTATTTTATCGTTTATTATAATATCGTTTGCTGTTTTTTTTTTAATGCTACCATATTTTTTGCTGTTGGTATTTGGTAGCCCACGTACCTATATCCAGTAGGCTAAACTTACACGATAACATTGTATGTAGTTCAACACTCTAGTGGTTTGAGGTAATACGATTAATGTTTCTTAAATTTATTACATGATTTTTTTTAGAAGTCGTTATTTTTATACACTTGTATTACGTGGAACAATAAATAGGCTAAAAACATAATTGCAATAACTAAATCAGTTTAAAATTATTATTGCAGTTTTTTCGATTATGCTAACTTCGTATTTTTGTATACTTTAATTTTTTTTTTTAATTCGTAGCGCAGGAGCTACGTTTCCAAGGCTTATTCCCTCAAAAATTGAAACAGTAACACATTTATTTCGAAAACTTAAGCGTCTCGAGAAAAAATCATAAGAGTACTTCAAAATTTTTTTAGTACTTTGCGCATCATCTTTCAAATACCAAAACCCATCCAAATACCTAAACGCCAGAGAATTTACAGACACATAAACGTATAGATCATACATATATATAAATTTTAACGATAGTCATTTTTGACACCTATTAGGTAGGATCGATGAATATTTGAAAATTTTTTTTAATATTTCCATAATAAGCAGAAAAGCAATAGCTCCATGTCCTTCGACAATTCGCTAAAATGATGGCATTTATGTTATAATATCTTACATCAAGGCTCGCTTATCTGGAAATTAAAAACTGCATACTTGCGTTCAATAAAAACGCGACACTATCTATATATTTGGTGGCATTACACACATTAAAAAATGTGTATTTTTCAAGCACCAAATAAGTATATGTAGAAAGTGTCACGTTTTTATTGAATGCAAGTGTACATCCTTTTTTGATATTAATAATAATATAAGGGTATATATTTCAATTATATCAACAAGTAACCAACCATCATAACTTGGATTTATTATGACTGATTGAAAAATACTTTAATTGTTAGAATAGTCATTTATATTAAAATTTCCTATTTCCTGAAATAAGTCAACCGTTTCAACAAATATTCTTTTATTATTTAGTTAAAATCTTAAAGAACATTGTAATATAACTAAATAAAAATATTTACATATGTTTTTTTCAACTAAACGATATTTAAATTATTTTACAACAAAAATATTTAATGTTTTCAGCGCCTACAACAATAATTATATTACATGTCGCGTTGTTTAATTACACAAAATATAATACAATATTATAATAAAATATGATAACAAAATTTAAAGTATGTCAAAAAGAAAGATAGATATAATAAAGTCGTATTGGATGTGATCTTTGGAGGTAAAACCAATAACGAGTAAATTATTGTTTTCATTCCCTTATAATTATGATAAAATAAATTTTCTACCACGTATAACAAATCTTTTACTATTATAAACAGGGAAATTTCTATATTTTTGTCTCTATTTCAAGAAATCTAATTCTTCAAATTCAATTATCAGGCAATTTAATATTAATTTGTTTCATTTAAAGAGTCTATAATTTAATTTAATAATTATTAACGCAATTGCTGTGAAAACTAATTCAAATATTATAACATATATTTATTTTTATTTTCAGGCTAAAAACCAATAAATTTCTATCATAAAGTTGAAAATACTGATAAAATCATACAACAGGGACATTTATTAATTATCTCTTTTTACACTAATTTAGTACGTCTTGTTAATAAATTATGTCTACATAAAAATTGTTTATAACAGTTATTAAGATATGAAATTATTTTAGAGGACATGAAACTCTAATGCAATGCGAATCGATATTTAATTTGTAGAACAAATTGTTGATTTAACCAATTAATAATTTTTGTAATTATTTTTCAAGGTTCAGTTGCATAATTTTTATGAAAATTGCAAAAAAAAAAAAAAAAAAAAAAAAAAATTATAATAATTATCTTAAAAAAAAAATTTAATATTTTGATAACAACTTAGTATGCAGCCAAATTATTCAAGGATATATCAATTATTTTTTTGATTTTTTATCAATTATTTTCATAAAGCAAACTTTGGACAGACGACCCTTATTTCCATGTGGATATAAGCTTCGTGCGTTCCAAGGTGTTTTAAGGGAACGTAATAATTTAATTTCATATTCATAACAAGTTATTTTGTACAAAGGATGCCAAAATTTATTTCGTTTGAAGACAAAAAAAATTGTTCAATGTAGCAATACGTTTTGTAACACAACTTCTATAAAAAGGGATAATAACAATCAAATTTAAATTCTTATTCATACTTTGTACTAAATAATTTTTATTGCTTTAAATAATAAAGTTTCGTCTAAAACTCTAAACCTAAAGACGTTTTTTCTGAGTGTGTTGAATTTTTTTACTACGTCTTTACCTTAAACTTGTTGTACTAAATTGATTGTGTATTTTTATTGCTATACCAATGTTCCATCGGCCTTAAAATTAAAACCAAACCGAACTTGACAAATATAATTCTTTAATATCAGTAACATAATACTTGGTCGAATTTCCAGACAAGCGCTTCTTGATGTACCTAATATATTATTATATATGTCGTCACTGTTTTAAATTAAAGTATTCAAAAATATGAAATTAACATAGTCTGAAAAACTGCAATAATAATTATAAACTGAATTAATTATGGCAATTATTTTTTTACCATTAATCTTCATTTTAAATGCAAATTTTAAGGTGTGTTGGTTGATATAATTGAAATTAATTATTACCTATATTTACTTTAAAAAATTTTTAAACAAATAAATTTGTAAACAGTAATAATTTAAAAAATTATATTTTTGTAAAAAAAAACCCTGTCCTAATAAATTTAAAAAGAAAAAAGAAAAATGTCCAATACCACTTAAAAATAAAATGTTATTTGTCAGAGAAATTAAATTATAGATAATGTTTAAGCCACAAATAAGGGACACATCTATATTTAGAAAACAGTTCAAATGTTCAAGAACATGAAAAAAATATATTGAATACTACAGAGTTTATTAGACAAGACATTTTTTCAAGGTTTATCCGTTACTGATTGATTATTTTATATGAAACGCATAATGAATTTATATAACATGTATTGGGGTTAAAGGTTAGATTAGTAAAAGTGAAGTAAATTTATGGTTAAATTTTTTTAATAAATTATTATGATGCTTTTTAAAAAATCGTTTTAATGAAACGCAAGGGCTTACACCCGAAATTAACCTTAAAAGACGTAAAGTTGCATTTCGCCATGAAATATAATCAAAAATTTGATTAAAGACAATCCGATTATTGTAATAAAATCGAAATTGAATATTTTAAAAATATATAGTTATCGATTATTTTTGGCTATCACCTTGGTTTTATCATCCCTAAATATAACGAATCCATTTCTCTATCAATTTAAGTTCTTTCAACGATTTAACGAAAAGCAGGAAGTTAAATTTTGTTAACGAAATTCAAATGTGTTATATATTCAAGTTATATAAACTCAATCCAACGAAATTCTCAAATGATGCCTATACATTCTAAGAAAACGACGAGTGAAAATGTAAATGAAATGAAAATTCAAAATAATATGTGAAAATGTAAGAAAATAGATACATCAGAAATAAAGAAAATTTGAGTTCGAGGAGATCCTACATTTATATTTTACACTTGAATATGAATGTCAAAGTCATTTTATTGGTAAATAAAAATAATATATTTTCTATTTCTATTATTGTTGAATGGATTTTATACGTTTATCCTAAGGTCATTTTATCTTAATATGGGCAATCCAAGGCGGATATTTCTACAAATCAAACTAGTTTTCATATACATTATAAAACCTTTTAATATTAAATAAATAAATAAAAAACGATATATAATAACAAATTTGCAGACGTGGATTTATTTAATGTTTAAATCATTTAAGTTTTTAATTTCTTGTTGATCAAATTGAAACATTATTAAATTGAGAGTGAAACTTATTGGCAGATTAGCATAAATTATTTAATTACAGACATTATAAAAATACTTAAGGAATACCAAATTAATCCTAATTATCCGATTAAAAATATTAATTCTTGAAAAATTGAGTACTCATTAGTTACGCATCTGATTAGCATGTAGTATTTAAAACTTAAATTCATTTGGAATTTAAAACATATATGCTATATTTCCAAAAGCTGTATATTATTTACGGATTTAAAATTTTTTGATATTTTTGTAAACTTTAAGAATAAAATTTCAGCAAAATTTATAGAATTAATAAAGAAGTTGTCTTTTTTCAAAAACAAAATATATACATATTTGATGTCAAATTTTTGTATTTTACGCTTTCAAAGAAATATTTATGCCAAAAAACTCGTGGAAATAAACTTATTATGCCCGTCGATTTATTAGAAAAATTATGAATTTTCAAAGTCTTTCTGCACAGTTGTATGTGCGAAAAATAGCTTATTACGGAAAGAATAAGAAAAAATGGCGTGTACAACTCATTACACTCTCGAGGGGACACATCGGCAGTACTTCTGACTGTACTCGCGAGAGCAATTGACAAATATCGGAACTTGTTGTACAATATACTAATTAGATCACCATTTCATTAGCATATAGAATAAATATATCATAATTTCGATAAAAGCTTCGGAAAGTCTTGTGAATTTGTAAACTGATAAATAAAGAACGATTGTAGCTGTGAGATTTAAACAATTCTAAAGCGGTAACCAGCCGAACACGAATTATGAAAATCGAATAAAAAGCATTTATATTAAATTGTCAACTGTACATGGAAGTTTAAAATTAAATCACATATTTACATATATTTTTTAACATTTTTAAGTAAATATAAACAAAATAATTCATATTTAAAATAAAATTAAAACAACTATTATTTTGAACATTTAAATGTAATTGATGTTTTAACAAATTACGCCTGCTCATGCGAAATTTAATATATATAAATAATAAATTAAACCACCAAAAACAGTAAATAATCTCTAGGAAGTGAACATATAACACAGCGACCTTCAAAAAAATATATATTTATATAAAATAAAATGCGATGTTTGCAAAATCACCTATAACTTTCCCATTTTTGTAAAACTCATCGAAAATAGTATTCTCACTGAAGGTTAAAAATAAATAAAAAATTATTTTCAAAATAAAATGTAATATTTTAAAAATTGATAAGGATCTTACCTACTGAAGTTTAAAGTTTTTATAAGAAGAATAAAATCATTACCTGAAAAAAAAAACAGAAAAATTTTTATTAATTTTGATAAATGAGATATTTATATGAGTGTCAAAAAAAGGCATATCTGTTTTGGTTGAATTTGAAAAATAATTTGTCATTATCAGAATATTACCAAACTTATTATCGCCAAAAGCATTTTTTTTGCTAGACAAAATAAAAAACCTTGATACTAATTTGATTCACGATTAATTTATTTGATGGATTTCCAACATGTGGTGTTGTTTCAATTTCAATATTAAAAAATTAAAGAATAACTTTTCCTCTTTACTGTTGTGATGGATTATCAATCATCCATCAAATGTTGGAATTTAGCCCGAACAAGCTTCTGATTCTGCCGATTCACTATTTCCATCTAATAGTAGAATCAACTACGAAAATAAGAAAAAATAAAAATGTATTCGTTCAATCGTAAAATGTACTCGTTTTTAGTTTTTTTGGGGTTAAATTAGCCCCATAAACTGAGCTTAATCCAAGTGAAAACAAATAATTATGATCCATAAAAAAAATGGTTATGATCCATAAATGAATCGATTCATTGCTTTAACTTAGAATTGAATCCAATACCAATATGAAGTCAATAACACTCATTAAAAAATAACTTGAGGTATTCGGTTAAATGTAATCTGATGATTTGGTAAAAAATCGATTTGATTTTTTGTACTTATACAATTATATAATTTGTGTAATTAATTTTTTTTTTTTTTTGTATTATGGCGTCTATAACCACAGTTTACTGACCGAAAATGTGATATTCACTGTATAGAAGAAAAAAAAACTTGTATAATTAAACCAAATTATTTTATTAAACATTTGTTTTTTTGTTTCTTTGAAATTAAACTAAATTATTTTCACACAAAAGAATTTGTTTTATTATTTATTATTATGAGCTGTTAGAAAAGCCTTGATTTCAATTTACGTCAATCATACATATTACTTAAACAAATGAGAAAAATTTACATTTTTTTTTAAATAAGAATTTTGCAATTTTAAAAAATTATTTGCAATTTTAAAAGCATTGTAAAAAGTTTTTTATCATATGTATTGAAATAAATTGCATGGAAAATTTCGAATAATGGAAATAAGTTTGGAACAATTAATATTATTACCTAACACTGATAGGCTATTTTGGTAATAATAGGTTTGGAAATAGTAGAAGTTTTTATGATAATCTCTGCCCGAATATAATTACATTCTTTAATTGTAAAACTTTTTTCATTTGTAGAAAGGAATGGGCTAGTAAACATAATTTAATGATATATTTTTATATTTGGTCTAAAAAAGACTGAAAGTTGTAGAGGGATATTTAAAGATACGAAAATTTTGACGTTTCACAGTGTTTATGCACTTGAATTGTTAAAGTTTTTCCTTAAAAATAAAAATTATTTCAATACGAATAAAGTTAGTATAAATCGTTATACAAGACAGCAGCGCAGTTATGTGAGCTCTTTATGCGATTACAAATGTGTAGATTTAGGACCTCGAAACCAAGCAATTCGCCTGTATAATATATTTATTAGTTGTAAGATAATTATATAATGGAGAAAGATAGTTGGACTTTTATAACTGCCGTGAAAACGTACTTATTGACTATCTGTCCGTATTCTCTATATGAAGACTTTACCTAGATTCTCTTATTTTCAACAGATCATGACTTTTTGGACTCTCTGAAGCAAAAACTTATTTTAAAATATCAAGATTGTAAACTGATAAAACAAAATATTCCAGGTATGTATATTACTACAAGTTTCTATTATTTCAGTCACGTACACTCTAATTGCCTATTACTAGCATTTTCGATAATAAATTTGTACACATAAAAAATATATATATTTAAAAAAATTTTTCTTTAAAAATTATCGATTCTTGTAAAATATGGCTTGTAAAAGTACCTACACAAAATAACAAAAAGGGTAGATTTTTTGTTTGTTTGTGTGAGTAAACGATGAACCTCTCTCACAGTATGATAACTGAGTGAGGATAAATTGTTAACTGTTGTTCATTGTATTATTTTTACCTTTAAAACACTTGTTCAAATCAACTTTCTGAATCGAAGGACCGACCGACAAATGGCCACCTATCCATCCACTTACCTTATAGCGTGGGAACATTAAACATACACTACACATAAACTGGTTAAAATATAACTCTTATATGGCTTATTATGTAAGTTTTAAAAAAAAAAACTGAGTGGTTTAAAAAATGAATGCAATAATTAGTAATAGGAAATATTCATATTTTTTTAAATTCATTGTTTACACCGTTATAACAAAGTAAAAAATATAAATACTGCTTAAAAATCCTGTATTTTAGTGTAAAAAAATATTTAAAATACATTATAATTTTGAGATATTTAAACGCAGTTTTTTGGCGCTCTCTGTTGATGACGTATAATACGTGATCTGTCAATTGGTGACAGTTCAATGTATTACTTACACTTTAAAAAAATGAATTTACAACACAGAATTTACACTCGTTATTATTAAGTTTTCTAATAAAAAGCCGTAGAATAGTATAATTTAATGAAATACCAAATAAAATCTAAGTAATTAATATCAAAAAGTATCCGAACTTTGTTTAGCTAAAAGGAGTTGGAAAAACAATCTTTGAATGCTTAAAAATTCTTCGTTTTTAAATCAATTTTAATTTCACTTTCAAATTTTGTCATGGTATCAAGTCTAGTTTTACATTTTTCCGTCCGTAAATTATTACCAAATAAGGTTGTTCAACATTAAGGATGTTATATGTTATTAATTTGATTGAATTTTGGTTTATAAGTTAAAAAAATGAAATGTTTATGAGGACAAAGTTAACAACAGAAAGATACCGAGACAGAAACATAAAATACATTTTTTTAAATATCCCCGAATTAAATCAAACTATTAACCTAATTTTAAACATTTATAGAAATATAACTTTTGTAAAATTACTGTTTTCTGACACATTTTTTTGAGAAATTGAGACATGGTTAATTTAAAAAATGTAGAAGATAGATTGAAAACTGCATTTTAAGGAATTAAATAAATAATGTTAAAAATAATAACATTTTATTCAAGGTGCTACAACATCAATGTAAACCACTTTGTAATTTAGACAATACTTATATAAAAACCATATCAAATATTCTGAAGAATATATTACAATGTTTAAGTTAAATTGAAGATGACCACCAATTCATATATAATAAATATTATCCAAGTTTACAAAATGCAGTTGGTTAGAAGGATGAAACTACTCTTTACTTGTTTGGTGGGCTAACCAATATCATTTTCAATGGAATATATCACCCACAATCTGATGTAAACATTTGTTCAATAAAATTGAATCAAATGAATTTGAATTGAATAAATTACTTTCGAATACCGAGTTAATAAAAGTATTAAGATTTGTAAACCTTTCAATCGGACGAATCCAAAATTGACGAAACCAAAAACTTGTTTTTGACTCACCAAAACGCAAAGAGAAAAAAATGATAAACTAACAAAATTTTTTTCAGCAAAGCAATATTTTTTCAAAAGTACATTTCCACACATTGACGTAATTTTTGTTTATAATCTATTTTGCAAAATATAGTTCTTTGGTCAAGTAAATTGAAATGTATGAAGCAATAAATAAAATCTAAATTTCAATTGTGTATGTGTTGGGCCTTACATTTTGCTTATGTTTCATTTTTTTTTTAGCTAGAGTGTATTTTATAAATATTGTTTTTTTTATTTTTAATATAAACTATCACCTTTGATAATATTGTTGTCAAAGTTGTTACTTTTTTTTAAATTTTATTTCTTACTTTTTCAAAATAAAATACATTATGTATGTAATATTTATTTATTTATTTATGAAAATTTAAATAATAAATTTAGATGTATATTTCTGTGTAATTCTTAGAAAACATGTCGATACGATGCTAAGGTAAAAATATAATAGAGGCGTTAAAATTATGACAGTGTTTGTTGCGTGACATGCGTGAAGTGATATCTGTTTTGTTCACACCTTTATTTCTTTAACTTTTGACTGTGAAAAGACATTTAATATATTAAGTCATATTTGTGTAAACCTTTTAAATAAAATTATAGTATCCGCTTGGTTTTTTATTTTATTGGTCGTAAGGATGATAATTCAGGTGCTTTATACTCCTGGCGTCGTCTGCTTCGAAGGTAGCTGGAAAGTTTATCAGTTAGAATGAGAAAAACATTACAATATATGGCGTGGCTTTAATAATGGAAAACTTGTTTTCTATTGTCAGTTTATGCCAACGAATTCGATTATGGTAGAAATTAACACTGAAAAACAGCAGACGTTAAGGTTGCAAGTGACAAATGCGTTGAAATAAAAACATCTGATTTTCTCAAGAAATCTTTTTGAAGTACTTTAGAAGAGTTCTTGTAACGGAGTGAAAAGAAGGGCTGCAATTTTTTAATGAAAATTTTAACTGTTCATGATTATCCATTTCCCTTAGCCAACTTTTGGGATAATCATTAATGACGTCAAGCAGTTAATATGTAAGTCATAAGCAGGCTATGGAATACTTAGATCATAACATTTTATACATTTGAACAAATTTGGCGCAAATTACTATGGTTTCTTAATATCCATCTAATTATTCAATGCCAGCTGAAATTCAGTTTAAGACCGTTATCGTAGTACTTGATATTTTTCCAAATAAGCTTCTGACATTTTATGAATCGGTGAAATTGGCTCTTTTTGAATTATTTAACAGAAATTTGTTGAAAACTGTAAAAGAAAATATGAAAACCGACAAAAACATTAAATGCAATATGAATGGTATCTATATGAAAAACTAATAAAAATAATTTTTTTAATTTCCTTGTAGCGTAGGTGCAATGAATATATTTACACAACTACTGAATACAAAACCAATTATTATTATTAACTTGTTTAAAATTCAAGGTTAAACGTATTAGTAGTAAAAAAATAATAATAATATTAATAATAAAAATATAATAATTTTTTTGTAATTAAAATTGTTCAACACAATTTTTTTTAAATGGTTTTTCAGTTAAAACGATAGAACTTTACACATAAACAACAAATTTTGTACGCGATATGACATTTTCTTTGTATTTGAAATAGTATTTTACAAATGCAACCTACGGCTGTGATACAAGATGCGTATAAGAAATTTACAATTTTTCGTTCACTCAACCACATAGATTTGATTTAAAACTTCAATAGAATCGTATCTACTTTATTTTAAGGGCACACGATAAAATCTCACGTTTCGACGACATTGACATGTTGTTTGATTTCAACATTGCATGATGATTTCCGCAATTCGTTGTGTGCGTAGTCATGGTAGGGACAATAAAATCGATGCCAGCGCTTCCAGTGAAAAATATTGGCGATACAGAAGGCTGTTATGACTAATTTGCAATTTTTTACATGTTAATGTTATAGAAAATGTCAAATTAAAATTATTGAAAAACACTAATTTATTAAACTTAATGCATTAATAATTGTGAAAATAAGAAATCAAATTGCAAAAATATTATTTTTCAAATGTAAATTATCATAATTACTTATTTTTTGTGAGACAATAATATTAAATTTTCAATGTAAGTCATAAATGCAATCCATACAATTATATATGTTTCCATACAATTCTATAATTAAAGTAGTGTATCGTTACCAAGGAAACGCCTCCAATAAAAAAACAAACTCACACACGATGCGAATATACATTTTCGTTACTCCTCCAGCTAAGCTACGCGTTACAATTGGCTGTTATCATATATCACACAAATTGCCAATAAATCAAGTAAAAAAATTTGTATGATATCTCATCCACCAAGTTGTTCATATAATTTTAAATGGACAACCCCTTGTATAGTTTATTAGTTGCTAAAAGAATATTTTTGTAATTACTATATTTTTTCAAATTAATTATCATTATAAATATTATGAATAATAAAATAAAAAAAAAAATGTACAATTTGCACTTTATCTGTGCATAAAATCTGATATAATTATCATGTTATACAGATAATCATAATCATTGCTTGGTCAGAAGGGTCCGTCCTTGTGATGGTAAGATTATAAACTATATTCGTTTCTTGCGTAGGAGATGTTTATTAATTTTTTTTTCTTCAGAAGTTACACACAAAACAGGTTCCGTATTCCCTATTTGTGTATTTTATATAAAATATAATTAACCATTTAATAAATAAAGAAGTTATATTATGGATATCTTCATAACCTAATCGGCTAATATCAACCTTGTTATTTTAAATAAAATTAAATCATATTTTCATTTTTTATTTCTTCCAACCTTTATGATTCACTAATTTTAATTCGATAACAGTATATCTAATATCAAGTAACTTTAGGAAATTTAAAAAGAGCAGAAACCCTAAACAATTTTTTTAATACATCTGCTTTGTTTGACGAATAAATATTTTTCGGAATATGTGTGCAAGATTTTAGGCAATATCTGACCATAACTACTGACTTAATCGCTAAATAATTACGATTTTTGTAAATTTTTGTCACTTGTTAAAGCGAGTTTCTATTCGTTTCGAAATTTTGTGAAATTATTGATTTTTTCAAAGGAGTAAAATCGAGAAAATATTTTGTTTCACCTCATTCAACTTGTTAAATCACAAAATCAAGTTTTTACGAACAAACAAAACGTCCAGCGTCAGATGGACAACAAAAAGAAACGAATAAATTATTAATAAACTAATTCAAAGAATACTCATGAAAATTTTAATTGCCCCCTCTAAAAAATTTTCTATTTGTAGACTTTATTCTGTAAGTTTATTGGTATTCACACCAAATTTATACCTATGTATAAATGAAATATACATGGTATATTAAGGTAGTTCCTCCGCGACCGTCCAGTCAAAAAGTTTTGGACTAATACTATCATTCAGTGCATTAACTGTGCTATGACTATTATGCATATACCATATATTATTTTCAGAAGACTGTAGTTCCTCACTACTGTTTCTAGTATACATATACACACACACACTATGACATATGCCTTTAACATTAGTCTTCATATCTTTTCCACAAAAATCATCGCTAAAACGAGTTATTTATTTAAGTTTTTTATCGAAACTATATGGTAAATAATTTTTATTTTTATTTATATATTTTCTAAATATAGTATTCTACATTATATTAGTTTTTCATAGAGATGGTGGACGTCATTCATTGGTAAATAAATATAATATTTGTAAATTTGTGTATTTTTATACACTTCTCCCATGTACACGTACAAATTGCGTCACTTTTAATTGCTAATATCTCATGTATGGCATGGTAAATCATCTTCTAATTTTAACAGCAAGTGTATTATGAATTAAATATTTTATATTCTGAGTTTTGAGAAATTCTTGGAATATCACTTTCGTGTAGGTACTACCTTAAGTTTAGTCTCAAGTTTGTAACGCTTAAAAATATTGATGCAACGAAAAAAATGTTGGTATAGGTGTTCATAGAATCATCTAATTAGTTCATTTTCGGTTGACCATCCGTCCGTCTGTCAACAAGATAAATCAAAAACGAAAAAAGATATCTGAAATACAGTGCACTCAGGACGTAAAAAGTGAGGTCGAGTTCGTAAATGAGCAACAAAGGTCATTGGGTTTTGGGTCCGTAGGACCCATCTTGTAAACCGTTAGAGATAGAACAAAAGTTTAAATGTAAAAAATATTCCTTATAAAAACATAAACAACTTTTGTATGAAACATTTTTTTGTAAACATCACTGTTTACTCACGAGGGCACACATTAGATGCAAGTTTTATAGTATGTATTAATATGGGATTATCGGTTATGGTTATGTATAAGGTATATGTGTAATGTGATAACCAGAGTAATTAACACTGTCTATATGGTATTTCAACAATTAACTCAGTCAATTGTTTGTTTTTACTTGTTTAATTTAAAATATAATAATTATGTAATAATTTAACATATTTTTTTATGTTTTCATGAAATAAAAGAATAGGTAATTTTTTGATAAATTAGTTATTATAGAAACATATTTATGCATGTATTATTATAGACAATAATGTTCTATTATTTCTATTGTTTTAAAAATAAAATATATAATTTGAATATAATAACATACTAACAGGTACTTTTGATTGTGTTTTATCATTTTAAAATATCTCTCTACTCAATGCATTTAAAAAAAAAAAAAAAATACAAAAATTTTTATTGAATATTCTCGTAATACAGAAATTTAGAAACATAAATAAACTTTTATTTTATATTAATTATATGAAGGTTATAATTAGGGTATTCTTTTTCCATCCCTTAACACAAATGAGATTTTATCTGGTTTTACTAAATATAAAAATATTTATTGAAATTCATTTAATTTTTTTGGGTTAAGTAGTTTAAGGATAAACGTTTTATAAGATCAAGTTAAGATTCTCTCAGGCCATATATTTAAAAATCGAAAATAGATTGAAAAATTACTAAAGTAGTTTCGAAAACTTTATTAATATTTCATTGATACTAGATACTAGATATTTCTTCTATTACAATATTGTAAATATTATGAGTGTCAAAAAATTTATATGACAAAGGTTATATACTGAGTGCTTCGAATAACATCAATTCTACATCAAATTTCCCACCAAAAAGTTACCTTTTTTAGTTATTTTGTAGTACCAATGTATCTAAATCGAGAAAGAGTTTCTTAGTTATCGTTTTTAAAATTTTTCGAAAAATATTGGTCAACATTAAAGTTTTATAATACGAAACTTGTAAGAAACAAAAACTTGACTGCAATCTCTTTTTTCCTCAGCTTTCAAGTTTTAAAATATAAAATGAGACAGCATACATGCAGGAACCGTTTTTTTAAAAGGGTTTTGTTAAAGTTCGTGAAATAATTTTTTTTAAAACTTTAAGTTAGAAAATGAGTTTTTATATACGCGCAGAAATTTGTAAAATCCATATTCTCATCATTGATTTGATTCTCGTAAATATATCCCCTGATATATTTTAGGTCCCTGTGCTATCTGCTGTGGGTATTTAATCAAAGGTTTTAGAGACTAGGCTCGAATAATACATAATCCTGATAGAAATTCTATATTACTTTTTTAGTTGGTAAATTTACTACATCTGCTCTGCACCCAATGTGGCAACCAAGATACTTAGGTTTCCTTTTCTTTTGATATGTTCTGTATCGATTTCTTTCATCATAATTTCTAATTATATGACCAGAATCATTTAAATTACATATTATCTAGTTCCTTGCCTTAGCGATTCAAGGCATATTTATTTAAATTACATTAAAATGAATCTTAATCAACTTTGACATAAATAACTAATTTACATGAAACCAAATCAGATTATACGATGCATATGTGCAAGTTTTACGCGTAAAAAGCCGCGAGACATATCGAGCTATATAATACTAATATTTTACAATTTGATAGCAATGAATATCTATTAGATTTATCCTGCAATAAATCTATTAATAAAATATATATTTAGAACAATAAATAATAAAGAATGTCACATGCATAAACTGCAATAAATTATTAAATAAAGGAATCGTTAAAGATTATTGTATAAATAAATTATGAACACTAATAATTTGATATGTTTTTACACTGATCTTTGTAGGAGGAATTGGTAAGTGTTTTATATTAAAAAATACTGCACACATGAAGGAATTATGCAACAAAATAATAAAAATAAAAATTGTAATTGCATGCGCTAAGCAATGAATAATTAATTGGCATGTCTTTATTAAATGATAATATGCGTAATAGGATTGACTTTATTATAAAAGTTGATTGTTTGTTGGGGCCTGGCAAATGTGTAGGTTGGATCTTTAATGAGCTTGGTTTTATTTGTACACTGACTTGACTGACAATAAACGAGTATGTACAACATTTTAAAAAATGTTTAAATACATAAATAAATATTGCACTTATTTGCATAGTAAATGGTTAGTTGGTCAATTTAACAATTGCAATTTTATTAAAATTAACATTTTGTCTCTACAATTTATGAATAAAGAACGACGTACAAAGTTTGATATAAATGTCTCAACGAAAATTACTTAAGGTACTTTAAAACCGAAAAAATGGAAATGATCCAAAAAATTTTATTTATCAATTAATCATCCTATTATACGTCTTTTGTGAAAAATCTCCATATCGATTTAGGAGAAACGGTTTAAGAGAAATTAACTATCAAAGTCAAAGTTTTTAGTTTAGCAAAAAAAAAAAATTTGCATTTTTATGAACAGCTCTTACTTTTGGTATGATTTTTAAACTTAAAACTTGATAAAAGTTTTTTATGTAAATGGTAAAAAATTTTTAAAAGCACTTATTAATTAAAAAACCTAAATTTATTACGATTTCATCATATACTTTCATGTAAACGGGGCTTTAAATTATCGTAAACCGTACAGAGAATCGACTTGAAATTTATACAGAAGGCGTATTAAAATCCTCATTAATTGACATACAAAATTTCAGTTTTTTTTGGTAAACACTTTGGTTTTGGTATATGATTAATTTTTTTTTAAGTTTAGGGAATGTAAATTCTTTTTTTTTTTCACAAACTAGTGTGTTTTTCCATGTTGACAACCGCACATGGATTTATTAACTCATAGAATCGTTTATGGTACCGTGGTGATGATAATAATAATAATAATAATAACATTCGTGTAATAAGTGTTAAAAAAGCATCCATTAAAAGACTTAATACAATTATAAAAGAGTTAATAAAAATTAAACTCAAACAAAGCAACGGAAATAAAACGACGGGTCGGTCGCTTTTTAAAAACGGATATCCGAAAAAACAACATAAAACGTGATCCCACCATATCAAAATACCTATTTAACTACACAAAAAACTAAACATATTTTTTAAGAAGAAATAAACAATATGTAATATTTAAATTACCTTAAAGAAAAAAACATCTTCAATAGATGTCTAGTCTACACTACCCCTGCGCATATGTGTAGAACATGCTAAGAACCAAATGCAGGAAGTAATTAAAAATTTATAGTATTTATATGTTCTTACTTCAAATAAACAAATATGAAACAAGATTTGACTTTTTATATTGATATAATCGTAACAATCATGATTTATAAAAAGAAACTGATTGGCTGACTGACTGATCGCAGCGGAAGGCTGCGAGAAATGTGTTCACTACATTTTTGGAAATGCATCTTCTAAAGGGTTAAAAGTTTGCCTGAAAATCAATTTTAGAGTTAGAAATGTGCAAAATGAAATATGAGCTCATGGTTCAGAAAAAAACTAATTACAGATTTCCAAGGAGATAAAAGGGGTGAAAGTTTATATGAACCTTTGTCATTTTTAAAGTTAGAAAAGTAAAAACTAATAATATGTACTCATGGTTTGAGACAAAAGTTTAAGGTATCACTTTTATTATGAAAATGCATTCTTTAAGGCGATAAAATAGGGAATGCTAATTTGTACTGATTACCATAATTACGATACACGATGCACCGAAGTACATATTGTACCTATCCGAAATGTCTGCGAGGTAGTCAATTTCGGCGAGACGATTTCTTTAATGTTTTTTTGGAAGGGAAAACAAAATATTTTATATTTATAAGCCTCGCATATTTAAATACGCCCGATTGTTTTAATTTAAGAAATGAGAATATGTACCTAAAAAGAAGATTGAGAATGTACGGATATAACAATAAACCATATAAAACAATAATTTTTAATTATATATCGTTGCTATAATTATTATTAATATTTAATTAATTAATGATATTTACAGGGTGTCCGCAAATATATCATTTTATTACTATCAAAAACGTCAAAATAGTATCTCCCCCCTGCCTCACATTACAATATTTTTGGTGTTACAATAATTGCCCGCCTCTCTTTAAGAGTACTTGTTATCATGGTCTAAATATATTTACTTTGAAATATATTATTTCTCGTAGCTCCTTAAATATTTACGAAAGAATATAAAGAACCATTTTGAGCTTAAAATTGTACAAGGAATACTTTCTTAAAGATTTTGTAGGTACTTATTTATTCCGCAATCACTCTGTATATTTTTTCATAATTACTTATTGATAATAATTCTTTCAATTAATAATAAGTAGACTAATGAACTGAAAGAAAACTGATATGTAGTTCACAAATCAAAGAGCATAATTTATTTTTCAAATTTAATTAAATTCATTCGTCTCAATATTATATGAATGTATGTGTGTATATATGTATGAATCGAAGATATTTATTTATTCATTTTAATTAATCACGGTATGTCATTTAGAAAATGAAATGTGATGTGTTTCATTTTTAATTTAGATTATTAAAATTATTTTAATTTCGTGTACCAAAACAGTATATTAAGATAAATGATGTTAGCAGAAAAAAAAGTAATTTAGATTGACGAGTTTTTATTTGCTGATTGTGTTATTATAAGTTTGTGCATAATAATATCGAGGTATACATCAAAATAATTTAGAAATTTAAGGTTTGCAATTCAATACTTTAAAAGTATTATACTTTTTCGACAAAATATTATCAAATACTTCACGTTTTACTACGCCCCTTGTTATTGATCTAAGGACCATTTAAAATTCAACCGCGCTTAACACGTTGGTGTTTTTAACTTATTTAAAAAAATGATGCCTTTCATTCTAAGCTATTTAATTTAATACATGCTTAAGATCAGGTAAGTCTCTGGGAATAAATTTTGTTCTTTGCTATTTGATAATGCATATTATCATTTTTATTCTAATTATAAAAAACATTCTTCACCAAATTGAGTTGTTGAATAAACAAATTTTGAGAAAAATGCGCTGAAAATTTCATGAACTTTTACAAAACCCTATAAAAACATGTAACTGAAGTTTCAACTAGTTATTAACTGAAAATTATAAAAAAAAAATGTAGGCCGCCGTCCACCGATTTTATCAAAAAATGATTCTTTGTAATGTACTTAATAAAAAAGTATTAGGCCATTTTCCAATTCAAAGGGCTAAACACCCCCCCAGGGCACTTTGAAAATTTTTTACATATACATAACTGAAAAATGGTCGCCGCCGTCCACCGATTTTTTCAAAAAATGATTCTTTATAATGTACTGAATAAAAAAGTATTAGGTCATTTTTGAATTCAAAGGGCTAAACACCCTCTCAGGGCACTTTGAAAATTTTTTACATATACATAACTGACCCTTATTCACCTCCGCCGTCCACCGATTTTTTCAAAAAATGATTCTTTATAATGTACTGAATAAAAAAGTATTAGGTCATTTTTGAATTCAAAGGGCTAAACACCCTCTCGGGGCACTTTGAAAATTTTTTACATATACATAACTGACCCTTATTCACTTCCGCCGTCCACCGATTTTTTCAGAAAATGATTCTTTATAATGTACTGAATAAAAAAGTATTAGGTCATTTTTGAATTCAAAGGGCTAAACACCCTCTCAGGGCACTTTGAAAATTTTTTACATATACATAACTGACCCTTATTCACTGCCGCCGTCCACCGATTTTTTCAAAAAATGATTCTTTATAATGTACTGAATAAAAAAGTATTAGGTCATTTTTGAATTCAAAGGGCTAAACACCCTCTCAGGGCACTTTGAAAATTTTTTACATATACATAACTGACCCTTATTCACTTCCGCCGTCCACCGATTTTTTCAAAAAATGATTCTTTATAATGTACTGAATAAAAAAGTATTAGGTCATTTTTGAATTCAAAGGGCTAAACACCCTCTCGGGGCACTTTGAAAATTTTTTACATATACATAACTGACCCTTATTCACTTCCGCCGTCCACCGATTTTTTCAAAAAATGATTCTTTATAATGTACTGAATAAAAAAGTATTAGGTCATTTTTGAATTCAAAGGGCTAAACACCCTCTCAGGGCACTTTGAAAACATTTTACATATACATAACTGACCCTTATTCACTGCCGCCGTCCACCGATTTTTTCAAAAAATGATTCTTTATAATGTACTGAATAAAAAAGTATTAGGTCATTTTTGAATTCAAAGGGCTAAACACCCTCTCAGGGCACTTTGAAAATTTTTTACATATACATAACTGACCCTTATTCACTGCCGCCGTCCACCGATTTTTTCAAAAAATGATTCTTTATAATGTACTGAATAAAAAAGTATTAGGTCATTTTTGAATTCAAAGGGCTAAACACCCTCTCGGGGCACTTTGAAAATTTTTTACATATACATAACTGACCCTTATTCACTTCCGCCGTCCACCGATTTTTTCAAAAAATGATTCTTTATAATGTACTGAATAAAAAAGTATTAGGTCATTTTTGAATTCAAAGGGCTAAACACCCTCTCAGGGCACTTTGAAAATATTTTACATATACATAACTGACCCTTATTCACTGCCGCCGTCCACCGATTTTTTCAAAAAATGATTCTTTATAATGTACTGAATAAAAAAGTATTAGGTCATTTTTGAATTCAAAGGGCTAAACACCCTCTCAGGGCACTTTGAAAATTTTTTACATATACATAACTGACCCTTATTCACTGCCGCCGTCCACCGATTTTTTCAAAAAATGATTCTTTATAATGTACTGAATAAAAAAGTATCAGGTCATTTTTGAATTCAAAGGGCTAAACACCCTCTCAAGGCACTTTGAAAATTTTTTACATATACATAACTGACCCTTATTCACTGCCGCCGTCCACCGATTTTTTCAAAAAATGATTCTTTATAATGTACTGAATAAAAAAGTATCAGGTCATTTTTGAATTCAAAGGGCTAAACACCCTCTCAGGGCACTTTGAAAATTTTTTACATATACATAACTGACCCTTATTCACTGCCGCCGTCCACCGATTTTTTCAAAAAATGATTCTTTATAATGTACTGAATAAAAAAGTATCAGGTCATTTTTGAATTCAAAGGGCTAAACACCCTCTCAAGGCACTTTGAAAATTTTTTACATATACATAACTGACCCTTATTCACTGCCGCCGTCCACCGATTTTTTCAAAAAATGATTCTTTATAATGTACTGAATAAAAAAGTATCAGGTCATTTTTGAATTCAAAGGGCTAAACACCCTCTCAGGGCACTTTGAAAATTTTTTACATATACATAACTGACCCTTATTCACTGCCGCCGTCCACCGATTTTTTCAAAAAATGATTCTTTATAATGTACTGAATAAAAAAGTATCAGGTCATTTTTGAATTCAAAGGGCTAAACACCCTCTCAGGGCACTTTGAAAATTTTTTACATATACATAACTGACCCTTATTCACTGCCGCCGTCCACCGATTTTTTCAAAAAATGATTCTTTATAATGTACTGAATAAAAAAGTATCAGGTCATTTTTGAATTCAAAGGGCTAAACACCCTCTCAAGGCACTTTGAAAATTTTTTACATATACATAACTGACCCTTATTCACTGCCGCCGTCCACCGATTTTTTCAAAAAATGATTCTTTATAATGTACTGAATAAAAAAGTATCAGGTCATTTTTGAATTCAAAGGGCTAAACACCCTCTCAGGGCACTTTGAAAATTTTTTACATATACATAACTGACCCTTATTCACTGCCGCCGTCCACCGATTTTTTCAAAAAATGATTCTTTCTAATGTACTGAATAAAAAAGTATTAGGTCATTTTTGAATTCAAAGGGCTAAACACCCTCTCAGGGCACTTTAAAAATTTGTTACATATACATAACTGAATAATGGTCGCCGCCGTCCACCGATTTTTTCAAAAAGTGATTCTTTTTAATGTACTGAATAAAAAAGTATTTGGTCGTTTTCCAATTCAAGGAAAGAAACACCCCTCCAGGGCACTTTGAAAATTTTTTACATATACATTGTTGAACCTTATTTTTATCCGCTGTCCATAAATAATGCCAAAAAAGGATTCCTTATAACGTCCTGAAGAATTAACTAGCGAGGCATTTTTCTATTTAGAGGGCCCATCACCCCCGTGGTTCGCTTTGAAATTTTATTTTTTTTAACTTAAAAATTTTTAATTAAAATTTCGAATATGATGTAATACTATTTTAATATTACTAATAATTAGTAATAACTACTAATAATTAGTTATAACGCTTAAAATATTTTAGTGTTTCGATTTTAGTGACCAAGAGATATATGTTTTTTCATTTTTAATAAACATTCTGTATAGTGGGTTCGTACATGCTGCCTGTATATAATACACATATTATTTTATTTAAGATACTGTTTCAATTTTAAAGTTTAGTCGCTGGATGCGTTACCGTTTGTAAATTATTTTCATACTTGTTTCGCATGATGTAACTTTCATTTTATTAACGTGAATATTATATTAATAATAATTTTTCCAGTAAATTATTAAGAACAGTAAGTAAAACTCATACTACGAACAAATACAAAATTTTGATTTCTCTTTTTTGAATTCGTAATACTAAATTTCTTACCTTGTAATAAAATTTTCCTGATTTTCATTCATTCATTCCTTGTAATAAAATTTTCACTGATTTTCACTCATTTCACTTTAATCACTTTCAACATTTAAGAAACAATGCTTTTCACAGATTTTACAAATTCACTTAAAAAAAACACTCTGAATTAATTCAAAAACTACATATTCTATTTATTAAAACTCTGAATTAATTCATAAACTACATATTCCACTAATTAAAACTCTGAATTAATTCAAAAACTTAAAAAATTTTCACCCAAAACACACTGAATTAATAACATACTAACTTAACTCATCATAATAATTTTAACAACTGCAGAATATATCGAAAATCCATATAAAAATGAATTAAAAAAAGAAACGTTTATCAAAGAGAGTAAAAGATATTCAAAAAAACAATAATTCTATCCTTTTGTCCATATTATTAACTGTATCAACACTCAACGATATTAAGATATGTTATTGTAAATTTTAATCAAGTTTTTACATGTTCTTCATAATATCTTTTAGAGACTGTACTGTGGATGGACAAAAGGATAGAATTATTGTTTTTTTGAATATCTTTTACTCTCTTTGATAAACGTTTCTTTTTTTAATTCATTTTTATATGGATTTTCGATATATTCTGCAGTTGTTAAAATTATTATGATGAGTTAAGTTAGTATGTTATTAATTCAGTGTGTTTTGGGTGAAAATTTTTTAAGTTTTTGAATTAATTCAGAGTTTTAATTAGTGGAATATATAGTTTTTGAATTAATTCAGTTTTAATAAATAGAATATGTAGTTTTTGAATTAATTCAGAGTGTTTTTTTTTAAGTGAATTTGTAAAATCTGTGAAAAGCATTGTTTCTTAAATGTTGAAAGTGATTAAAGTGAAATGAGTGAAAATCAGTGAAAATTTTATTACAAGGAATGAATGAATGAAAATCAGGAAAATTTTATTACAAGGTAAGAAATTTAGTATTACGAATTCAAAAAAGAGAAATCAAAATTTTGTATTTGTTCGTAGTATGAGTTTTACTTACTGTTCTTAATAATTTACTGGAAAAATTATTATTAATATAATATTCACGTTAATAAAATGAAAGTTACATCATGCGAAACAAGTATGAAAATAATTTACAAACGGTAACGCATCCAGCGACTAAACTTTAAAATTGAAACAGTATCTTAAATAAAATAATATGTGTATTATATACAGGCAGCATGTACGAACCCACTATACAGAATGTTTATTAAAAATGAAAAAACATATATCTCTTGGTCACTAAAATCGAAACACTAAAATATTTTAAGCGTTATAACTAATTATTAGTAGTTATTACTAATTATTAGTAATATTAAAATAGTATTACATCATATTCGAAATTTTAATTAAAAATTTTTAAGTTAAAAAAAATAAAATTTCAAAGCGAACCACGGGGGTGATGGGCCCTCTAAATCGAAAAATGCCTCGCTAGTTAATGCTTCAGGACGTTATAAGGAATCCTTTTTTGGCATTATTTATGGACAGCGGATAAAAATAAGGTTCAACAATGTATATGTAAAAAATTTTCAAAATGACCAAATACTTTTTTATTCAGTACATTAAAAAGAATCACTTTTTGATAAAATCGGTGGACGGCGGAGACCATTATACAGTTATGTATAGGTAAAAAATTTTCAAAGTGCCTTGGGAGAGGTGTTTCTTTCCTTGAATTGGAAAATGACCTAATACTTTTTTAATCAGTACATTATAAAGAATCACTTTTTGATCAAATCGGTGGACGGCGGCGACCATTATTCAGTTATGTATATGTAAAAAATTTTCAAAGTGCCCTGAGAGGGTGTTTAGCCCTTTGAATTCAAAAATGACCTAATACTTTTTTATTCAGTACATTAGAAAGAATCATTTTTTGAAAAAATCGGTGGACGGCGGCAGTGAATAAGGGTCAGTTATGTATATGTAAAAAATTTTCAAAGTGCCTTGGGAGAGGTGTTTCTTTCCTTGAATTGGAAAATGACCTAATACTTTTTTAATCAGTACATTATAAAGAATCACTTTTTGATCAAATCGGTGGACGGCGGCGACCATTATTCAGTTATGTATATGTAAAAAATTTTCAAAGTGCCCTGAGAGGGTGTTTAGCCTTTTGAATTCAAAAATGACCTGATACTTTTTTATTCAGTACATTATAAAGAATCATTTTTTGAAAAAATCGGTGGACGGCGCGGCGGCGACCATTATTCCAGTTATGTATATGTAAAAAAATTTCAAAGTGCCCTGGGGGGGTGTTTAGCCCTTTGAATTGGAAAATGACCTAATACTTTTTTATTCAGTACATTATAAAGAATCATTTTTTGAAAAAATCGGTGGACGGCGGCAGTGAATAAGGGTCAGTTATGTATATGTAAGAAATTTTCAAAGTGCCCTGAGAGGGTGTTTAGCCCTTTGAATTCAAAAATGACCTAATACTTTTTTATTCAGTACATTATAAAGAGTCATTTTTTGAAAAAATCGGTGGACGGCGGCAGTGAATAAGGGTCAGTTATGTATATGTAAAAAATTTTCAAAGTGCCCTGAGATGTTGTTTAGCCCTTTGAATTCAAAAATGACCTGATACTTTTTTATTCAGTACATTATAAAGAATCATTTTTTGAAAAAATCGGTGGACGGCGGCAGTGAATAAGGGTCAGTTATGTATATGTAAAAAATTTTCAAAGTGCCTTGGGAGAGGTGTTTCTTTCCTTGAATTGGAAAATGACCTAATACTTTTTTAATCAGTACATTATAAAGAATCACTTTTTGATCAAATCGGTGGACGGCGGCGACCATTATTCAGTTATGTATATGTAAAAAATTTTCAAAGTGCCCTGAGAGGGTGTTTAGCCTTTTGAATTCAAAAATGACCTGATACTTTTTTATTCAGTACATTATAAAGAATCATTTTTTGAAAAAATCGGTGGACGGCGGCGACCATTATTCCAGTTATGTATATGTAAAAAAATTTCAAAGTGCCCTGGGGGGGTGTTTAGCCCTTTGAATTGGAAAATGACCTAATACTTTTTTATTCAGTACATTATAAAGAATCATTTTTTGAAAAAATCGGTGGACGGCGGCAGTGAATAAGGGTCAGTTATGTATATGTAAGAAATTTTCAAAGTGCCCTGAGAGGGTGTTTAGCCCTTTGAATTCAAAAATGACCTAATACTTTTTTATTCAGTACATTATAAAGAGTCATTTTTTGAAAAAATCGGTGGACGGCGGCAGTGAATAAGGGTCAGTTATGTATATGTAAAAAATTTTCAAAGTGCCCTGAGATGTTGTTTAGCCCTTTGAATTCAAAAATGACCTGATACTTTTTTATTCAGTACATTATAAAGAATCATTTTTTGAAAAAATCGGTGGACGGCGGCAGTGAATAAGGGTCAGTTATGTATATGTAAAAAATTTTCAAAGTGCCTTGGGAGAGGTGTTTCTTTCCTTGAATTGGAAAATGACCTAATACTTTTTTAATCAGTACATTATAAAGAATCACTTTTTGATCAAATCGGTGGACGGCGGCGACCATTATTCAGTTATGTATATGTAAAAAATTTTCAAAGTGCCCTGAGAGGGTGTTTAGCCTTTTGAATTCAAAAATGACCTGATACTTTTTTATTCAGTACATTATAAAGAATCATTTTTTGAAAAAATCGGTGGACGGCGGCGACCATTATTCCAGTTATGTATATGTAAAAAAATTTCAAAGTGCCCTGGGGGGGTGTTTAGCCCTTTGAATTGGAAAATGACCTAATACTTTTTTATTCAGTACATTATAAAGAATCATTTTTTGAAAAAATCGGTGGACGGCGGCAGTGAATAAGGGTCAGTTATGTATATGTAAGAAATTTTCAAAGTGCCCTGAGAGGGTGTTTAGCCCTTTGAATTCAAAAATGACCTAATACTTTTTTATTCAGTACATTATAAAGAGTCATTTTTTGAAAAAATCGGTGGACGGCGGCAGTGAATAAGGGTCAGTTATGTATATGTAAAAAATTTTCAAAGTGCCCTGAGATGTTGTTTAGCCCTTTGAATTCAAAAATGACCTGATACTTTTTTATTCAGTACATTATAAAGAATCATTTTTTGAAAAAATCGGTGGACGGCGGCAGTGAATAAGGGTCAGTTATGTATATGTAAAAAATTTTCAAAGTGCCCTGAGAGGGTGTTTAGCCCTTTGAATTCAAAAATGACCTAATACTTTTTTATTCAGTACATTATAAAGAATCATTTTTTGAAAAAATCGGTGGACGGCGGCAGTGAATAAGGGTCAGTTATGTATATGTAAAAATTTTCAAAGTGCCCTGAGAGGGTGTTTAGCCCTTTGAGTTCAAAAATGACCTAATACTTTTTTATTCAGTACATTATAAAGAATCATTTTTTGAAAAAATCGGTGGACGGCGGCAGTGAATAAGGGTCAGTTATGTATATGTAAAAAATTTTCAAAGTGCCCTGAGAGGGTGTTTAGCCCTTTGAATTCAAAAATGACCTAATACTTTTTTATTCAGTACATTATAAAGAATCATTTTTTGAAAAAATCGGTGGACGGCGGCGACCATTATTCCAGTTATGTATATGTAAAAAAATTTCAAAGTGCCCTGGGGGGGTGTTTAGCCCTTTGAATTGGAAAATGACCTAATACTTTTTTATTCAGTACATTATAAAGAATCATTTTTTGAAAAAATCGGTGGACGGCGGCGACCATTATTCAGTTATGTATATGTAAAAAATTTTCAAAGTGCCCTGAGAGGGTGTTTAGCCCTTTGAATTCAAAAATGACCTAATACTTTTTTATTCAGTACATTATAAAGAATCATTTTTTGAAAAAATCGGTGGACGGCGGCGACCATTTTTCAGTTATGTATATGTAAAAAATTTTCAAAGTGCCCTGGGGGGGTGTTTAGCCCTTTGAATTCAAAAATGGCCTAATACTTTTTTATTCAGTACATTATAAAGAATCATTTTTTGATAAAATCGGTGGACGGCGGCCTACATTTTTTTTTTTATAATTTTCAGTTAATAACTAGTTGAAACTTCAGTTACATATAAAAACACGGTTAATGTATGATATCCCATAGCCTGTCATTTCCTGACCCCTAAATTACCACTACTTATGCAAAAAATCATGTCAGTCCTTTGCTCTGTGAAAAATTAAAACAACTCTATACTATGGGAACCATACATATTACCGGGGTCTATGTGCTATTCAAGAATATAATCTATCCTTGTGCCAAATTTCATCCAAATCCGTTTGGTAGTTTTTGCGTGAAAGAGTAACAAACATCCATCCATCCAAACTTCCACGATTATAATATAATATCAGATATTTATACATAGGATTGATTTTGTATTTTAACATTACTACGTCATGGTGTACAAATAACGTTTGTAATCTGTGAATTCTTTTGTATATGTTTTTCATTTTAATAATTTTTTTTAAAATTATACATAACTCTTAAAACAATTTTCTTGGCGAAGTTCAATATTATTTATGACAAAGAATTGAAAAAACAAACAAACAAACAATTTATCTACTTTTTCATGAATTATTACTAATTCAAATTTTCCTTCATTTATTCTGCCCACTTTAATTTTATATATTAATTTCCAACAGGACGTCGTTATTCGTGATTTCCTTCATACAAAAGTGTCGTATCGAAGATGTTTTGAACGAGTTTTTAGTACTCGTCGTATACTAGGTAATTAACCCAACATTCACTTGTTATATCCATACAAATATTTAAAATTATTATTAAGTGTTATTAAATTATAAGCAAAACAAGTATGGTCTATAAAAATGTTACTTAGCATACAAACACAACAAATTACTATTTATACAAAGTCACCTCATTATGTCGTTTAAAAAAATCATCAAGTCTTTATTTAAGTTGGCAGTTTAGAAATTATAAATATCGAAAGTTATGATATTTATTTAGTTATTTTTTGTATGCTGTAAAAACCGTATAAAATCAAAGGAAATAAAATTTTACTTACACTAAAAAATTTACTTAGAAATTTACTTGATTATAAAAAAGTAAAAATATTTGAAATTACCTCATATTACCTTCATAATAAAGTCTAACTGCCTCATTGTATTGTCTTGCCATTTGCCTTTACAGTTCAAAATTTGAGTTGTGGAATTATCTTACAATAGGGAATTATCGATGATTTGTTTTGCGCATTTCTTAACAAAACATTAAAAACATCGTAAAAAAAGATGAAAAAAAATGAAATTAAGGCCAAGAAATACAAATGATATAAGCATTTTGAATTACTAATTAGACAGAGAGATCGGATATAGTATTTGACGTCATAACTATGTTTCCTATAAGAACTTGCGAAAATCGGTTTTTCTAGAAAAAGATACAAATCTTTGTTGGTTTTTATCCTGATGGTAATTATTCGAAAAATAATTTTTCTTTTCTGTTTGTTACATGAATGGCCTTTTATTAAACCAAAAACAAAAAATCAATATTTTTATAGTGATATTATTGTCTTTATCTTAATAAAGATGATGTGAATCTGGTCAAGACGAAAAAGCCGAATACAAAATATGAAACATATTTAGCGAAAATAAATAATAGTTAACTGGCATCTTTTCCTCAACTCGTATTTAGTGGTTAAAAATGCATGGGAATTTTATTCTGACCCATGAATGAAAACCATAACATAACAAAAATAATGTCAAACAAAAGAAAAAAGGGGGCTTAAGAAGAAACACTTTCTTATGGAATGAAAAATTTAAATTTTTAAATTCTAGAGTTTCTAATTTGTATTTTTTTTTCTCCTGCACAATAATAAAAAAAGTGGATTTGACCAGTTATTAGACATCATATGACCTTGATCAAGATTGAATAATTTTATTGATATCAAGAAATTGATATAATACTGGAATCATAAAAATTGAATTTCGTATCCAATCCATCACAAGAAAAAATCACCAAAATATGATGGATGTATATTTCCGTTGAAAACTCGAAGTAGAATTTTTCGCCGATTACAATACTGCATTATTACTTTGTACTACTAAGGAGTAGGTTTCAGCAATGACAGGTTTTCGATTTGTGCACAATTCGAAATGTGCACAAATTGTCTATATATGAAAGTAAAAACATATGTACAACAAATTCAGTTGATTAGAACTAGTACCGGTCAACTGTCAATAAAAATATAAAATGTAAGGGAAATATATATTATATACATATACACAATTAGTTTTGTTTAATTAAATTAATTGATATAAATGTTTATAGTAGTTTATTAAAAGTTTTAATACATAAGTAATATTTATAAATTATTATTATTTATCATTTTTAAATAACAACTTGTCAATAAAATAAACCACCTATTTGTTTAACATACACTGACAAACTGTGCACATACTAGAGCTGGTAATACTTGTTCAAAGATTTATATAAAAAATAAAAATAAAAAAAATTTAGCATATCAGCGGATTTGACTTTCACAAAAAATCTAACCACTTTATAAATATTTTATTTCTTAACAAACAAACAAAAAATAAGTTGATTGTGAATTACAACAATCGAATAATTTTGATTAAATTAGTACCCTGTAAATAAATCTAGTAAGTTGACTTTCAATCACTCTTTAAAAAAATTTAAGTTTATGATATAATGTTTGTTTTCTTTTCGAGAAAAGCAAAATCAAATTTTCATGATAACTATGTTTGAATGTGTTAGCCACGATAAGAAACTTTTGGAAATTTTTCAGTAAATATTAATTTTTTATTAAGCATAAGGATTAAAAATTAATTTTTCTATTTTTTCATTTATAGGACACTTTGTTCTTTGCTTATCCAAGTCTCTTTTAACTTCTATAAGCAAGATTGAAAATCTAATCAACTTAATTTTTATTGCAACCAAAATAGTTCATCGATTGATAATATCGATGATATATCCTTAATATTATAAAATATTAACAATTGCTACTTGTTTGACTATTGAGTACTAAATTTTATTTTTAATGATGCTTTTGTACAGAGTAGGTTACTTATTATCTTTCTATTTGTCTGAGTTAGTCAGAGTTTGATCATTATTGTCTATAGTCAATTCTTTTTTATAGATACATAATTATAATTGAAAATAAATGTGGGTTTATTATATCAATAACGTAATTTTATTAAGATTTGTGGTAGTGGATAATGGATATTATCAGATAAAGTCGAAGAAAAAAAAAATTTATGTGGTCTTTTTATTGAATAGAATAAATATGAATCGCTTAAAGATTTTGCCGTATGGATTTTCTTTTATTCCTGGTACTCCTGTTAGTATGCATTGTTTTCCTTAACCAATCATTTTTTCTAGAATTTTCTTTATCTTGAATTTCGAGCAATAACATAGAAAATATTAGAAAAATCGTTAAATGGATCAGATTTTCGTATTCTTTTAGGTCAAAACTACTTTAAATATCAAACTTTATCAAATTCCGAAACAAAAAGTTGAATGTGATTTTTTCCTATAACGATAAAATATAATTCTTCACATGGGCTTATTTTGATCAAAATATTACAAATATTGCGTTTATTACATGATTGAGTGAGTGTAGTTTCTGAGATATATCTATAGATTCTTAACATTTTAAGTGATATCTCGGAAAATGCATGTCTAATCGTAAAATAAATTCGATTTTTGTATTTTTGGATCAAATTTATCTAAGTAATAAAGTGTTATCAAATTCTGCAACAAAATTTTTGAAGAATTTTGCAAAAAATCGAGTCAATTTACTTGTTTTTGATTTCCATAAAACTTAAAGTTATTTTGACCCAGAAAATACAAAAATATGATTTATTTTGATTGAATGCATAGTTTCTGAGATATCGTCCTAAATCACATACATAAAGCGATTTTCTCGGATCGATTTCATGCAATTTCATAGAAAATATTTATATAATAGTTAAATAAATAGGGCTTTCATCTAATTTCTATGGATAATCTAAAAACAGTCTAGAATGTATATATATATTTTTTATAAATTTTAGTTTATTAGAATCGAGTTAAAAAGTGGGTTCAAGTAAAAACGTAAAAATCACAAATTCATTTTAATAATAAATAATTTTAACTATGGTGTAAGGCAACTATATTTATGGTATTATTTTAGTCACACTTTCTAAGAGTGTCACATACATCTTTTTAAAACAAAATAATCTGGCAACCCTGTATTACCACCCATAACGAAATATAAAGTTAACGACAGACTAAATGTCCCTTTAAGTAAGTATGATGTATTTATTACTTAATAAATTTAAATATGTCTACATTTAATTCATCCTCCTTACACCAATGTACTAACTAACATACAGCAAGCAGTACATAGTGTGAATTAGAATATTTAATAATTCATTGACCGAACTAAACTAACTAAATCGAACTTTATTATTATTAACATTGAACAACGGATGTGTTTGTTCTAACTCCTCCCTCACTCAATCTTATTATTACTTCTCTTATTTCATTATGAATGTGTGTATAAGTAACAACATATATAACATAGTACCATGCACACACACATTACCATTATTAAGAGAGATTGTTAAATACCGTTATTTCATTTACACATATTGCTTGTTGGACATAAATGTCTAGACATCAAGCAGTATAAATGCAAAAGACATTTAATTTTATATTATTTGATATTGGATGTTGTATATATATTCCTACAGGGAGTTTCTCTTAATTTTATTCTTCTGGAATTCTAATCGAATTCAAACTAAAATGTTACCGATAAAAGAGATATTTGACCCGATGCTTGCCCCCTCAATCAGTGTAAGACAAAAATAATTCAAATGAATCAAAATCAAGAGGTAAGCTTTCCAATTTGTATACCATGTATATGAAATATAGCAAGGTATACTAATTTTAGTCCCAAGTTTCTAACGCTTAAAAATATTGATACTAAAAACAAAATTTTGGTATAGGTGTTCATAAAATCACCTAATAAAACCATTTTCGGTTGTCAGTCTGTCTGTTGTCTGTCATTATGATGACTCAAAAACAAAAAGAGATATCAAGCTGAAATTTTTATAGCGTGCTTAGGACGTAAAAAGTGAGGTCGAGTTCGTAAATGAGCAAGATAGGTCAAATCTTGTAAACCGTTAGAGATAGAACAAAAGTTTAAATAAAAAAATGTTCCTTATAAAAAAAAAAAACTTTTGTTTGAAACATTTTTTCGTATACATCACTGTTTTCCCGTGAGAGCGCAAGTTGTATAGTATGTATTAATATGGGAATATCAGTTATAAGTGTGTGACATGTATTATGTGTAATGTGATAGAGTAATCAACACTGTCTATACATGGTATTTCAACAATTAACTCAGTCAATTGTTTGTTTTCACTTGTTTATTATTGTAATTTGCATTATCACATACCAAAACAGCAGAATCTGATAAAATCTTACTTTACACTTAGTAAAATAATCGAAAACAGTGGCTTTAAAAATTATGCCGTCTTTTATATAATCATAATAAGATCGCTTGAAAGATATCTTCCGTCTTAAAAATATCATTGACCGAAATATTTTGAACAGTGTTCAAAATATACTCAAAAAGTGTTCAGGGATGGCATGCAATTTTAGACATTAAAAATGAGAAAAAAAAATTACTTCGAAACTTGGATAAACATAAAATCTTAAATGTTTCAACAAAATTCAGTATACAAATTGCCAAAATATTTTGACGACTGCCAGCTTTATTAGAAAAGAAAGTATGTACATTTAAAAAACAGGTACCTATTCTCCATCGTGGAAAATTTACAAACTCTCACTAAATCTACCAATATAGTTTTAATAATATTGGTCCATTGATCTTTTTATATCAACATTTATTTTAACGATAATCTCAACTCGTTACAAATCCATATATCGAATCGAACAAGCTTCTCAAATAAGTGCGACCCTTAGGATTCGCCAATTCAACTTCTGAGATCAAAACCTGGCACTTGGGAAAGTTTTTTTCACGAGAAATCAACTTCAATCTAAAAGTGATATTATTACATTGTCCTGATCATGAAACGTAAAAAGATATGTTAAGAAAGGCTCTATACTAGGAAGTTCATACGACCACGGAAAGGACATCAAATTCTTTTTGTTCGTAATATGTACACGTTTATCGCAACGGATACTTTTAATAGATAAATCCACGTTTGGATTGCTTACCTGCATAAAATTTTATTAAAATTATTCTAGAAGATTTACCTGAAACAAAAAACGAATAAAATTAACAAAAATTACAAATAAAAAAAATTTATAATGCAAAAAAATTAGTTGATTACAACGCATTTTGCTGATTTTAGGATCTGCACATTTGGCTAATATCATGAATTGCGAACTTAACTCATTTTGACAAATTGAGCGTATTTCATTTTTTTAAATACTGTTTTCGAAACTGGACAACAAATTGACGCTAAAAACAAACCCAATTTTAAATACGAGATCATGAAATTTATTCAAATTAATTGCTTTTGAATTGATTGTTATTCTCTAATTATTTCACGTTTATTACCTAAATTTAATTTAAGTTACAAAAACACAAAGAAGTAATTAATATTTCATTAATAGGTTTATTATTGTTTGAAATAATAAATTCATATTAATGATTCACATGTACCAGTTAGAGCAGAGGGGCGATGTTATTAGGTATAAATTTCCTAATTTATTTCCATATATCATTAAATAGTGTTCTCATGAATACAAAAATGAATCTTGAGTTGATGTGTCAAATTTTGGATTTACAAAATTCATTAAAAAAAATTAACTATTTCAAAAAATTGTGTAAAACCTTGATATGACAAATTGACAAACTGCTGAAAAGTCGAAACATATGGACTTTTCATTCCAGATATTAAGCCCTATTTAGGTAATATTCACCCAATCGCGAAATAAACTCAATTTCTGTATTTTTCGGCTAGAAACTACCCTGTATGCAGAGTTTTATAGAAATTAGTAAAACTCAGTTCATTAGATTAACACTTTCTTTTTTATTTTAAATTCTTAAAAGAAATTAGAGACAAAAAATCTTTCTCGACTTTTAGCATTTTTTTTAAGAGCTCTTTTAAAAAGTCGAAAAAAATCACAAACAACTTGTTGTTTCGCAGTTTGATAAAATTTTATGAACTAATCTTAAGATAAAAAAAATTCAAAATCGGTTTCATTTGACGCTTAGTCGAGCCTTCACTGATTTGATATCACTCGACATCTAATATAAAGAAAACATCCACCGCTAAAACCAACTGGTTGGCAACTTTGGTTAACTCTATTTCAATCAACAAGCAATTCATAGAACAGACTTATAAAATAAGTTTTCTATTATTGTAAGAGTTTTGATTTGTAAAAAAATGTTTTCTATATTTTAAATCGAAGTGGTAAAAAATTTAATAAAACTAATAAATTAATAATCCATACTTATGATAAATAATCTAATAAAAAATGAAATCAGCAAGAAACGTAAGAAAATTTATATGTATTACAAAGGTTGTCATTTAAATATGAAATTAAATATTGAAATAACAAAGCAACAAAAAATTTTATAAAAATGAAAATGGTGATGTATCCACTCACTATAAAACAACAAACATTAAGAATATTTAAAAGCATATAAACGTTGTCATTATTAAAGCATATCAATTTACTAACCAACATGGTGGTCCTGTAAGAAATAATTATCATGCCAGTGTCAAAACACACAGATAGACACAACTGACAATATTACGAGATGTTCTTTTTACTACTGCTGGTGCTGGTACGTAAAAAACAACCGGTCAAAGAAGAATATTAAATTCAACATTTCAAAAAAACAAAAAGCAAAAAGAAACGATTTGTATAGTGACGGAGAATATGATCGAATGTTACTTAATCAAAGAAAATCATATATTGTTAAAAATATACTTTAATATTTTTATAACATGCATATATGTAATATGCAAAGTATAGTAAATTCAGTCCCCAGTTTGTAACGATCAAAAATATTGCTGCTACGCACAAAATTTTGGTATAGGTGTTCATAAAATCACCTAATTAGTGCATTTCCGGTTGTCTGTCCGTCTGTGGACACGATAACTCAAAAACAAAAAAAGATATCAAGCTGAAATTTTTATAGCGCACTCAGTAAAAAGTGAGGTCGAGTTCGTAAATGAACAATAAAGGTCAATTGGCTCATGGATCCATAGGACCTATCTTATAAACCGTTAGAGATAGAACAAAAGTTTAAATGTAAAAAAAATGTTCCTTATCAAAAAATAAATAACTTTTGTTTAAAACATTTTTTTCGTAAACATCACTGTTTACTCGTGGGGACGCAAATTAGGCGTAAATTGTATGGTATGTACTATATGGAAATATCAGTTATGTATGTGTAACATGTATGTAGTTTTGACCTGCGATGTATTAAAATTCCCTCTTTTATATAAATTCAGCTATTTTCTCACACATATTAGAAGCAGTGTAAAGTAAATAATTATTTATGAGTAAGATATTCTATTTTATTAATAGGAATTATTATCAAACAGTTAGTTGTAAATATGAGAGAAATAAAAATATATTTTATGAACTATTCTAACAAGTTTTTGCTTTATTTTATAATTTCATTCATCGTTGCTTGTTTCAAGTTTCGTGTATTATAATATTTGTTCAAGGAAGATGAAATCTTTATAGTTTATTCAAAAATATCTGCAAACTTTTCTTAATGAAATCATTAACGTTTTAAACGTTCTTTTTTCAAAATTTACTGATTTTTGTTCTTAAGTCCATACTTCATTCATTTCTTGGAATTATTTTTTCATACACTGTAAAAGAAAAGTACTAGTTGCAAGAAAACGTGTTCTCACATCAATAAGTACTATTATCAAATTTGTTTTTCTGATTTGTAGCTGATTGGCCCAGAAAAAGTATTTTTAAATTTTTCTCTAGTCTGTATATTTTTATAAATTTATTTTGTCAATACAATTTCAGTTAATTAATTAATACAATGATGTTGATAATCTAGAAAATGCATCTATATAAAATATACAGCATTGCAGCCATCCTCAGTGGTATCAAGACCGAATAGTATTCTTATTTACAGAGTTGCAAACCATAGGAACCTAAAATTGGATTACCCTTTATTTAAAATATTAATTTTCATATTATTTACACAAAAATGAAATAAAAAAGTTTGTCCCCTTGTTAAATTTGTAGACACATTTAAGTTCAATAAACGAACGAGTGACTAGACAACTGGTAATTATAGCAAGTACACTTTGAACAAGTAAATTTATTTTGATTGACAAAAATGTAAATACACATAATACATATTTTTCTTAAAAAAAAAATAGTAAAAAAAAAAACAATTAACTTGTGTAAATATGAACTGTACTATATCTTCTTTTGTAAAATCAACAAATTAAATATTCAAAAACAATATGTACAGCAATTATAATATAATTTTACGAGCACCGGAAACATTTAATTTTGATAATTAACACGCGTGAACCAACATAATTAAAAAAATGTCTAGTCCAACATTTTTTATATTTTTTGAACATCATAAAAATTATTATAGTTTTACTGAGAATTTTAAAACCGCCATGCCATACCTATATTCACATGCTATCGCAAAGATAATCACTTGTTTTCTACTGGGAAGATCACTAATAACGTTAAGGAGATGCCAGCCTAAAATATTTTCAAAAAGTTTTCGACTATGTGCGCGGTAAGATAATATGAGCTTGTAGTGAAATGAACCATAATTTTTTTCTAACACTGAGCCCGCAAAGGCTTTCACATACACAATACTCTACTATAGTATTTTTAACTTTGCGTTATTATATCTCAACAGTGAAAATGAACTCAGAAATACAATACTGAAAATAAGGTTTTTGAAATTTCTGAAATTTTTCTTCTAGAAATTTGTTAAAATGTGTTTTTAACTTCTAACTTCTCCAATGCTGTATTTAACAGTCTACTCTTTTAAAATACGAAGGAAGACTTAAGTGAAGTAACGATACTACTTTATTAAATTTGGAAATAACACTAAATTCACGTGAAAAATAACATGTAACTTAAAAACTAGCATGTAAATGAATATGCCAAATTTAATATGTCCCCAAATATAAAAAAATGTTTAAAATTTCAATTCACATGTAAACAATAAAAACAGTTTTTTATTACGACCAGCCTAGCAAACACATCAAATGATATTTATGAATTTTTTCGTGGACAGTTGATTTAATCATAAAAAGATACATCTAAACAAGGCGATTTCTCGTATTACTCCAAAATGTTTTATTAAATTATTATTTTGATAAAATATTTTTACATCTTGATTTAATGCTAATAAGTTACACACACATCTTTGAAAATTTTAAAGCTTATAATTGAAAATAATTGTCCTTGCTCATTGTCTTTATTTTTGTTAGAACCAAATTTATTTGATGGTAAGACGAAAAGAAACTCAATCGAGTGAAAATTTGGCAATTACTTTTGAGTTGAAACCTTGTATCTTTTTACGAAAACAGAGTTTTAGGATTAGCTCAATAGATTACCTCTCTTATTTCATACAAAAATGTAGAAAAATCGGATGTAAAAGGACAATAAAATTTTATTGCAGGCATAATAAATTTTTATTTAGAAATTTGTGGTAATATTTTTAAGACTATAAAATAAAAATTTATATAAAATTATTGAAGATAAAATTTTTTACTTTTTTATTACATTGTATTGTGTCTAATTGATGAAACGTTTATTGAAAATTTTTTAAGGCTTTAAGAGCTTTGGAACGTTTTATTCGTTTTTCAAAAAATTACTTGAAATTTCTCGTTTGAGTTTCCGAAATAAAAAATTTTGTTTCTCACTTTTAAATAGAAAAACTAACGATTGATAAAAAATGTAATTTAATCAAGGGATGCTCTACGAAAAGATAATTATAAGCTTAAAAAACTAGGTAGATTTAATTAGGGAAAACACCCGACAAAACAATGTTTCTTTTCAGTTCAAGATCTTTTGTTAAGACGTGTGATTTTTTTGCCACATATGACGGTAATTGAAATGCTTATCATGTTTCTATGAAAAATTTAATTAATAATACAAGAAAGCAAAACAAACTTTCCACTTGCCGTTCATTATTGAAAATCAAAATTTAATACTTCCGTTTTGATAAGAAAACACACAAAATTTTCAGTTAATGAATGTACAATAAGATGCTTGTTTTAAAATACATTACGTAGGGAATGTTTGATAAGTTCCAAAATGGCTAATCATAAAAGCAATAATTTTTATTTACACCACGTAAACAGTCAAGCCTGGTTAGTATGAACATCACAAGATATACATTAAATCAAAGAGCGTTGCGGAACGATCGATGAAGATTAAAGGAGCACTCATTGTGACGTAATGTTCGGGTTCGATTGTTGTAGCTCTAGGAAACGACCGAACCTACCCACTTTCATTACGAATGACTAACACCTAATTTGTTTTTTGGCTTCGAGTCCCTCAATTTCTGTCAAGTCTAAGTCTGGATGCCTCATTCTGACTTTGCATGTACAGTGCCAGACATTGAAGGGAGCGTAACAGTTCAGGAAGATCACACTGCCCTACAGCTCCATGATCAAAGACATCGCTGTGTTCCCGGCTTAGTCGATAAGTCGGACTGTCTTTGCTAGATTTTAGAGAGGTGAAATTTGATAATTTTCAGGCATAACTATGATGGTGGGTCGGTTGATGCTGGCATAAGTTTTATATCTTGTTGTCAAATATATTTAAAAATAGATATATAAAATTTGAGCGAATTGCGAAAGAGAAGAATCTAACTTAAAATACTCGATCTTTCAGCGGAAATTTTAATTCAAACAATAAAAAACTGACATTTGGTTAAATTTTTGTTTTAATTTTAAAAGAGGCAGATATCACTATATCTACTCAGTCCTTTTGGCCACTTATATGAAAGGTTTTCCATAACCAATAATCCTGAATATCTCATCGGAACAAGTTTAACTGTATTTATAAAAAATTTGAACTGATTTAGTTTAAATACACTAAATCAGTCATTGTTTCATACACGTGATATGACTCAAACAAACAATAAAATCAAAATAATTTAAGGAATGTAGGTAGTTTTGTGTGACCGGTTTAAGTGAAAAATTTATTTCATTGCATCAACCTTGAAAATTAACTCATAACATTTTTTATTACAGACAAAAATCTAAATTTTCCCGTTTTAAACAAAAAGTTCGAAAAAAATAGTTTACTTTTACCATTAATCAATAATAGAAAGTATTTAAGCATAGCATACTTGACAAATGAAAAACTACTGACGAAAAAGTCCTTCAAAATTGATGATTAAAACAAAAATTATATTACAATATTCCTTTGTTTTGAGTTATGTGGCATTTCTGTTATGTCTGAAATTAATTTTACCTTCAAAAAAATAGGTTTTATTTACTTCTTTTCTATTTATTGTTTGGAATTGTAAAAAATAAAATAAAAATGTTAAATAAATAAATAGATATTAGGCGCCATGTGTCTGCTGCAATTATAAACATACTTTGAAGCCAACACTATCACCCTACAATCCTACATTGTTTAGGAGAGTGGGATTAAGAAAATAATTTTATTGATTTTATTAATTTCTTAACTAATTAAGATAATTATTGACAAACTATACTATTCCTATAATGTCTTTATGAGACATAAATATTTCTCTATCTGCTTCTCAACAACGAAAACTCGAAACCTTTAAATTCGAAGCAATCACCACTCAACACAAATTGCGCAGATGGATGCAATAAGTTCGCAAAGTATATTTTGAGAAAAACGATAATTAAGAAAAGAAAGATATTTATCTTTTCCAACTTTATCTTATGCTTAAAAGTTCTTATTTCAGATTTATTTTTTACCTTAAGATAATTAATTCTATTCAAATCGTCATTGATTTAATCAAAATACTAATCAGGTTTTTATACTTTTTCATTTTTTACTTTGAAACAAAGTGAAATGAACAATATTTTTTGTGCAAGTTGATGAACTGTCGTTCAATCAAGAATAGGCTGTCGTTCAACAACCTTAAAAAGACTACAATAAAAAATTGTCTTGAAAGAGTCCTCAGCTATGAAAGTTATTAGTAAAAGTTTTCGTACAGAAAAAAGTAGGCAACGGCTCAAAATTTCTTTTCTTGTTAAAATAAGTTTCGAAATGTACCCTGACCAATTTCATTTTTTAGAAACTTTACTAAAGTCATAAAATCGTTAATGGTAGTCTTGAAACTATCACCCACGAACGTATCAAAAATTCTTTGCTAGACAATTATGCATCATTTATGAAAATCCCGGACTTGTAAAACAATCAGCTATAAAAATCTATTTTTGTTATAGCCATTAAGTGAAACAAATCCAAAAAGTTTCCATGTAAGTGTGAATTACAATAGCATGAAATAATAATTTAGACCATTTTATTGAATACGATATGAAAAATTGAAAATGCCATAGTAATTAAAACCAATAAAATTTATTGGTTCATAAATTGCATAAACATGAGAAAAATGTAGAATTAATACACGTTTTGAAACACGAGATGAAAATGAATAATGAAAAAATATGTAAATATTTATTTAACACATTTATTAGAATAAAAAAGATAAATTAGACGGCACTAAATGTCACATATTCTTCTTATTATAATAAAGGCGTACCATAGCAAAGTAAATTAAGTTCATATAATAAGGAAAAAAATCAACATCTCGAAATATATATGATCTCAGATCTTAATAAAGATTATTGCAACAGTTACATCACCTCATAAAGTTCAAATGAAATGGATGTGAAAATCCTGTTGCAACGTCAAATGTCGATTGGACATTTTGGTATGTGGGAACGAAAAAACGTAGTTCTTCATAATACTTCCATGCCACACTATTCCAAGTGTCGTTGGTTGTCATTTTTCGAAATAATTCAAATTTTCTTTGCCTTAGGTTAGGTTAGGTTATACTGGCTGTCCACGAAGGACACACTTAGGCTATAGAGCCCATTGTGATACCATATATGTGTTTTACCACCTTCCCGCTGATAATTTCATTTATCTGCTCCTCAATTTCAGGGGCTGAATGCACCTCCTTCATGCATATAACATGCACTACATCTGCAAATTAATTTTGTTGCGACAGCGGGAATCAGACCCAATACCCTAAGCAAACTGCGGACGAAATTGGTTACGCCTTAACCAATTGAGCTAACAGGGCGACTTTTTCTTTGCCTTAAAATAAATAAATTCAAATAATTTATTTACGCGAATAAAATCTATAATACACGACTCGAAAATTTGATAAAAATGTATACTTGGTTTTTAGTCTTCCAATCTCTATATTTATATACTTACTATATGATAAAATTATAAATTGCATAAAAGTAAATACAATTGACCTTGAACTTTTTACAGTATTGTAATGATATTTTAATATTCAGATGAAATAAACAGATGGTGTGGTTCTTTCTTAATGGATGAATAAATAACGCGACGCACTTGATTGAAAATCAATGATTTAGTGTACATTGAAAATTAATTATGTATAAACAACATAATCATTAATTGTTAGTAAATATAAGGCAAGTTACTGTACCTTTGAGCATATTTCAGTTTCTTGAAATATTTTCTACCTATTCGCACCGTGTGTGAGTTTTATTGAAGCCGTTTCCATGGTAACGATACATTACTTTAATTATAGAATTGTATGGATTGCATTTATGAATTGCATTAAGTTTAATTAATTAATGTTTTTCAATAATTTTAGTTTGCATTTTCTATAACATAAACATGTAAAGAATTGCAAATTAGTTATAACAGCCTCCTTTAACGCCAAAATTTTTCGCTGGAAGCGCTGTCATCGATTTTATCGTCTCTACCATGACTACGCACACAACGAATATCTGATAAAACTATGTGAATACAAAATTTACCCATAGTAGGATAAATCTACCAGATTTTGATAGTAAATTCGGTTAATTTTGTGAAAAAGGCAAATTTAAAAAAAAATAGGTTTCTTTCGTTGTAAAAAATACAAAAAGGAAGTTTTTCAGTTCTTAAACGATCCGCACGAACTTCTGCATGTATACATGGCCTCAAAATCTAAAAAAAAAAACCGCAGTTACCTCATATTTTCAACTTGCTCTTATAACTTTTTAAAAAATGAAGGAATTGAGTTGCAATTCTGGAAATGATCATAAAAAGGGTGGTAAATTTTAGCCCAATTAAATATAAATTGTAGTCTATGGTACGACACTCTCCCATATAATGTTTTCTTAAACATTGAGTTAATACTTTTTATGGACAAATGAATTTCCGTTATTGTTTATATTCATGCATTTCAATTTAATTTTATGTGCGTATTTTTATAACAAAAAAAAAAACCATACACAAATCCATAGATGTTTTTTTTATCAACTCTTGGATGTTTTAATTTAATGGTTTTGAAAAAGAAAAACTGTTTATTTAATCAATTAAAAATATTTTATTTTGTATTATGTAATATTCACATAAAACTAGAATCTTTGTTTAAAAATTGACATAAATTAAGTCGGTTTTAACTTAACAACAGTTGAAAAGTTGACGATTGAATATTGGTATTGGTCTTGCATTAATAGTTTTAGTATTGCTTTTAAAAATACGCCTTGGTCTTGCAGAACCGAAAATTGATCTTGCATGTTATGTGTCTTTGTCTTGCAGAGGTGTTTCTTGGTCTTGATCTTAATTCATATAGATAGGGTATTAGTCTTGTCGAAGTGGTATTATATTACCGAGACTAAATTGTTCATAACTAATAATATTTCGGTAAGAAAAGGGAAAGCTACCTCGGATGTTGACAACCATGCACCAGCTTGAGTGTATTTCAAGAGGCTATACAGACATTTAGGCCATTAAAACCCAAGCAAAAAAAGCAATTCTAGTAAGAATCTTCGGTAAGTTACTGAAATGAGCTTATAAAAATAAGAATAAATAATTAAACATTTTCAAATTTTATTATCAAGTATAACATTAACATTATTCACCATCAAAATTGAAAAAAAATTTTTTTTTTATGTTTCCACTACCGTGCTCACACACCCTTAATTAGTCGGGCACAGCGGGTTTTTTTCTTTCAACTATTTACTAAGGTTTTAATTTTAATTTAAATAGTTTTTTTTTTAATTTCCAACGTCTAGTTTTAGAGAAATTTATAAAAACAAAGAAGTCATTTATTTATTTAAATAATGGGGCAACCCCCAATAAAATTTTCAGAATTTATTTAAACTTAATTCATCTTTAAAAAATCGAGCCCTTTATCCAAAATTGCCCTGGCACTCGTACATCCTTGAACGATGTATATTGATATAAACAATCCCAATTTATAACAGTTGTTAAAAAATAATTTGTATAAATGAAATCAAAACGAACTCTGTTGACGTTGATGGTCAGTCAACTGGATGAACGGATGAATGGTCTCATATTACTTTTTTATATATGTGTATCTGTGTACCAAGTGAGTAGTATGTATTAAACACTATATACAATGACTACCTGGAATATCATCATAACAATATGATGTGAACGATAAAGTCAACCAATACAGGAAATCAAAAGGAGACAAGCTGGGAAATAAATTCAAATGTATAATGACAGACAACAATAAACAAACTTTTTTTTTTTAGTTTGTCAAATACAAACAATAAGGTTGTGTTTTTTTTGTAGGTATCCATCAAATCGGGGACCACCAAAAAAATAATCCATTAGTGTTTATTTAAAAATGTATACATATTTCTAGATCAAAGTAGACATATTTATTTGATTTAAGTATATTTTATTAAAAAGTCACTGTATAGGGCGAGGCCTATTTTGGTTCGTTTTTGAACTAGCGATTATTTTGTCTCTCGGTGTTCGTAGATAGGCTTTCATGTGACTGAAAATTAGTAGGTTCTCGAACGAAATGAATTTTGGGAAATATTGAAAATTTATTATTAAAACTATTACAATGTTCAATATTAACACACACAAAAATTCATTTATCAAAATATTTTACTTGTAAACTTTTAATCTTCCAGAGATAGTCTGGATGAGTTCAATCCCTCAAAATGGGTTCAATTCCACGACTCAATTGACCTATTTTTTTACGTCCTGAGTACGCTCTCAAGATCGATATCTCGTTTCGTTTCGATCACCTCGATATCTCTTTACGTTTTTCAGTCATCGAAATGATAGACGGACAGACGGAGAAATGAAAATTACCAATTAGGTGATCTTATGAATACCTATACAAAAATTTTGTTTGTAGCATCAATATTTCCAATCGTTACAAACTTGGGACTAAATTAAATATACCTTGATATATTTCATACATGTGTAGAGTATAAAAGAGAGACCTGAGACTAACTGAGAATCTAACTAATTGGTGAGGGTTGGGGAGTGATAATTTTAAATGAAGTGTAGAAGTATTCCCTTCACCCACCATTAAAAACTCCTCGAATTTCGATTAAAAGCAAATTTCGATGTATCATAGATAGAATTTTGTATTTAAAGTAATATATAAATTTTGGACGGGATGAGACGATAAATTGACTATTTATAGATACTTTTAACATACTTACCCAATGTAAAGGTTAATTTTTGAATCCAAATTATTTTACAATTACAGTAAATATTTATATACTACTATAATATTTGCGCGCGGAAATTTGAATTTTGGAAATACATACCTGAAACAAAAAAAACATTATTTATTTACAATGAACTTTGGAAACATATACTATTTAGAAAAAATTTTGATGAACAGTCATGAAATTTTATGACGCCCAAAATATCAATATATACACAAAAATATCACACATAGATTCATTTTGATAAGAAAATCAGCAACGTAATCTTAATAACGTCATTATTTTAATATTTGGACTGGCAAATTATAATTTTGAAAATAAAAGATTGTGACTTATTTTATGCCCCATGAAACTTGAAACTGTATATTATTTTTGTTCAAGTATTAGACTTTTCATTTACAAAATGATTATTTTTTGTTTCGGACAGATTTCAATCAAGTAAAGACATATCACGAAGAAAGATATATCTTCTATCCTAGTCAAAAAGCGCTGTTTGATAAAGATAAAATATATTAGATTTTCTTAGGTTGAATAGTTTTTTGACAACTGTCCGAAACAAAAGCAAATCGATCAAAAGGCCTATGAAAAAGTATTTTTTTAATGCAATATTTGCTGTAATTTACCATATCCAAGGAAATCTAATATACAAATCGAAATAAATAATACATATTTATATTTTTTACTAAAATTTTCTTTTCTATTTAAAAATAAACTGTCGAAAAATTTACTTTCTAAAGAAAATATTATGTTTTTAACCTTTTCGATTAATACCGAAGTGGTTTTTCCATTGACACATTGGATTTGAAATTACTCTATTTCAACCATCATTTTATGAATTAAACATGAATATAATAAAAATAAAATATAACCAGTTTTTGGGGAAACAAATGTTTTGACGTTTAGTTCAGATTATTTACCCTATGACCTAAACTTGTTGTGTAGTATTTTGAAATATATTATAATATTTTGCTTTCACTAAAATTATATGCATTTTTCTGTCAATTAAAATCTAAAAAAACTTGTTTTTATAATTATACCTGTTTATTTGGAATTATATTGCTTGTTATTGGTCATCGTCATATCACAAATATTAATATTATTGCGTGAGAATGATTGAAAAGTCCAAGTATAGATATTTAACATTCAAAAAATTAATAAACAAGATTGGGAGTTTAAGGTCTTAGGAGTACTCCACACCGCGTCGATCAAAATAAGATTATCCAACACATGATTAATAACAATGATTATATTTTGAATAATATGGTTAATTAAAAACAGTCAAATGATAGAAAGTTTTGAGTCTACAAAAAATTGAATGCAATTTTCTTCTCCGACTTGTTATCTATCAAGATTGAATTTCAATTCAATTTATAATCTATCCAACAAAAATTTTCTCAGCGTTAACGAATTAATCAAGAAACTTAAAATAAAATTTCTTATTAAAACAAATTGTTACGGCAAATATAATAATCATGAATTAAACAACTTTCTTTATAACACATAGATTAAAACACCGGAAATAGATTTTGAAATTGAAATGAAACATATTAAATGAAATAAAATGCGTACAAAAGAGATGTGAATATTAAAAACTTTTTTGTTAATATAAAAAGATGAAACCTGTTGAAAATAATCAGTAAAGTTGTTCGGAGTTCAAAAATTTGGTGCTTTTATTATGTATAAAAACTTAATATAATTTTTTTTTATAGAAATTTTAAACTGTTCATCAAATTGGTAGCCAAAAGTCTTCCGTGAAAGATGAAATGAATGATCATCATACGTCGGAGGATATTTAAGACAACTGTTTATACACTATCAACTTTTAAGGTATATATTACGACCTTCGTTTAACTAAATAAACAAAAATTATCTATTTTATTCATAAGAAAAATTTCTAATTTTGAATAAATTACTAAATGAATAAGTTTTTAATTTTTTTTCATTTTATTCTTACATTATTTTGATTAAATCAAAATTAATAATAGTAGTAGCTCGCTGCGCTGGGTATTTATGTACCTACAAAATATTTTTTAATTAATTTACAAAAATAAATTTCATTCAAAGAAATTTTAATTTTTGTTTATTTATTTAAATAAATCTAATTGAAACAGGTAAAAATAATCATAAATTTATTTATTCAACAAATTTGTGATTGCATGTTTTTTAAAGATGAATTAAAAAAAATTATTTAAAAAATAATTATTTTATTTTATCGCCCACATGCAAGTTTTTTTTAAATTAAACCATGTGCGTGAATTCACATGTGTGTGAACTTCTGACGTAATTCCTTGTTTATATACTACTGCGTAATTAATTTGTAGTATAAATTTATCAAATCACTCATTGATTTCCGATTTTAATACGATGATTACAAAATTTTTATTTTTCTTACTTTTGTATTTTTTTTTTAATTTACAAATTTCAACATGATTTAAGATTTTTGTTTAGGCCTTAAACTGAAATGAAATTGAATACGTATTACTTCATATTTTAGGTTCCTCATCGCACATTTCTCTTCATTGAAAGAATTTTCAGCATCCAACGAGGTAGAAAACAAAGCGGAATTATTTTTAAAAAATCAAATGAAAACGAAGTTCGTTTTAAAAACATTTTTAAGGATGTACGAGTGCCAGGGCAATTACGGATAAAAGACTTGGCTAATTAAGGATTAACTTGTTGTGTCAGTCTAATTAAGGATGTATGTAAATCACGGTAGTGGGGACAGAAATTAAAAAAAAAATATTTGTTCAGTTTTGATGGTGAATAATGTTAACTTGACAATATAAAACGAAAAGTAAGAATAAAATTTTTCCATATTTGGAGTAATTTTCAAAATAAAAATTAAAAATTTCGTTTAATTATTTAGCTTTCGATATTTCGAAAACCAAGGCATATATCAACAAAGTTGATCAAAGTAGATATCAAAAACTAAAATTCATCCTCAAAGTTGAAAATAAGGTACAAATAATTTCAACCACAAGTCTAAACTTGCCTTGGCGCTCGTATTAGCTCAAGCTGTAAATTTTTCTTTTTTTTTTTTTAGAAAACTACGTCCATTGTTTAATTAAATATGATTTCCTTTAACCAAATTTTCATGACACTTCATAGAAGCTTGATTACAAAAACAAAGATTCGTGTCCATCTTGATAATTTTCATTATGTTAAGAACTGGAGATCCTTTCTTTTGTTAGCAGATAGTTCTAATTTAATTTAAAACAAAATTAAAATTCATTAAGTTAATAAATAAATATTAAATATATATAATGTAAATAATGTTTTGTTTGTACAGCATCTCTCACAACAGGAAACGCAAGTATAAAAATATTTAGTAACAAAGATATGAGATACTTTTGATTTATATGTGTTTCTTTCAGCAGGTCATCACAAAAAAAAAAACTCGCGTATTGTTTGTATAAAACATATTGCAACGCAGTTAGTTGTCTTAAATACCTACAATTTAAATTACAGTACCTATAGTCCAATAAAATGAACTTTTGAACTACCATTCAAACTGGAAGCCAACATTTTTTAATGTAAGTTCGTTTTGACATAAATTTGAAGTATATATAGTTAAAAATATTGAATTATATTAAAAAGGTAGAGAAAAGTTAAAAACTACTCCCAAAAATCACTTTTTTGAAAATATCTAGAAAACATACGAAGATATGGAAAAAAAGTTTTAAATAAAAAATGTAGCTATCAAAATTTTCTATTCAGTCATTTTTCATCACTTTTGACGTATTTGCATTAGAAACCGAGATATTTGCAATCTAATTTATAGCTCACCCGCCAACATGAAAAAATTAATAAAAATTTTTTTGAATTTCTATTACAAGTATGTCAAAAGTGATAAATATCAAAAATTTTGATATTTACATTTGTTTTAAAATCTTTTTTCCACATCTTCGCATGTTTTCTAGGTATTTTCAAAAAAATTGATTTTGGGGGTAGTTTTTAACTTTTTTCTACTCTCTTAATAGAATTCGATATTTTTTTAACTATGTATACCTTAAATTTATGTCAAAACGAACCTATATTCAAAAATGCATGCTTCCAGTTTGAATGGTAGTTTAAAAGTTCATTTTATTGGACTACTATATATTTTTTATTCATTGGTCTGGTATATCTATCTCTTTTTATGATAGTGTTGTCTCCAGAGATACCAGTTTCATTCTTAAAACCAGCTTAGTACGTAATTCCTCGAAATATCTAACAGATATTCTAAGTTTTACAGGAAACGAAAGATTATATATTACAATGTTTGATTTTATGTCCGACAATTTCTACATATTTGAAAACTGTCATGCTTATATTAAAGTCCTGAACCTTAAAATTTTAATTTCTACGTATATTAATTTTTATATCATAAATAGGGACAGTAGAACCATAGTGATCCAAGTAACATTTTTTTATTTATGAGAAAGTCAAGTAAATCAAAATTTTTTTGTAGTTTTATGAATATTAATATTAATTTATATTTTTAAAAATAATTAGTAAACATTGTTTGAATAATGGAGTAAGGCCCTAAATGGCCGAGCGGTCTAAGGCGTTAGTCTTTGACTGTTTGACTACTTAGACTTTCAATCCAGGCAGCGGCAATGTGAACAATTATAATTAATGGAGTCTGTGGAATTGATCACAATGTCGTCGCTTGGATAAGAACGAAGTAATCGATTCAACCCACATCATTAATATAATTTAATAAATAAAGATTAACAAATAATGATGTGGATGGCCTCTGTGATAAGGTGTAATTCAGAAAAAACGGAGGTTAAACCCCTTCTTTATTTGAATAATGGAAAATAAATTAAAAAAATCTATTCTGCATGAAGTAAGTCTTTGAGATATCTCGGCGAAAATAGTAATAAATGGCAACGAATTACGTTTTTTCGTGTTTTCTCCCCAAAATCTTTATTTTAAGAAAAATGACACTTGGATTACTATGATTCAAGTGTCGTCAAATATGTCCTTCGACTACAATATGAATTACCTTATCGTAATTATTTTGACCTAATTTAAGAGAATTTATTATTACTCATCACTAATTTGATGATATTCTCAAAAAATTTAAAATTAAATTGCATCCGAGAAACGTTAATTTTCACTACGTTTCGATTAGACCTAGTTAAAATATTTAAAAAAATAAGTAATGTAAATATGATATTATAGTCTTAAAAAAATTACATTAACCATAATATCATCTTAACATTTTTTGTTGTTGTAACAATCATTGGGTTAAATTTTTTACATTATGTTCTAATTATGTGTATCTGTAATAATAATTACTCTTATTGATGTCAATTTAAAAACCGTTAAATCACAGTTGTAGGTACTTACAAAAACTACAAACAAACACAGAACTATAATAATATAATAAATATTATTATTATAAACAAAAAAATTTTTTTTGTTATCTTTTAAATATTTTATTATTATATATTTATTTTTATATAAAATGGCCTAGATGTATGTCTTTAATCATATTTTAAATACACGTATTTAATGTGAAAAACTATTCATCTATATCAATGTGGTTCACCTACCTATAAATACAATTTTGTATTTATTAATTTGGTTAATTTGGAAAGTACTTTTATATTAAGATAAAAAAATTTTGGTGTAAAACACTCATGAAACCTCTGTAAAAATGATAAGAGTGGCAAAAATGGGAAGTAGGTATAAAATCGTACGTATTCCAAATATACTAAATGAGTCTGTGATGGTTACACGCTTTTCCCCAAGATTTCTTTTAATGTCACATCTAAAATGAGTGGAAAAGGCCCGATATAAGTATTATTTTGATCCTAAGAATAGAACTACGACTAAGAACATATTATGTCTTAAGGACGTAAAACTAGACCAAAAAGGCGCAATCTGGATTTGCAAGGAAAAAGACGCTTATCTGGGCGAGGTAGTCATCTCGCTCGTAGCGTATTTTCTACTGCGCAACATGTTTTCAGTACAAAGTACGTAACGGTCGAGGACTTGACCCAGCCCTGATAAGCGCCTTAAATTCAACCACGGGCGCTGATAGCTCGGCATAGGAGTTTCCTAACTTTATTACATATACTCTTGACTACGACTGATGTAATTTATCTGGACAAAAAATGCATATTGTTAAAAAATTTTTTAAGTTTAAACAAGAAATTTTCATAGAAATATTTCTAATAGGAATAGCATCAGTTCTATTATATAGACGTTGATATTTATCAATGTTTGTATAACTAAATGTTCGACTAATTTTCATCCAACAGTCATTACAATTTTTGTTCATTTTTAACACTTTTTTGCAGTGATAACAAGTAATAAACTAACATGTTATAATTCAATAATTTTTTATATAATAATTAATCTTTTAATGTCTTGTGAAACCGTTAAATTCATACCATTGGTATATTTTTTGTATTTAGAAAGAAGTACTACTTTCATTAATTTAAATGTAATTAGGTTTTGGTACTTTTTTATGTGAACACAAATCAAAAATTTGCTTAGATTTTTAAATGGTTACTTAGTAAGATTTTTTGTTTGCTAATTAAATAATTATCAAACGAAATATTTTATTTTTTGTGGAAATTGAAACAAATCTGGGTTTGCTTAAATTTCGACACCTTATCATTTCGAATTATAAAATTATTTACGAATTAAAATAATTTTGCAAGTTTTTAAGTATCTAAACAATGTATATGTCAATTTCGTGCAAATTTTTATTGTTTTAAAAAAAATTTTAATTAATTTTACCCCCATGTTCTAAATACAGAAAAATACTTCTTTTCATCGATGATAAAAAAAATACTAACCAATAAACACTATTATTCAAACTTTCTTTTACTTTTTATAATCACTTATATCCCATTTTGATGCTTTCTAGTAAATATTTGATTTCCGATTATCTTATTCCGTTTGTATCATTTTCAATTGAAGAAAGTCTTTTCCAAATCAATTTAAACTTATATTTAATTCGTAAATTTAAACGTGGCACACATTTTGACTAATTTATTAAATACCAACAAATAATATTAAAGAAAGTGTAAAAAATGTTACCCGCCAGAAATTGAACATCGAATTTCTTGTTTTCTGGGCGAATGTCTCAAACTCAAAAAAAAAAAAGAAATATATATGATAATGCTTGCTATTTATGTTTGTAAGCTTAGGTTTAATTTTCAATGTCACGGTTAAATCTTATGTTTATAGAACTAATTTTAGAATAATAAAAACTAGCGCTGTATTGCATGTCCTTGTTATTTATTGCATTCGATCCATTTGAAGTTAAACAAATATTTACATTGAAACAAGGAAGTTGAAGTCGTAATATTATAGTTATAAAAACATTAATTAAAAAAAATTTATTGGTAGTGTATGGTAATTAATTATTAATCAACAAAAATATATACACCATTAATTCTGACAATGAACTTTGTGAATTTAATGTCTTTTAAATAAATTGAGTATATCAAAGCAATTAGTAAAAAATGTAGAACTATTATAACAATATCAAAAATATTGAGTGATTTAAAAATTTTAACCGAAGTATAACCTGGATTCAGTTGTGAACGATATTAGAAAGACAAGTTTTGCGTCATGGCATATATGGCAATTAATGGCATATTTTAAGTAGCATTTCCTCCGAAAGCTAACGTTTTTCGAAATAATTCAATCCAAATCTTGCCGTTTAGGATTTATATTGGCTATAAAAGAAAGCCGAAGAACTGGATGAAATCTGATGTCAGAACATGATGTCCTTTATCAAATTCAGCAACTTTTTTAAAATTATTTCTTGATTGGTTAACTACAAAACGAGCTATTAACCATCAGAGATTAAACTTACCCATCCTGTATATGTTTAGTATAGTTTAAAGAAAAATCTGATTCATATTTTTTGACTTTTGGAAACCAAGTGACTCGCATTTGATAATTTGGTTTTCTACTTGTGTCCTTAAGTATTAGAAAAAAAATACAATAAGTATGAAACAAATATTTCCAAAATACATAAAAAATAATCTGAAAATAAATAAAAGAAACAACAACGCAGAAAAGAATTTCCATTATTATTGAAATTGATTCGTAATCAATAATAAGGATGGAACGATTGCTTCGATATATAAACCATTGTTATTTCTGAACTTTTTGTACACTCAGTATTACGTATTATACTAACTGGCTTCGCATTTATCATTATTAATACGTATTCTCCATTCAATTTCATATAATAGGATAATTATTGGCCTTCATTTTAATTTTGGCGCCATATCAAACATACATAAATCGTAATCACATTGTTATTAAACACATATTATTTTATAGATATGTCGGACAATAATTTTCCTTTTGAACATAAATTGTAATTTATTGTTAAATAACAATAATATCTTATAAAATTGAAATAATATACATATGGTAGAAAGTAAATTGGACACTTTTTGCCACTGCTAAAACTGTTTATACAAGATTTACTTTTTCAATTCAATTTTTTGTTTAATTAATTTCCTTAACTTCTTTTTTACATCACAGTATATACAGGAATTAAAACAACCTATATATAATCGAAATTTGTTCTTTAAATGAAATGTGATCAAATTTTAAACTAACTATATGAATGCGAATATAGACTGTATCAGTCACCATTTTAATTTTTTCAATCTTACCTTCTGCCCACGCGATGCCTTCCTTCAAGGAATTTGATTACTTCATCAAATTCAATGATTTACCCTTCATTTTACAGCCTATCATGCTGGCTACTGACAAAAAAAAATTACGGTCTTAAAATGTACCGCTTAGGCTTAGGAAAAAAACAGGTAAGAGGAATAATATTAAGATTCAATTTCCTTCATTATGTAATTTTTATATCATATCTGTAAGAAAACTGTCTATAAACGAAAAGAAAGTTAATTACGGGTCCGCCTAGTAATTAATATTTTTTTTACTTGATAAGTAATATACGATCAAACAAATTAAAAAAAATAAATAAATATCAATTGAAATTTATTATTTTTTAATAACATCTTTAAAATGACAATCACTATAGTTTTAATATTTTTCATCATGTTTCTTTAATTATTATAAAAATTAAATACTAAACAATTTATTATTAATAAGTATTTAAAAAATAATACAAGACATTTCAATAAATTATGTGAGAATTACATTAAAAAATATAATTGATTTTCAAAAATTTTTATATGAAGCAATATTTGTGTGATAAACATAGCATACTAGTAAATAGGGAATATTCATCTATTTTTTTATATTTTTAATTCAATGTTTACACCGTTATAACAAAGTAAAACTTATAAATACTGCTTAAAAATGCTGTATTTAAGTTTAAAAAAAATACTTAAAATACATTAAAATTTTGAGATATTTAAACGCAGTTTTTTGCCGCTCTCTGTTGATGACGTATTAGTACGTAATCTGTCAATTGGTGACAGTTCAATGTATAATTTACACTTTAAAAAAATGAATTTACAACACAGAATTTACACTAGTTATTATTAAGTTTTCTAATAAAAAGCCGTAGAATAGTATAATTTAATGAAATACCATATAAAATGTAAGTAATGAATATCATACAGTACGTCAACAAATTTGACAAGCCCGAATTATGATGTCACGTCCGTATAAAAATTTGAATTTCCTTTTTAGAAATTTTTTAATGCCCTCACTGAATTTGTACTTTTATTAATTAATTTTAAGTAATTAAAAAGATATGAATTACTAAAATAATGGTTTAGTTGAAATGTCCAGTCATTAAAGTCACGGAAGAAAAATATTTGAACCAAATTTAAATTTCATGAATATTTCCTATTATTTGTTCTCAAGTCTTACAAATATTATCACTACATAATTTTCCAGTTGTTTGTTCTTATCAGTAATGTTATATTTAACAGTACTTAGGTTTTAACAGTGGATATTTACTTACCCGTGTATTAAATGGTAAAATCAATATTTAATATTAGTTTTGAATACTATAATTGAATGCAAATATTTAAATAAATTTTTATAATAATTAATTTTTCTTATGAAAACAAAGGAAATATTTTTATTTTCCTGGTATTATAAATGAGATGTACTTCGCCCGATTCGCTACACAGTAAAAACAATATGTTCTTAACATGGTAACAAGGAAATATTTTCCTACTTTAAGAAAGAAACAAACCGAGTGTGTATTCGTCAATTTACGCTTTTAATGTATTTGAAAATTTGCCAGTACATATCTTCGTTATAGTAATCATCAGGGTGTATGTAATACATTCCTGATATAATTTTATTTCCCAATAATAATCCTGAAAATAAAAGTTAAATGTTACCTTCAACATTCACTAGGACTCTTAGTCGTTATAAAGAAAATCTATTAGAAACCCACATAAAAATTTAATTTGTATATCATTTGAATATTTAACGCATTATAAACAAGTAATTAGTATAATTAATTACATTGCATATAAAATGTTAAATTAATATTAATTATTTTTTTAAGACAAACAAACACCACAAAGACAATATTAAAATTTTTCATATAAAAAAAATTTCCATTTAATATAAAATGTGATATAAAACGTGATTTGTTTAAATATTATTATATTATTATTGATTTGATAATTATTATTATAATATGCATTTTGCATGTATGTTAATTAATATTAATTATAAATGTAATTTATAACAGCACACAGCACATAGCCAACCTATTATGTATTGCTCAAATTAATGTAATTTTATTGAGATATTAATATAACCTCATCATAGTAACAAGATACCAGCACGTTTTTTTTCGCATAAATTAATCAATTATATTAGTTTATGATTAATACAAACCCACAGCTGTCACGAGGGCGATAAAACTTAGAGACAATTTGCAATCAGTTTTATCGCCTTCGTGGTTCACGTTATCTCATATTTAATTATGAAAATCATTTGGTCAAAATTGTAATTTTTTAAAAGAAGTTCAGCCGATGGAGAGATTTATAAAGAAGACTTCTACCAAATTTCAAAGGAATCGGTCGAGTATAACTTGAGATATGATGTCAAACACCTCGAAAAATGTAATATTAAGAAAAACAAAGTTTCGAGAGACAATTCCGGCTGAGTAACTAGGACACTTTGAACTAATCGGCGATCCCATATCCACATACTGGGCCTTCTTTTCATATGCAATGTATTGCAAAGTTATTTCAGATAACCGAGCTGTTTTGCCTTCTTTTGAAGTAGCAGAAGCTCGCAATTCAGAGCAATCAATTCGCACTTCGTTACCAAAAAATCCGCTGTATATTTGAAAAGATTCAAATTTTGGAAAATCCGTTTAAGGGCATATTCGTTTAAGGATCTAACCTTAAATTAAACATGCAATAAAAAAATTGAATTTTTCAAATTTATAGATCAGAATACTGCCTTAAGCCATTAATTTACAGCAATATTATTCAAATGTATGATTGAACTGTCTAATAGAAGAACAATTCTTAATGTTTTAGTCATTCCATAAACCACCGGATTTAAAACTTCTTATGGCTACCATATTGACTGCTTGAATTATTTTATGTAATCTGTAAGATTACGAAAAACAGGGATCCGGGCCAAAAGAGTTATGCGCTGATCAAACTACCTTAAACGATTTTTTTTAATTAACAATATTAAAGCTCTTCAAACAAACACTACCTTTCAGATACAATTAGAATAAAATCGAATCTCGAATATAAAAAGCATACCGGAAATACTGCCAGTTAAGTTCTAGTTGTGTTTTGTATTTGATGAAAAACAACGTGCGCAAAGTAGCATAATGCGATGAAATACTACTAAAAGACAAACTCTTCTTGAAATTTTACAAATAACAAGTGAAAACAAACAATTGACTGAGTTAATTGTTGAAATACCCTGTGTAGACAGTGTTGATGACGCAATCGTTTGTTCACTTCAAAATAACCACACACACATAACTGATATTCCCATATTAATACACGCTATAAAATTTGCATCTAATAAGCGCCCTCGTGGGTAAACAGTGATGTTTACAAAAAACTGTATCAAACAAAAGTCATGGACCTACGGACCCAAGACTCAAATGACTTATGTTGCTCATTTACGAACTTGACCTCACTTTTTATGTCCTCAGTACGCTATAAAAATTTCAGCTTGATATCTCTTTTCGTTTTTGAGTTATCGTGCTGCCAGACGGACGGACAACCGGAAATGGGCTAATTAGGTGATTGTATAAACACCTATACCAAAAATTTTTTTCGTATCATCAATATTTTTAAGCGTTACAAACTTGGGACTAAACTTAATATACTATGTATATGTCATATATAAATGGTATAAAAATTAAATAGTCGACTATAAAAGTTAGTGAAGAGAAACGCTTATGTATGCATATATCATCCGATATGAATGAAATTTCTTTATAAAATTGACTTGTATCGTACCGTCATACCTCGACCGTATGCTATTACACTTTTTCTACGTAATTTAATTTTATTAAATCACATCCATACACATTTTTTTATTATTCTATGAATTTTGTGGTGTATTTGATTATAATTAAATTTGTCTGACATGATGTGAACTTATCATCACAAGTGAAATATAAATATATTCTACAATATTGTATGACATTTAAATTATAATGAAAAAAGATAATATTTTTTTTTTAATTAATAAAAAATAAACATTAATTTAAATATTTATATTACGTGTTAGAAATATTTATTTACACAATTCTGTTAATAGCTTTATTTGTAGATAAGTAATTTTCACCTTTTAATGAAACATTTATCATATTATGATCAAGATAAAACTTTGGCGCACATATTCTACTGTTAGTTTTAATTGTTGAATATACGGAGAGTAGGGAAAAATGTACAAAATTAAATAACATTGATTAAGACAAATGTGCATTAATTGTTATCGAATAGCAAATACCTTTTCATTGTATTATAAATTAATATAAGATTTCACAAAATGCCTATATTTTTTGATAAATAATATTATTACTAAGGATGTACGAGCGCCAGGGCAATTTTGGATAAAAGACTTGATTTTCTTTTTAAGTTGAAATAAGTCTAAATCAATTCTTGGCAATTTAGGGCGGTTGCTCGATTATTTCAATAAATAAATGACTTCAAAAGTAGGCATATTTATATTTAACATTGGTCTTATGGAAAAACGGTAGATGGATGATATGTTTTCTTAGATTTCTCCTTCCAGTCGGTGGAAATTAAAAAAAAAATTATTTAAATTAAAGTTAAAGCATTAATAAATTATTGAAAAAAAACGTTAAGGATGTATGAGCACGGTAGTGGGGACACAAATTTAAAAAATATATATTTTTTCAATTTTGATGATGAATTATATTATTACCTAGCCTAACTTAACTTTCGATATTTCAAAAACCAAGACAGATATCGAAAAATTTTATTCTTAAGTTTTTGTCTACATTTATGAAGTTATAACAAAATTGATTCATAATCAAAGTTGAAAATAAAATAAGGTACAGATAATTTCAACCGCAAATTTAAACTTGCCTTGGCGTTCATACTACCTTAAAAATATAGGCAATATTATTGTATAAATGATAAAAACATTGGTTGATGACACAGAAATTATAAATGCTTCCGCTAAGTGCATGGCGCAAAGTTAAATTCTCTACGCAACTAATATATTAAAAAATAAATGAGAAATTCAAGGATCATTCAAGATCCATAGCTTCGAAACCAAATGTATTCCCTGGATGTTTAAATGGCAAATTTCAGTATTTTGAATTGAATTTTAATTCCAAATTAAAAATTATTCCTTCTATTATAAGTTTAAACAGAAAAGGAAACCCGAGTGTCCACGCTTTCATATCGTTGGGTCACTTTAGGTTGTATATCTCCAAATAAAAAGCTCGATTGTGTAGTAAATCGTTCATTTTTTAAAATTTACATTATCTTCAAAATTATGGATTTTAAATTTTTGAAATATTTGAGTAATCTTGGTTACAACATTTATTTAAAATAAATTACATATAGATGAAAAAAAATCAATTATGCAATTAGGCAAGAAATCGATAAAAATACCTACTATCGATTTCAACAAAATCTAATGTTAATACTCGATAATACAAAATATCTTGAATAAATAATAATAAAACAAAAATTATTAATTCATTAAAATAATTTATATTCAAATTAATAAATGCATACATTATTTATTACACACGAAAAAAACAATTTATACTTTACAAAACAAACCTACAATACAGGCTAATGACAAATTTGAAAATTTCATCATTATTTATGGTAAAAATAAAATTAATGAACAAACAACATAAGTGAAAGAAATATTTAATGATCATTAGGTTAGATATAGATACTCTAAGAGAATGGTGGCGCTGTTTGAAGTAATTATTTATGTGGTACGTACTCAAAGGTACAAATTACTAAATTATTACTTATTATTATGATTATTATTAATATTATCCCATCTTAAAACTAAATATATCTTATATTAATTTATAATTATATAATAAATGATCATTTCTCAACAATAACTAGAGCACATTAGTTTACTATATTTATGATAAATTATTGTTGAAAGTTTTTATCAAAATATAATATTATTATTTATAAAAACATAAAATAATTAAATATTATGAAATCATTGTGTTAATTTAATTACCTACAGAATTTAGTTCGCTATTTTTTTTAAATATTATTATTATACCACCTTTAGAAAAAATCATTTAATATAAAGTGTTTTCCATTTAAAATGATACAACTTGAAACTTAAATATAGCTACAGTGGAACTTGCTCAAGTGGGATCTAAATAAGTGAGAAATCCCAACACTTTGGCACTGATCTCTGTTAGAGGAACGAAGCAAACAAATCTGTATATCTGGGATTCGTTCTTTCAATTTTATCGTCATCGTTACCTCTATAACTGAAAGCGTGTAAATTTTACATGCATTAGCCACTGTAACTGAGAACTGAGATAACTGTAACTGAGAACTAAGATAGTCATGCAAACATCATCGAAAATAAAATTTGATCATACGCCCTAAAAAATAAGCTCAAACAATTCATCAATGACGATCTAGTAATCGGAAAATGCACTTTAAGCATATGCGCGTCCTTACGAAATTTTGCGTTACATTTATGTGACTGATATGAAATATCTAAAAAAATTGGCATAAAATACTCTTTAAAATAATAATAATTAAGTTTCTATCATATTAAATGGAAAACCCTTTACATAAATTTTTGTTGTTGTTGACCAAACCTTAATTATTATATTGTGTTATAATTATTTTAATATATTTTTGATAGTTTAAATATGTGTACAGATTGTGCTAAATTAAGATGATGTTGTGTAATATATTTTAACCATATGTGTAATTTCCTTTGAGAATAAAAGGAAATTCCTTGCAAAATACTTTTGTAATATGTATCAAACGTTGAGAGATTAATTAAAAAATTTAAATAGTATGTAAAAACATCATCTTAATCACAAATTTTGACCTAAAAAATGAAAATACTGTTGACAACAGATCTGTTACATATTACTTGAATAATTCTTATATGGTTATCGATCGTGTATGTAATCATCTTCCATTTCAATTGAAATGCCCAAATGCGTTCATTCAAATGCAATTAATGGTTTGGTAAGTCTAGCTTCGATTTATTGTAATATTATTAATGTAACGTAAAAAAGGGTGATTTAATTGAGGGTCTTGTTAGATGTGTTTCAAGTGTGAGCTTAGGTTTCCGTACCCTACAAATTTTTCGAGGGTTTTAAAAATTTTGTTAATTTCACTTGATTATGTTAGGTAACGATGAAATAAGTCTAGTATCTGAAAGCGGTTGCGCTAACTACGTTGTCTAGTTCGCATTCTCGAAAAACAGTCGCATTCTAAGTTCAATAACAGAAGAAATATCCGAAATTCAGCCATATTAAAACAAACTCTCAAAAATGTTACCAGTTTGCGTATTATTAATTTCATAAGGACAACTATTTCTTAAATTTATGACCTAAAAGTCGTATTTCACAAGATCCTTGATTGTCGAGAAAGTGAAATTACCTTATAGTTTTATCAACGGGTTATAAGGGGTTGTATTTTTCAATCAACAGGATGCATTTATTTATAACCTAAATCTTGTTTTCTTATTTTAATAAATATATACACACACAAAATTTTTAAGATAATTTGATTTTTAATTTTAAAATTTAAAAACACTTAAGAATAATAATTTTAAATTTTGGCCGATTTTAAATAAAATAAAAAAACAAAAAACGAAAGCAGAATCCCTCCAGCAAAATTATTGACAATCATAATTTTTTTTAGATATATACAGGACAAATTACAATAAACTCATCGCCTTAATTATGGAGTACGATCGTCTCCGTTTAAAATCAAATTGAACAAGCTCCATAATGAACGATGTCCCACAAACCCAAATAATCGAAAAAATAAAAATAAAAATTGATTTTTGATATTCATCAAACCGCTGTAGGAATATTTCCATTCCATATAAAAATAATCATTCTTGAACATAACACAATCATTCATAAAAAAAATGAATATAAATATATTGCCAAGTAGGTATAAAAAATACAATACAATTCAACAAAAGATTCTGTTTGGTTTAAATTCGATTCAAAATATTGTCCCCGAGTGTCGTTTTTTATACGAAAATAAGTGAAAATAGAAAAATTAATTTTATTACACCGAGTTAAACGAACAGATTTTCTTCTAGTTTTGAAATTTAAATGCTTGAATAGTCATTCAGTTTACGCCTGAAAATTTTTACTTCGATAAAAAATAAACCAATGCATATATTGCGACGTCCCCAAAAGATCACCCCTGCGAGAATCACTACGCACAGGATTTTTGGGAATATCGCGGAAAACTATTAATCTAACGTTTCAATTTAGTAGATTTCTGAATTTTAAGAGTCAAAGAAATCTTATAAACTAAGTTTTATGGAAATCGGAAACAAACAATAACTTTGGTTTTTTTGTAAAATTTTTTTAAGGGCGTCTTTTTCAATTTATTGCTACTGAAAATTAATACAGAGGAGCGTTTAGAACTTTTACAAATTGAAGCAATTTAGAAATTGAAAGAAGGTTTTTCAAAATGAATTAGTTTTTAAAACTACTAGATTTATCAATTTTTCTTTCAAATTTTTATCTAAAATATAACTCACATACTATAGACTCACAGACAGCACTAGCTAGACTAGCACTCTCATTCGACGCGGAACTGCTTAAACTTAAGGGAAAATCGAACTTCACCTTTTTCATTGTCAGCCGGAAAATCGGGAAAAAAACAAAATTACGTTTTTCTGTTCAATATATGCTAGAAAGATAGGATTTTCACTAATCGACTCGAAATATAGTCAAATTAATCGAATACTTCGAACAATTTCACTCTCTATAGATCTCAATTCCCGAAAATGAGATAAACAATCCTAAAACTACTCATTTTCTTCTTTGAAAGCTAGAAAGATGGGTTTTTTTTTTATGTAATAGGGGAAGGGGACCACGGGGGTCAAGAGAGGAATTCCTCTGGCAAGCACAGCTAGTATAAAATAAAGTTTCTTACCCATTTGGTCACCCAAAAATAAAAAATAGATTTTGGAAACTCATACCTAAAACAAAAAAAACAAATTTTTAATAAAAATAAAGCGCAAAATTATATAAAAATATTATTTTTCATTAAAAATTAAAATTTTTATGTAAATTACGTTTAAAATTTTAGTAATCAAAGTATGTGTGATCAAGTGTGATTTGTGTACATTGGTGTTTTAAAAACTATTTAGAACTTTATTTTCATAATAAAAAATAAATCAATCAGTGTTGAGATATGGTGGGGAAATTTGAATTTAGTCATATTAATTTCACTTTAAAAGAAATTATTTAATTCCTCGAAAGAATAATTATTTATATTACACTAATGATTAGGGGTTGAATTATTTGTCATTTTATAAAAACCTATCATAAAAATACGGCATCCTAATAAAAAAACAAAAGTTTTGCATGTATACACAAAAAATTAAATACATAAATTTGCATATACAAACACATACGTAAACATACACAATATAAATACGTATTTAAACATAACATATGTATGTGTGGTATGGTATGAATACAACAGACATATTTAGAATGTGGTTTTATGCCGCAAGGCCGTAGCCATAGCCGTAGCTTAGTTTTATGTTATTTGTGTATGAAGAAAAAAAAAACATTTATAATACAATAATAAAAATATTAATAAATAATTTGTAGGATATGTATGTGTGTATGTATGTGGATAGCTAAGTAGTTAAAACAATTGTGCATCATAATTAATTTATGCATAAAGTTTAATTCAATGTTAATAAGTAAAGCATCAGCAACAATATACTTAGTAACTTACATACGTAGTTACTTAGTTTAATATTTAACTATGTAATGAAATATTTGTACTTAAAAAATACAGAATGTTCGGAAAATTTAGCCCCTACCCATAACTTTTTTTACGCTTTGCAAGAAATAAAGAAAAACTTTTGGAATTAATCAAGTCAATTTGTTTGAATATTATTCACAAATTGAATGTTATCCTATTGCTTAAAAGTAACTTTGCAAATTCGTTATTCAATAAGCGTTTTTTGAGATAAAAAGTAGATTAAACAAGTGAAAACAAACAATTGACTGAGTTAATTGTTGAAATACCATATAACAGAGTTGATTACTCTGTCACATTAAACACACATACCTTTGACCTATGTTGGTCGTTTACGAACTCTATTTTACTTTTTACGTCCTCAGCACGCTATAAAAATTTCAGCTTGATGTCTCTTTTCGTTTTTGAGTTATCGTAATGACAGACGGACAGACGACAGACAGACAGACAACCGGAAATGGACTAATTAGGTGATTTTATGAACACTTATACCAAAATTTTGTTTATCGCATCAATACTTTTAAGCGTTACAAACTTGGGACTAAACTTAGTATACCTTGGTATATTTCATATACATGGTATAAAAAGTATAGATGAAAATTAGTAAAAAAATAAAAAATCAAATATTTTATTGTCAATATTTCAAGAATTTTTATTTCGAAGAATTAACCGTCAAAAGAAAAAAGCACAGGAGTATCCTTTTTCTTAAAATTGATATTTAGAATTAAATTTTGAAAAATGACCTCTCAAAATGATTCTTAAAAATTTATTAAAAGTTCTTCTGAAACATTCTGTTCATACTTGATTCCTCCTACTGGACAGTTGATATATTACGCTTAGAAATTTTTGAGTGCGTAGTAGACAATCCGCACGAACTGCACACACCATGTTTAGTTATAATATAGGATAATTTTTCGACTTTCCATGCAATGAAAAATACCTAATAGCCAACTGCGAACGTTGAGTGTCACTAATAAATTTGAGACTATTTTTCGCACGATAAACATTTCTGGAAAGAGAGCCACACCACACACTCGCATCTAGCATCAAATATTTGGTTTGAACAAGCTCAACTGTAAAACATTTATCCTCAAAGCGCATATATAGTTCGTTTTGTAAGCGCATCGGTCATGGCAGTTCACTTTATGGATTGAGCATTATATATGTAAATATATTAAAATAAAAATTTATTCAAATTTAATATAAAATTTATTAGCCACCCTATAAAAAACAAATACATACAAATTACATATTAGAATAATATGGACATCCGTTGTGTGTTTATAGAATAACATAGCAGTTACCAATACTGGGAAGCAGTACACAAATATGTTACTAACATCATTATAATACAATAAATATATTCATAATAATATGCATGTGTTGTAAAAATATGGTTAAGTTGCGCAGTTCTTAATCATAATTGAGTATTTATGTAAGCATTTTGTTTTATATGAGAACAAAAAGCAATTTTTCAAATATTTACCTATTTTTATTTTCATTCAATATTTTCACATCAAACTATTTTTTTATATAAATAATTTCTAATTTAACAGGTTGGCTGATAAGTCCCCGGTCTGACACTTCAAATGATTCGTGTCAAAATTTGACGTCTGTAAGTCAATTAGTTTGTGAGATAGAGCGTCTTTTGTGAAGCAACTTTTGTTATTGTGAAAAAAATGGAAAAAATGGAATTTCGTGTTTTGATAAAATACTGTTTTCTGAAGGGAAAAAATACAGAGTCCGGAAACTCATTATCAAGCCAAGTTTTTGCTTCCACTGTATTTTTTCCCTTCAGAAAACAGTATTTTATCAAAACACGAAATTCCTTTTTTTCCATTTTTTTCACAATAACAACAGTTGCTTCACAAAAGACGCTCTATCTCACAAACTAATTGACTTACAGACGTCAAATTTTGACACGAATCATTTGAAGGTTGGTACTATATAAAAATAATATACATTTAATACTAGCGACGCCATCTATGTGTCAGACCGGGGACTTATCAGCCAACCTATTATGTTAAATCAAATTGCTTCTCATACGTTTTCAGTAGAATCTTTAAACATTTATTTGAGTTTTTGAAGGATATTTTCGACCTTCTGGATCATTTCCTATTTTTAATGATGTAAGAATTCATATTAGAATGCTACGAAAGGCGAGAGAAAGGGAGCGATACGGGACTACTTCAAGGAGAGATGAGCCAATAAGACATTCGATTTTCGATACTTATTCGATAGACAGACAACAAATATTCAAGAGTTCGACGATTGATATTGGAGTGGCCCACGACAGATTTTCTTATTATTGTTTATTTTTCCGATTCTTATCAATAAATCTTTATTACTTTTCAATTCGCCAACGAGATACGAGACGATAAAAAATACGATTGTCGATACTTATACGATAGATTTTCCAACTAATCTTTATTTATCAAACGATGATGCTAGTAAGGAGACAAGACAACCTGATAGAAAACTTGTACAAGTCGAAGCAATTTAAGACACTTATTTCGAGGCAATTCTAAAACTAGTAAAATTTATGTGATGATGAAACGATTGAAACGACATGAAAAGATTTATTTCATAAAACAGATTTATAACACGAATAAGTCTATATTTTCGGAGAAATTAACTAAATTTTTAAACCTTTGATAGCCATTAAAATGTTTAAAACAAAATATCTTATGCAAAAATAAAATAACGCTGTTAATTAGTTTAGACATAAATAATAAAATAAAAAAAATTTTGGTCGGTGCTATCATACACTGATTAAATATTTGTTTTGTTGGCAAATATTTGTTCCATCAGTTTCACCTACGCATTGGTTCATATTAAATACATTTATAAATCAGATTTAAGTAAAAACGCTTTGTTTTACAGCGCTTTAGCTGTACTAAGCATTGTTTTGATTCGTTAACAAAACACTATAAATTTTAGATCTGACAGTTGTGAGTGAATAGATTTAAATAGATTTTTGTTTTAAGTTATACAACAAATGTAAAGGATACCTCCTCTTTCTTAGTTTTAAAAAAAAATGTTTATTTATAAACTAAATAAAAAAAGTGCGTATCCTGTCTCGACTATTAAAGGAAAACATAGCCACAAATGGAAGACATCACACACAAAATGTAAAAATAATATAAAATACATTGAAATTGAAGTAAAACAACTTATTATCCATAATCTTATATATTATTACTCTAGCAAGTTTGTTTCTGTCCTACCTATCATGATTCACCCCTCATTTTCAAGCTTATTATGTCTAGGTTTAGAAGAAAAATATCCTCACAGTCTAAAAATGTACCGCTTAGGAAACATGCTAGACAAATAATTTGAACGAAAAAATATCATAAATTTTAATTAATTAAAATAATAAATTTATTAGGCCGATATGTTAGTTTCTACAGATACTCTCCTACTACTCAAAACATTATTTGGCAAACATGTTAGTTTTACAGATGCTATCCTAATACTCTAGACATATAATTACTATTTTTAATGTTCTCCTAATATTAATTTAAGAACTTTTGATTTTTCACCACTTTTACACGAAATTTGTTGTCTGTTCTTTTTAGCCACGGGTCGAGCTAGTATAATATTATCGTAGGTACACATAGGAATAAATATATATACAATTATTTATCTAGACATTGTCTTCAAGGTCTTAAAAAACTGTGTATATAGTTTGTGTAGTTATTTGTTATCTTTGATATTATCCAAGAAGTGTAGCACTTTAAAATAACTTCTTTTTTTTTTCATATACAATGTATAAATTTTGTGTGGCTATTCAAGCAAAGAAAATATATTATGGTCTATAAAAGTTTTTGCCATTATTTTTTTTTATTATATTGTATTGGGACTATTCGGTATTATATGTATATATAAACAAATTATAATTTATTAAAAAATAAATAAAAGTAACCATGATAAACCAACCTAATCGTATTGTTTTTAGTTATTTTATAGATATTTTATTCAAGAGAGTACCAGTCTTATCAAACTTGGTCAAAAATTGTTATCTGCTCGATGCAATCACTGAATTCTATAAGTCAAAGATCGAAAAAAACATTTAGTTATAAAAGCGAATAACAAATTAATAATAGATGTAGAATATTAAAAGATGATAACATTTGAAAAAAAAAGATGAATTGAATTTGTGAAAAAAACTTTCAAGGTTCTAATACTCGGTATTAAATATATAATACGGTAGTTGCCTGATGTAGAATTTGCCATATTACGCATAAAAAAGTGCGTAATACATTTACATTTGATAATTGAATAGTACCAGTGGGCTTTTGAAAGATTGCAAAAAATTACCGTTGTATGAATAGGACTTTTCATCATGTCATAAGCGCAAGTGCAGATTTTATTTTTTCGGACTGATAGTAATAAGTTGGACTAAGATAGAGGATATTTAGTAAAAAAAAAAGTTAATCATGATTTTAAAATGAAAGCCCAATTATACAAGTAAGCTCCACCATAATTTAGATTACATGAGTAACATGTTGAGTTTGGAAGGCACGTGGACTGGCGCCATTATTGGTAGGTTAAAAATGTTGGCCACTTTCAGAATAATTTAACATATTTTAAAAAATTTACAAGATAAGATAAATAATATATATTATTCTTTGGTGTTATTTATATAACGATAATTATATAATTAAAAATCAATATATTATTAAGTGTCAAAATTTAATAATTTTGTGCGTAATATTTGCGAAACAATCAACTTTTTTGTTTACAACAAATATTCAAAACTTTCTATTAAATTCGATTCAGTAACGTTCTTATTATAAAACATTTAATAAACAATACAAAAATGATGAGAAAAGTGAAAGAATTTTAATTTATAGTTTTAATAAAATTAAAAAACCTGATAATGAAAAAAAAAATTGTCAAAATTTGTATAAAGATAAATGTTACTTTAAAAAAAAAATAAGTATTTTTACAACGATTACATAAAAAAAAAAATAATTACAAAAAAAATATTTAATAAATAAACACACACTTTCATATTTAAAAATCACAATAAAATCTAATATTAACTTAAACAAGTGAAAATAAAAAATTGACTGAGTTAATTGTTGAAATACCATGTATAGACAGTGTTGATTACTCTGTCACATTACACATACATACATGTCACACATACATAACTGATATTCCCATTTAATACATACTATACAATTTGCACAAAATTTGCGCTCTCATGGGTAAACAGTGATGGGTAAACAAAAGTTGCTTATTTTTTTATAAGGAACATTTTTATGTTTTAACGTTTGTTCTATATCTAACGGTTGACAAGGTGGGTCCTACGGACCGAAGACACAATTGACCTATGTTGCTCATGTACGAACTCGACCTCACTTTTTACGTCCTTAGCACGCTATAAAAGTTTCAATTTGATATCTCTTTACGTTTCTGAGTAATCGTGATGACAGATGGACATATAGATGGCAGACAGACAACCGGAAATGGACTAATTAGGTGATTTTATGAATACCTATACCAAAATTTTGCATAGCATCAATATCCTAAAGCGTTACAAACTTGGGACTAAACTTAGTATACCTTGGTATATTTCACATATACATGGTTTAAAAAGATAAATAATTAAAAATATATTAAAAATAATTTCCTTATCAAAATATATTCAAAGAAAATATACCGTAACAATATTGTTTTGCTTATGTAATTACCATAAATGGTGAAAATGATGACAATTACTTCCTTACAACTTTTTTTAAACACAATAACCAATAATATCATTATTTATTACCAACTTAAAGTAGTGTAAAAAATTAATAAGCAGCAAATATTATTATAAACCACATTGTAAGTAATAACGTAGTTTAAAATCGTGTTTAATAATTATAAGTTGGTCAACTGTTGATGCCATATTGATAAGTGCAGTTAGAATGAAAGTGTTTGTAGTCTGCGCCACTCATGTATGCGATTTCGGTATCGAAATATCTTAAATGATAAATTTGTTATCATTTTCATTTCAACTTTTATGAAATTTAAAATTTTATTTATCAATTAATCGCCCTTGTATGTGATGTGTCTTACGAGAAAAATTCATATCGATTCTCTGTGCAGTTTATGAGAAATGTGCCCTTTTTTTTTATAAAAACTAACCGATAGTTCCTCCTTTTTTTTTCTCTTAAACCATTCAGAAAATCGATACATGAATTTTTCACAAATACGTAAAAATAGCTAATGAATTGACAAATAAAATTTCCAATTTTCTTGGATCATTTTCATTTTTACGTTATCGAAATACCTTAAGCAAAGAAATTTTACGTATTTCATATAAAATGAAAATTATTTGGTATAAACCAGGCATGGGCAAGTTATTTTAGGTCGAAGTCACCATTGTTATAACTTTATTGTGTGCCATAAACTTTATTGTGTGTCTCTGTATCCAAGTCCGCATTGCTCATAGAGGAGGAAGCGAGACGGGTACACGACTCTTCTACCTATATTAGTTTCTCTAATCGTAATGAGATAGGTAGAAAAAAAATGTTTCTCTGTCTTACTCGTATTTTTGGTTGTCACTGGTTAGGTTGTCACTGTCTTACTCGTATTTTAGATACAGAAGTCTGAGGGACTTCTCTAAGCCAAGTTTGCCCATGCCTGGTATAAACTAAGTTGTGAAAAATAAAATTTTCTATATTTTTTCAACGAATATAATAACATACTTTAACAGAAGGTTATTTATAATTTAATAGCTTTAAAATAATAAGATAAAATGACCACATAGTAGTAGAGAATAATTTTGAATAAGATAAAGCAGTTTTATTAAATCATATTGGAAAAATTTTCTTCAACAATAATTTCGCATTTTTAAATGTTGATGCTTATGTCAGAAAAAAATTCCAATCTGATGAATAATTGTTCCGAATAAAAATACTTAGATTTTGCGTGGGATTTTAATCAATTCTTCGAAAATATTTTATAATTATATTATGTTTATTATTATAATAATATGTCATGCTATTTTCATATTTTCATGTTACTTCATTTTATTTTTATCGGATTGTAATATCTAACAATGCAAGGTCACGAGCAAGTAAATCACGGGTTAATGTAAACTTGATAATGGCTTTAATGGAAAAGTGATTATGGTCATTAAATTTTCATCAATACAATGTAGCTGTACAGCAGACAAAACCAAAATTTCAGCTATGTCAAACAAAACAAATTTTGGTAATTTTTCTAAGAAAAAATTTTAAGACTTGAAAATTGAAAATTAAGTTAAGACAAACGATTTGAAAAGCCCTTACAAGCAACTTGTTTGTTAGGTTAGAATGGAAAAAATTTTAAATTTTTTTAACATATATATACTGCGCATATTAATGGCATCTCTGGAATTGTCTGTAAAGATAAATTTTAATCTGGGGTAAGAATTAGTCTTCCAGTAACTTTGTTTCCAATGCTTTGTAGCATTTAAGTACTACTCGTATAATTTAGGACAAGAGCCTATTAAAAATTTGCTTGTAAATTTTGGTTAAATATCCTAACCAAAAATCAAATTATTGAATAAAATTGTAGTAAAAAAAATTCAATCAGTTTGAAATGTTTACTTTCGTGGAAACAATAACAAAAAATTGATGTATATAAAAATAAATAATTGTTAAGTTAGATAAATAAAACAAGAGTTCCGGTTATGAATTATATAGCGAAAGTAAATAATAATTGAATGATGGTTTGTGCTAGTACTAGCTATTATATTATTTACAATATAATGTTATATGATATAAACTATTTTAATATATTTTATACATTCTATATATATATAAGTCATGGTTTATTAAATTACAACAAATAATACACATCGATAATATTATTTCATCAATAAAATATATTTTATATACGCAGATGAAAGTTTGATTTATGTAGAAATGTTTTTCTTTTAAGGTAGTTCGCTAGTTTAAGTCGGTCAAGAATATAAAAAAATGATCTTCCATCATGCACTACCTTTGTCCTAAAATTTGTTTAATGCTTCAAAAGACGTTCGTTATCGAGCCAAAACATCGTGTGAAATCAATTTTAGATAACATCAATAACTACGAAAATATGAAAGATTTAAATGTACAAATAAGAGAAAGGAAAATAACACTTGGTGACGTCATAACCTGCAACTGTCATAGAAACTACATATCAAAAGTTGTTAAGATAGAAAAATTATTTAATTGCTTATATTTTTTATGTTTATTAATCGATTTTAATTTTGATTTCAGATCTTGTCATCTATTCTTGCACATTTTTTAATGAAAGATACATTGAAATCGACAACAGGACAAAGGCCTATTCTAAGGCATTGTATTTATACACATATTCAATACACACACAACTGTAATTTTTTTTATATTCCGTATATTATTTAAATCCCAAGTTTATAGCGTTTAGAAATATTGATGTTTCGAACAAAATTTTGGTAAAGGTGTTTATAAAATCACCTAATTAATCCATTTTCGGTTGTCCGTCGGTCTGTCAGTGATTACGATAACTTAAAAACGAAAAAAAATCAAACTGAAATTTTATAGCGCGCTAGGACGTAAAAACTGAGTTTGAGTTCGCAAAAGGGAAACATAGGTCTATTGGGTCTTCGGTCTATAATAAAAAAATAAAATTTTGTTTGAAAGATTTTTTCGTTAGAATCACTATTTAGCCGTGAAGACGCAAATTTAGGACACAATTTGGTGTTCATTTTTACCAAAACTATATTTGAATTTGAAAGTATGCAGGTAGCTTAAACGATAAAAAAAATTCTAGAAAATACTTTACGAAAATTAACGAAAACCAAATAAATGTCAACCGAAAGGTTGCCATAACTGTGTTGGTTTTTTAAACTCTTCTAATTTATGAAAAATAATGGTTTTTATAAAGGGTATTTTCACAATTAACTCAGTTAATTATTTATTGTTTCTTGTCTTTTCAACAAATTTGGCAAGATCCGTTTTCTTGGTACCAAAAAATTCGTTAAAAATTATTGTTTAGGTACATTGTTTTTGAAAAATGGTAATAACTGTTTAAATGAACCGAGATTTATCGAAAAGTATACTCGGTATACCTCCAGCAAGTTAATAACGCACCTCTTAAATAAGAAAATACTCTTTAAACAAATTTTATTGAATTACTAAGAATTTAACGGATTAAAATTAAAATCTAAGATTTATGAAATGAGATTATCTTCAATAAAATTTAAACACGAAATATTAACCGAAAGACGTTATCCTTAAATTTTATGAGTCCTTGTACAATCAACAGTTTTAAGGGTTTTATTACTCTGTCGATGACCAGACTTCATTAATTTTTAAACGTTCCGATCCAAATATGGTTATAATGTATCAGATAAATATTAAAGAAGTGCATGTACGTACATTATTATGTCGTCAGACTCTATAAATTTAAAATTTTTTGCATATAAACAAACTTTATACATATTTTTTTTTAAATGAATATTTTAAAGTGAAGGATACTTATGAGGTGAATGTACACATTTTGCATATAAGAGAAGTATAATATTATAACCTAGTCAGTAAGTAGTAAATGTATGAAATATAATCTGACAAAGACAATAACATTTTGTTTTAATAGTTATTATACGATTATTATTTTAATGTTTATGTATATAAAAATATGAAAAATCAGCATAATATATTGTAAAACGATACTGCTGTTTTAAGTATGGCCTACCATAGGGCATTCAAACATACCTTCATAAATGCATACTTGATAATATAAAAATTGTTTAAAAAAATAGTCGTCCTTTGTGCAGTATTTATTTTAAAATGTGTGTAGACGTAGCTTTGAATCAAAACAATTTCAATCTCAGAGAAATTTAGCACAAAACCTCGGTTACACAATCTTTCCCTTTGACGACACAAAAAATTGTCATCACGATTACTCAAAAGCAAAAAGAGATATCAAGCTGAATTTTTAGAGCGTGCTCAGGGCATAAAAAGTGAGGTCGAGTTCGTAAAAAAAAATGTTCCTTATACAAAATGTTCCTTATAAAAAAGTAAACAACTTTCGTTTGAAACATTTTTTCGTAAACATCACTGTGTACCATGAAAGCGCAAATTGTATAGTATGTATTATATGGAAATATCAGTTATATATGTGTGACATGTATGTATGTGTAATGTGACAGAGTAATCAACACTGTCTATACATGGTACTTCAACAATTAACTCAGTCAATTATTTGTTTTCACTTGTTTTTATTAGATATGGACCGGACGACATGCGTCAATCCTGGGATTGCGTTAACTAACTCTGAATGCGCCTTAGTAAAGAAACTGAATTTCTGTCCGGTAATTTAAATTACATTATTTAATTATGAAACTAAATCTTATGAAAATTACAAAAAAAATTTTGGCAATAGCACGTTTTTTTTCCTTCAAACGTTTACATATCGAAACAGTGTGATAAAATCAAAAATATCAAGAGTCAAAAAGTGTCTAGAATTGTTCAAAATAAGAAGTCAAAGTTTTCACTTCAAATTTTTGACCAGAACCTTAAAATAGTCTTTACGTTCATCAATAACAAAACTTTTGACATAAATTTGTACTTAATTTTTTTTTAATGCTTATATAACGAAAACCGCGAGGTTTCTTGAAAATTGCCACGAGTCAAAAAATACTTAGAATCGTCCAAAATACAATATAATTGCTTTCAAATTTAATCTTTTGATCGGAACCACAAAATAATGTCTATTTTCCACAATAACGAGTTTTCGGCGAAATTCCGCATTTTATTTTTTCTAATGCTTACATATCGAAAACGGTGAGGCTAGATAAAAAATGTCAAGAATCAAATAGTCGTTAAACTGACATGTTTAAGGCATGAGCATTTAATCTTACTAATGTTTATTAAACATTTCTGTAAAAGTTAACCGGTTGATACTAAATTTTCATATCCTCGTTTTTCCGACATGTTGGGGGGGGGGGGTGTAAGTCACGCCAAACGACCCAATATTTTTGTATTCCTCCATTATTCTCTTTAATTATATTCATTTATCTTGCAAGAAAAAAGCAAATGGTTGTTCATATTTTTTCAATAGATCGTTTTATTGACATGTTTTCCGTTTTCCACATTGAAAACACCCCAATTTCGAAAGTTTTCGTAAATGTAAACATTGTAGGTTAAACTAAAATGAAGCCACTCACAAAGTTACGTAAGAGTGTTATTAACGAAAAGTGCAATTGTGGAGTGTTAACTGATAAAATATACATTGACTAACATCCAAAATATGTAACCATGACAAGCTGAATTAATGCCATAGATTAAAGATTTGTTGTGAAGGTATGAATTCAGTGCCCAGCCTCGAATTCTAAAGCAATATAAATCTACCGTTTACCGTTTAAAAAATTCAATTTTGTTGTATCAGCTAGTGTAATTGTGTAAAAGAAAAAGGAATTTCTAATTGATATTCTAGAGATTGAAAACTAAATGCATGCACAAAGGTAAAGAGTAAAATAACAACAAAAAACGTTCAGATAAAAATCTATGATGTCAAGATGACGATTTGCACCATAGATAACTATTAAAATACTTTGTATAATGGCTCTGCTATACCATAAAAAGTTTACGTTCTCTGCGGTATATATTATACGTAAACAGAAAAGGTCACGGATAATAATTGATGTCTGTAAAAATTGTGTACATTGAAGTTCACCGTTTGTGAATATTTAAATGTGGCCGCCGCTGTGTTCGTTGCGGTAATTTGAATAAAACCTATTACTATAACAAATATTATTTTATTTATTTTATTATAAAATATAATAAATACAAAATATAATGACGTATGAATATTATTATGTCCAATAATGTTTACTTTGTATACGTAACTAGCTATTGTTCGTCTGCTTCGCTGAACGATTCCGAAGCTTACAATCTCTTCTTCAATAATTCTTAAGTCAAGTCACTTTGTTATGTGGTAGCTCTATTTTAAGCCACCGTAGCTCTATTTTAAAATTTCGACAAAATAATCTTCGAAATACAGAAAATTATTTTTAGGAGCAACGGATAGTGGGAATCCTGTACAAAAATGAAGTCACCACTCCATATTTTAATGTGATTAACATTGTTTTAAAGCATTTACAAAGCTTCTTACTACATTAGAAATGTCAGTAACACAAATTAGATAAGTGCAATAAACAAAGTAGATTTACAAAATAAATCATTATAATAATTTAAAATTTTTTTAGAAATTGCATCTCAATAACGTTACTCTTGGATGTTTAGGATATGTTACCATATTCGAGCTCGAGGTTAAGGTGAGTTGATAACAATATCTGTGTAAGCAATGTAATGTATCGTAAATTGTTGTACATAAAGATTTTCAATCCACTATATTGATATGCTGTAGACATAATTAGGCGTGGGTCTCATTGTTTATGATATTATTGTCATTTATTTTCTTATTTTATAATTAAATATATTCAATAACCTTGAGAACATCATTTCTATCTTTTTTTTTTCATTTTATTTCACACAAAATACAATTCCTATATATTATAAATGTGAAAGTAAGGATGTTTGTTTGTTTGTTTGTTACGCTTTTACGCAAAAACTAGCAAATGGTTTTCAATGAAACTATACAGCAATATAGCTGATATAACTGATATTAAAAAAATTAAATTTAATCTGACATTTACTATTTTAAATTAAAGATTTCTGTTTTTTACAATTTTAATGGCCAACAATTTTATAAATATTTTACAATTTGAAAAATAAAAACTGTACATATCTTTTAGCTGCGTATAACAATCTTTTCAAGTGTTATGGAAGGGGAATAAGTGAGATCAAGAGATGTGGAGGCTATGAAGCAGTTGTTTTTACTTTTAAGCCCAGTGAAGCGGGCGAGTATCAAGCTAGTCTTTTATAATTGTTGTGATCTATTAAAGGTAAAACACATTGCAATAAAATACACAGCAATATTCATAAAGGTTATTTCTATTTATAAAATTTTTCTTCTTGATTTCAAATCAAACTCTACAAACTATTTTATATGTGAATGGTAAAAGCATAATGATCTAAGTAGCATATTTGTTAAAAGATAACGCAAATGTTTTTGAAATTAATAGTTTTTTACTGGTTAATAACATATTTACAAAAAATAATATCAACCCATGTTTGTATAATGAAAAATCAATATTAATTATTTTTTTATAAATCAATAATGTAAGGATTACTCGAAATAATAAATAATAATAAAGATTTTTCAAAAAATGGAAATTTTTCAATTTTTACAAATGTCAAATCATACGTTTATTGAAATTTATAAAGAAACAAAATAGGACGATTTTTCATCGATACTGACATGATAATTATAATGCGACAATTATTAAACATAAAAGAAGGGCGTTAATAAAATATTTTTCTAATAATATAATTACTATAATTTACAATGTTTCAATATAGGTAACTAGTTCTGTATGCATAAAGTAATAAAAGGGTTTCTCATTTAAAACGCTACAATTTTAAACTTAACTTGTGTATGAAATACTGCACAACAAATTTTTTATTTGGAAGACTATTTTATGCCAATTTAAGTAGCTTGCAGCTTCACTAGTAAGTGCAGTAAGTGCTGTTTTATCAAAATAATTTTTCAATTTGAGCTACTACTGTTCAAAAAACAAGCAAACGTCGTCATAACGTGAAATTTGATCGAGTGCCCTTCAAAGCATTGGCCATAATCGATTAATAATTGTATTTTTCGCAAATATGCTCCTGGGGAAGTTCCAGATTACATTTACCTGTATTATATGCAGGTTAGACTATTTTAATCTATAATGGCTAAAAGCTCGTCTTACAGCTAACCAATCAAAAAATAACTTGTAATAAAAGTTGTATAGTTTGATGGGGGGCATGCATCATGCTTTGACATTAGATTGGACCAAGTTCTTTAGGTTTCTTTAATAGACAATTTAAATCCCAAACGGTAAGAGATAGAATAACACTTTAAATTAGAAAGTTGTTGTCAGAATGTTATTTTTTGATTGGTTAATTATAAAACGCGTTATTAGCCATTATAGATTAAAATGATTCACCTTGTATAACTCAAATTGTAGTATCATTTTAAATGAAAAACCCTTTATATATTGTACAATTAAAATAAAATATGTTACAATAAAGAGATGATACTGTTTCAAGTGTTATATAAATTATTGAGCGCCTTATTAATTTAATCATTTAGACTGATGTTGTTTTTTTTCTTTATATTTCGTTCATTATTTTCTTCAAGTGGCAATAATAATAATCATTATAATAATATATTTATATATTTATATATATATATACATACATAACATACATACACTACATATACATATAATAATAATTATATCAATCGAAGCGGAACTAAATGCACACATATTTATTGTCTAGATGCAAAGAGAATGCATAAAATAAATATATTATGCGTGCGCATTTCAAGTAACATACATGTATAAGTATGTACACTACATTACATTACATTGTGGCAAGGCCATCAACTTAGAAATGTTACACAAATATACATTATATTATCTATGAATATGTATACTATTATTTTATTGTATTATAAATATTAAATAAATAAATATTCACAATGTAAACTCAATTCAGGAGTTTCTAACTCTATAATCGGATAGTTTGGAAGGAAAGAGCACCATGTTCATTTCTTCAAAAATGTCTTACATATATACACTATCGCCTTAGACATGGCTGGATCTTTTAATTATTGTGCATTTAGATCAAAAAATGATATTTCAATAAAATAATATTACAGAATTTTAGGCGATATCTCAAAAACTTTCCATTCAGACTTTTCAAATCTTAATTCCCGAACTAAAAAAAAGAATATTATAAGTTTGATCGCTATGTGTGTAAGTCGGCCTGTCTGTCTGTAATATCGTAGCGCCTAAGCGAATGAACCGATATTGATTTGTTTTCTTTCGTTTTAAAGATAATTTAATGAAGAGTGTTCTTAGCTATGTTTCAAGTACGAGTTTTAAGTTCCGTATCCGAAAAAACTAAAAAAATGGGGATGGTCTTCAAAACCTGCTCTGTTTGGAAAAGGCTTTAACCAAAAAGGTAATTGAATGGAGAGTGTTCTCAGATATTTGAGGCGATATACATTATGATACGACTCCACATTACCTATATAGTATTTCTTCACACTTGATCGAAAGTCTTTTGTTTCATTATTTTCAAACAAGTTTAATAATTTTATTTTAAATTTTTAGTACTTACGAAGTTACATATATTCACGTAGATTTTGATAGAATTTTTTTTTACATACCTGAAATTAAGAAAAACGATTGAAATTAGAAAATTTTCTGTAAAATTATTATTTTTTTGTTTTATTGTGAAAAAGAGTATTTACATGTAACCAAAGTATATGTATGTATGCATAAATTGGTCGTTATAGCCGATACAGTGGATTTAAATTCCAATGATTATTGGTCGCTATAGCCGATATGTCGTTATAATCGATATGGTCTATTTCAAAGTTATAACCGTTTCGCTATTATAACCAATTTGTGCTTTAATAAATATGCTTAAGAAACTAAACCTAATTTCCAGGTCAAACTGCACAGATAAAATAATATTTTGAAATCTTTAAGATTAGCCATAAATATAATTGACAAAAAATCGTCAATATCCAAGAAAGACACCATTGCGTTCTTCCTACATTATAAATTTTGTAAATATAAAAACAATAAGTTTTAAATTTCATTAAATTGGAAAACAAATAATTCACAAAAAGCCTAAGTATCGGTTATTTATATGAAAAATAATACATAAATTATTAACTAAATATTATTACGAAACAATGAAATCTATTAATAAATTGTGCCAACCGCTAACTATAATTATGAAAACAATTATATTATTAATAGTCATATAAATAATATTTGTAATTCGTTTTTATAGTTCGAACAATAAGACAAATAGTACAGGACGTACCAGAAACATTGATAATTGGTATCTTACTAATAATAAATCTCTCTTCAATCACCAATACTCTAACTAGAGTCGTTTCTGTTGATAAAACAATAAAATTGATTAACTTTGCATTATTATATCTCAATAATGAAACTGTCAATAATTTTGTTTTTTTTTTTATAATTCCGAACATACATAATCAATGTTCAGTTAGTTTTTTGAAAATATCTGAAGGTTCGTCCTTTACTAGACTTTTCCAGAATTAAAAAACTTGTTAAAAAAACAACCTCTCCTGTTTCCCTCATGTTAATTATACGAACTTTTATTAAATTTATCTCGAGTTAGAGACAGTCAATTGATCTTATATTTTTATGGTAATTGTATTATAAAATCCTTAATAAAGTAAAAAACAAAATTTAGAATTTTCTGACACTATGCCTATAGTGAGCCAACAGTTGAACAGGCTCAATTACAGTAATAAATAATTTTGTTATTTTTTACTTGAGAAGAAAATCTTGAACACATTTTGTAATTGTGTATGTACTAATTCTAAAATAAATAAATCAAAAAATTGCATAATACATTAACAGCTTATCTATAAATATATAGGAGACTTTCTATAGATATAGATAGATAGATAGATAGATAGATAGTCACTCATCACGATATCTCTGGAACTATAAGACCTAGAGACTTGAAATTTGGGAGGAATATTCCTTTTGCCAAGTAGAGGTCAGCTAAGAACGGATTTTACGAAATTCCACCCACAAGGAGGGTTGCGGGGGTGTTCATGAATAAAAAATTCATATTTTTCAATTATGGCTTTTAATAGTTCAAAACTTGGTCAGAATGTTTTAAATTACATTTAGAAATTTTTTTAACCTTCGGAGGGTAGAAAGGTGTAGCGAGAAAGTGGGAAGGAAATATCGAATATTTACAAATATACCTAAGTGGGGTATCAAATAAAAGAGCATGACGTGTACATTACAAAACTGTTATCCAACGCAAGGAAATGTGGAGGGAGGGGTGCAAGTGGGGATGTTGCCCAGCAAAGCGGGTATATTTTACGCCACGCAAAGCGGGCGGGTAACAGCTAGTAAAATATATGCACAAATGAAAACACAAGCAGCACTAATGCCATTCATGCATACTCAAAGCCTTAAACAACATTAAAATTTCGATTGTTTTCAAAATAAAATATACGGATTGTATTTTAAATCATTTGATTTATAAGCAAAATTTAAGAGAACACAATTATGTTAATGAAATTTATAATTTACAAATCCAACATAGCTGACTTTCGCAAAAAAAAGGCGTTACTTTCGTCGCCAAATAACGATCACATACTTCCTAATTTTTAAATAAATACATAACCAATACGACTGTTGTCCAATAGGACAATAAAAATAAAATTTTTTTGAAATCAACCTAATTGTTGTTACTTAATTAATTTAGTGTCAGGCATCGTAAAAAAAAATATTTTAAATGGGCTAAAAGATATGAAAATAACAATTTTTGCGATTTGTAAATTCAATACTAGTAATATTTTCGTCAACCAAACAGTTTTAATTTCGAACTGTATACTTACTTGATTACGGCAATATTGTGTCCTATTTTAATTATATTATTCACCTACACATCATAAATAATACAGAAATTTATTGTGTAAATATCACTGTTATTTAATGCTATTCAACTTAATATTATTACTGTTAAAATTGGGTTACACACCTGTGAAAAAGCAAAATAGTATGATATAATAATGCATTGATCATTATGTATTTACATTATATATTTTTAAAGTTTACTTAATGTTCGCAATGTTATAATACACGTAAATATCATGTAAGATTGGCGAATCATAATGATCCAAGCATAAAAAATGATCCATGTTTCAATTTCAAAAATTTTTTCAAAATGATCTCAAATTTAAACCATTTTAAACATAGCAGAATGTTCTAGAGAGTTTTGAAACTAATTTTCATGAGAGACATTACAAGGAGAATCATTTTAATAAAACTACAATAAATTAATATTTTCGTAAAGTAACGCATAATATGCATATACGCGTTCTTTTATTATGCATACTGCAATAAACTAGTCGTCAACAATATGCGTGATTGAATAAATAATGTAATTATGATTTACTTTGTTGATACTTGTTAAAACTACCTCTAGTTTTATACATTATCATATTATATGAACCTATTAATGCATAGACGACGAACATAATAAACAAATTAATTCCCAGCACAGTCTATTCAACTTTTTGAATGAAATAACTGAATGTTTGAAATTATACAGAACAGTGTGTATCTATATATGAGTGAATCCAACTCACTGACTCATCGTTTACCGATGTTGTTTTTACCTTCCGTTTGCTTCTTGTTTCTACACTCTATACAATACCATAGTATTGATCTGATGAGATACCCCCACAGTTGCTGATTAAAAGGTGTGGTTCTTTCTATCTTAAAAAGTAAACCAGCTATGAAATTTTTTAGATAAAAAGTTCAAAAAACATAAGAAAATTCGACATTAGATTAGATATTAATTTTCAAATAGAAAATTATTTCGTTCATTACTACAATATCGTAAAAAGTTTTGGATTATATGCACGGGAAGAGTATTTTAGTAGTAAAATAATGTATAATTTATAACTATACTGTTAGTCTAGTAGCGGTATAAGGTCGATATTCATCCATCTGATAACCAGATGAGGCATAGTTTTTAGAAAATTTTATTGATTTATAAACACTCCAAACACACAATTTTTAATTAAATTAATTTTAATCAATTTCGTAATTATCGTTCTTCTGATACCAATTTCGATTGGTTAACAAATCGGTGTAGTTACCTATATTGACTTACCTGTTCATATGGTATGAAAAAATCTACATCGGTCTATTAACCAATCGAAATTGTCCGATGAATGTCCAACAGAAAACTATGATAGGTGTTTATAAATCAATATAATTTCATAAAAAATATGTCTGATCTGATTATCAGATGAGATTCTGTTAATATAGTTATTTCTCTTCATTTACAATATTCTTACTTCTGTTCAAGAATAAAATTGTTTAACTTTGCTTTAAAATGTCTCAACAATAATCAGTCAGTTATTTGAGAGCTGCCAGTTTCTTCTTTAGAATTAAAAACTTGTTAAAAACACAGCCTCTTCAATAAATTAGTCAATGATCCGATCCGTGTTAATGATCGGAACTTTAACTAAATGTATCTCGAGTTAGAGACAGTCAATATACTTTTTTTATGGTAGTTGTTTTATAATATCCTTAATAAATTTAAAAAAGTTGATATTTTTTGAGATTATGTCTATTTCGGAATAGCAGCCTTAATTATGTTGTACAATAAGTGCAGGGACTGAGAAATTATCAATTTCAGGCATCATTGATGAAATCAAGTGAAGCAGAGAATTTCCAATCTCTAAAAATTTTAAACCAAAATCGAACTAATAACGCAAATATATCTATTTTGCCAACGCATAATAAATATGCGTTGTTGATTCACCCCACACTTGACTGTTTTGTCTACATGTCGTCCGTTTTTTACTCTAGAATTTCATTTTGATATAAAAAGTGTTTGTGGATTTTAAATATAATTTTAAAATCGTAGGCATTAACTGGTTTACCATAAATGGTAACTTGCAAATTTTTTTTGTTACCTGACTGCTTACATCTATGAACGGGGAATAGTTACTTGATACAATCTACTCCATTTTTGATTCATGCTGATAAAATTGGCCATATGGTTGTATGGACAACAAAATTTCACTTCACGCAAATACTGATTTTATAAATTACACTATCGGTTTGTAAGATTGTAGCCTTCTAACAATATTGTAAAAAAGTTTTGGATTATATTCACGGTAAGAGTATATAAGTTTGTAGTGAAATAGTGAATAATTTCTAACTATACTGTACAGCTGAACAGTTGTTATTTTGCGAGATGAGTTTGTTTAAAATTCTGTTACGGTAGTTATTTCTTTTCAACTACAATCGATTCAGTTCAACAATAAAATCTTTTAACTTTGCATTATTATATCTCAACAGTTGAACGATCAATAATTTTTGTTTTTCTTTTTTTAACTCAGAACAAATTCATTAATATCTTCAGTTAGTTTTCTGAACATTTCTAATAGTTTTTTCTAGAATTAAAAATCTGTTAAAACTCAACCAATAAAATCGATGCCAGCGGTTTCAATGAAAAATTTTGGCGATAAAGGAGGCAGTTATGACTAATTTGCAATTCTTTACATGTTAATGTTATAAAAATGTCAAATTAAAATTATTGAAAAACACTAATTAATTAAACTTAATGCATTAAAAATTGTGAAAATAATAAATCAAATTGCACAAATATTATTTTTCAAATGTAAACTATCATAATTATTTAGGTATTTAAATTTGTGAGACAATAATATTAAATTTTTAATGTAAATCATAAATGCAATCCATACAATTATATATGCATCCATACAATTCTATAATTAAAGTAGTGTATCGTTACCATGGAAACACCTCCAATAAAACTCACGCACGGTGCAAATAGCTCTCCGCGTTAATGATACGAAATTTAATTAAGTTTACCTCGAAATGGACAATCGATTTCAAAATTTTATGGTAATTATTTTATAATATCCTTAATAAGTATTTTAGAATTGGCTATATATAATGTGCATAACTTTGGTATTGTTTTGTTTGATGAAGTTTATAATTTTCTTTTTAAACAAAACTGAACATTTAACATCACAATTTAAATGTTATATCAATTTCAATATAATTTATAGTAATTTTTATTTCACAATAATGATTTTGCTGTTGTTTCATAGAGTTTAATTTAACACATGTGCAGTACACACAAGCAAGCGTATTTGATAATACGTAACTCTATACAATTCCGGTTCCATATACACGAATTCAATTTCGAATAAACATTATATGATTGTAATAATATTATGACACAAAAAGTTTTGAAAAATAATAATTTTATCGTTCAAAATAGTGTTTTTATTCCAATACTCGGAGTTTTTAAATTATTGAAGGTTGAATTATTTGATTGAATCATCTCAATCTTTCAAATTCAATTAAATCATTTTTTTGAAATGTAAGTATTCTGACTATTAACACTTATTTGGTTTCACTTTCACCTTCTAAGAGAAAAATCAAATTCAGTAACATCGAATGGTCACCAAAGTTGCAACGAGTGGGAGTAACACATATGTCTCTCTCTACTTATGATGATGGTCATATTGTAATCGAAATACATATTTATAAATTTTATCTATCGTTGGGGATCTAGGCATTTTTATTTCAAATATCTAGAATTCTCAATAATAGACATGTTGACTAAATTTTTTTAATCACTTTAGGTGAACAATTCTCGCTGCACGGGCAGAAAAGTGAAGTTGGTTTTTGAAAATTTTTAGAAGTACGCACAATATGCACGTTAAAAATTCCTAAACAAAGAGGAAGATATAGATTAGTGACGTCATTACCCGATTTCATCATAGAGATACACATAAAATACATTTGTTTTGTTAAAAGGAGATGGGCAACAATCTTTGAATGCTTATAACTTCTACGTTCTTTAATCAATTTTATTTTCACTTTTAAATTTAGTCATGGTATCAAGTCTAGTTTTACATTTTTATGCATAATATGGCAGGCAAATTCGACATCAAGCAACTACCGTATTGTATATTTAACACCGAGTATTAGAACTCTATCCACTAATACGATTGAATCATGCCATAGCAATACTTCTACAATGAATATTATTTATGATAAAATTGAAATTCAAAAATTTATTATATTTCTAGCTTCAATATTTACTAAATCCACTATCATAGTTTACCAATAAAATATAAAAGTTTATTTATAAAATTATAAGCGTAAATAATTTATATTTTTGTATTTACCATTGTGAGATTAAAATATAAGTGAAAAGTTAACCTATATTTTTTTTTATATAAATGTCATATAACTTTAAATAAAAATAGACAATAAAATTGAATAAAAATTAAATTATTATATTTATCAAATAGAAATTTGTTTATAATATGGGTTTAATGTTGTTTTCTGTGTGAAAGAATCCAGTTATTATTATTATTTTGTTTAATAATATTGTCACGTAGTACTTAATATTTCTTAATAAAAAAATATGTTGAAATATAGAGAAGGTGAAATGTCATCATTTTATATAATATTTCAATTTCTTTTATAAGATTTGGATGACCGACCAAAACTATTCATGACATATTACTTAAAATGTTTTCTGTTTTAGTTCATTGTACGGGGGTGTTATTAAATTATGTTGTGTAACTTGTAGAACGTGATAGTAATGATTAAAATAAGAGAAAAAGTTCATGTCAATATTTATTCAGAAATGCTTTCTTTTTTACAAAAAAAAAAATTAACAATTTTTTACGAAAAAGATTAAAACTTTGAGAAACCATTCGTTCAATTAAAACCAAAAAAATTTCGTATCTATGGATAATTTAGGATCAACATGCAAAATTCTAAAATCAGCTCATTTTACTATTAATTGAATATTTATTTGACTATTAGTTCCGTATCTTCAGAAGCGCTTCGAAATAAATACTATTCGTACAGGATTTTGGGTGCTGTCTCTCAAGTTATTTCCTGATTTTTGTATTTCTTGGATCTAAATTACTTTATAAATCAAACATCACCAAATTCGCAAACAAAAATTTTCGACTGTTTCAAAGAGTAAGAAAATTGCAAAAAGTCCGGGAAGTTTTTTTTCGAATTGAATAAATCAATTTTCCAGGCTAACTTTGAACCAAAGAATACAAAAAATAGAATCCCTTTTACGATTGGTCAAGCAGTTTTTGACATATAAACGGAAATCCTCCGTTCAATAGCAAATCAACAAAATAATCGTGTCTACCGCTTATTTAGGATCATTTAAAAATTTCAAAAACCAGCTCGTTTGCCTATTAGATTGCTTTTCATTCGACTATCAGTTTAGTATCTTCAGAATCGCTTCGAAATTATTGCTTTTCGTGCAAGATTTTGGGTGATATCTCTCAACTTTTTCTTCGATTAATTCAATTTTTTAATCTCCGAAATTAATCTTCAATTAACTTGATTTTTTTAAGAATTACCTTAAGAAAATTGTAAAAGAACAAAGGATTTTGAATCGAATTGAACAAAAATCAATTTTTTATAGTAACAATAATAATAATGGGGTTCAACCTTCGTTTGTCAGACATCTATCTATAACAGAGGCCACCCACATCATTATTTTTAATCTTTATTTATTTTAAACTACATCCGAATATACAATTAACTTTATGATGTGGGTGGAGCCGGTTACTTTGTTCTTATCCAAGCGACGACAGTATGACCCATTTACCGCCTTGTAATTGTAATTGATCAGATTGCCGCTACCTGAATTCGAACCCGCAACCTCCCAATCAAACGGTTCAATGCGTTATCCAATTTTCTTTGCTAATTTTGACTCAAAAAATACAAAAATCAAATTCAATTGTCGATTGGTCAACGAGTTTTTTAGATATCAACTGAAAAATGGTATGTCGATTACTATCCTGGAGGAATTTTTGGCGATAACTCAGAATGCTGTCGATGAATCGATTTTCGTAAGTTTATTACCGATAGGGAACGAAACAAACTAATAAAAAAGATCATGAAAAGAGTAAAAAATTTAGTAATTACTCAAAACATAATATTAAAAATTGTTTTTTGCTTTCTTCAAAAAATTTTCTAAATCCGCACTTTTATAACCACCCTCTTATTAAAACATAAAGCAATCATTAATGGCGTATCTACAAATGATTACACACTTATTATGGTCTACCTGCATAATCGTCACAAACAATTAAAAATAAATTTTTATATAATTCTTATGAATTTCACATATGAAACGAACAACAATTGCATTCACATCAAAACAAATTACATACCATTTTTTTTTTCTTTTAGATAATCAGATTGTCTTCTTTTTCAATGGAAGATTGTTATTATAAGACAAGACATAAGCGACAAACGATGACGGGGGCTGTCCTAAAGGTAAGTAGTTATAGTAGCTACAACTATAGCTGGCCAAAGCAGAGAGACTCAAGAGTCAGAATCAACTTACTTATTAAAATAAGAGAATTTATGTGGGATTTCCTTTATGCAACAGATTTATATGCGTTCTGAGTCATAATAATAATTATCATCATAATATAACAAACAACCTTTTCTTGTAGCTCACCACACGTTTTACTCACGTTCACGTATACAATATAACATTAACAATAAGATAATGTACCTTTTGATGCCGGACAAAGTCCAATCGTTATGCACTTACTAATACAGAATGAATCAGGAATATTAAGCGGATACAACAGTGCTCAATATAATACACGAGTTTATTAGCTTGGCCTTCATGCATCTATGTAAACCGGATAAATGACCGAGCCTTCAACCGTTTCCGTTTGATTGCTAGACTGGGATGTTGCGGGTTCGAATCCAAGCAGTTAGATCAATTAGAATTAATGGGGCGATAAATTGATCACACTGTCTCGCTTGGATAAGAACGAAGAAACCGATTCCGCATACATCATAAATATAATTATATGCCTATGTAATAGACGTGTTTGTCTGAGGAACGGAGGTTAAACTCGGAATGTTACGGAATCCTTCAACGTAATTTTCCCAACTTGTAATCAGAGAGTGTAGTGGCAATGGTGACCGCACCTAATGCGGAATGCTGTGAGTTCGAAGCCCATTAAAATTAAATAATTTTTTAATAATTCTACTTTGTTACTCAAAGAGGACACATCTTTTACTGAACGAGACTAAAAAATGAAAAATTAAACTAAAGTTTAAAAATAGTAAAAACCACGCTTTATTGTCCTTTAAAGTTGAAAGTAATTTAATTATAATGTAAAATTTAAAGCGTGGGATACTCGATATCTGTCCAATCAGCTAAGATAAAGAATGAGTGTAGAGAGCTTCCCACGCTTTGAATTTTACATTTCAATTAAATTTATTGTTACTTTTAGTGAAATAAAGTCAATTCTAGTAGCTCGGTTCGTTAAAGCGTAACCAATTCTGTTCGCGGTATGCACAGGGTAGCGGGTTCGTGGGGCGCTCAATATCTGTCAAATCAGGCAAGATAAAGAATGAATGTAGAGAGCATCCCAATGTTGTATATCATAAGCCACACTTGGAACCTACTGATCTTAAGCAATACTTTTGACTTTCATGAATCATGTTGTACATAAAAGACTATGAATATAACACCCCACTTCCTTTTACAGCCATTTAAAAGTCATTTAAATTGTTTTTAAATGAACATTTAAAAAAATCATTATGAATGTTCATTTTAAAGTTTTCTTATGTACTTACTATAAAATGGTAAAACAATTAAAATTATAATAAAACTTCCGGTGTTACACACATTAAAGAGGGAGTTTCCGATAATAAAATTCCGATAAATTAAATCATACAATTTTTATAAACAATATTATCTCACTTGGATAACTTTTATATAAGAAAATGTTGTTAAGTTGCACTTCCTATTCCCGGATATTGATTTTTATCAAGTTTGCAATATACAATAAGCTTCTTACTTTCCTATGATATATATAATCTTTGATGTTTTATGTTCCTTTTATATTGCCTTAATTTTTTTCAATTTCAAAATAATTTCCTAGAATATTCATAGGCTTACGTAAATACTGAAATTCATCCCCAAAATTACATATTATATCGCCTTTTCAGAACACTAAAGTAGTAATCAAGAGACAGTTCGTATTTCTCATTAAGTTATTCTCGAACTTTTCGACGATATTACGTATTATATTAAATTATACGATAACCTTTCTTGAAATTGGTACCATTATGTAATCCATATAATACAGTTCTTATCGCATTTATTAATTATCGTAATTTATTTATTTATAAAAATATTAAATAGGTTTTCCTACAACGTTTTAACGATGAATTTTATGAAACAAACAATAATTATGTCCTTGAACAAATCAAAAACAAGTCAAAACAAATAATTGACTGAGTTAATTGTTGAATACCTTGTATAGAAAGAGTTGAATGACAGTGCATGTATAATTTCTTATAAATTAGAAGAACCAACCAAACGTGGTTTTTCGGCCGCCATTTATTTGGTTTTAGAAAATTTTTGAAAATTAATTCTAAAATTTTTTTTCGTTTTTCGAGATAGTTTCACAAGACTAGTAGTTGAAGCTACTTGCAGTTTTTCAACTCTATCTAGACACCAAAGCTTTGTTCTAATTTGCTCTCTCACGGGTTAACATTGATGTTTACAAAAAATGTTTCAAACAAAAGTTATTTATTTTTTTATAAGGAACATTCTTTATATTTAAAATTTTGTTCTATATCTAACGGTTTAAAAATATGGGTCCTACGGAACCAAGACCCAATTGATCTATGTTGCTCACACATAACCTCAACCAATTTTTTTTGTCCCGAGTACCTTCTCTATAAAAATTTCAGCTGGATATCTCTTATTATTTTGCCACAGGCAGACTGACAGACAACCGGAAATGTACTAATTAGGTGATTTTATGAACACCTATACCAAAAAATTTATTCGTAGCATTAATATTTTTAAGCGTTCCAAACTTGGGTCTAAACCTAGCATACTTTGATATATATTTCATATATACAAAGTATAATTAAATTGAACAACTTGTTGATTAAATAGTTCGATTCTTCGATTAAGAAATTGAAAATATATATGAGCTAGTTGACTTGAACTAAATTTATTTTTAATATTTCTAACACATAAACATACATACTCAAATTAAAGATCAATATTTTAGATACTAAGGACTAATTACCATTTATATTGTGCGTTGCGTAATCAATCAATGTAATAATTCATAAGTGACCTGAATGTTTCTATTCGTCTATAGTTTATATATTTATTGTTTATTGTTATACTTTAGTTCAAGGGCTATTTTATATTTAGAATATTTTGAAATAATTTATGATATCTATGTATTATAGTTTAAGGATGACATTGATACAAGGACATAACATTTTTTTGTATTTAAAATAGGTTATTATTAGGCATCATAAAATATATTAATTTTTCAGAGGTTAATAGGCATATTGATTAAAAAAAATTATTTAAACAAGTGAAAGCAATCAACTGACTGAGTTAACTGTTGAAATACCATGTAAAGACTGTTTTGATTACACTGTCACATTACACATACATACATGTCACATATACATAACTGATAAATACACACTATATAATTTGCGCCTAATTTGCTCTCTCACGGGTAAACACTGATGTTTAAAAAAAATGTTTAAAACAAAAGTTGTTTAATTTTTTATAATAAAAATTTTCTACATTTAGAGTTTTGTTCTATCTCTAACGGTTTACATAATGGGTTCTACGGATCCAATACCCAATTGACCTATGTTGTCCATTTACGAACAAACTTCACTTTTTATGCCCTAAACACGCCGTAAAAATTTCAGCTTGATATAATTTTTCGTTTTTGAGTTATCGTGTTGACAGACAGACGGACAGACAACCGAAAAAATTATAAAAATTTATTGAATTCAAAATATTTGAAAAAAATCTTTTCATTTTAAAATTTTTGTAATTTTAATTAATTTCAAATTCAAATGTTTCCGAGTGTCAACTTATAGGATCCAGAAAAAGCACAGATTTGTCATTAGCAATTTTTTATCTTGTTGGAAATAAGTCCAAAAAATACGCTACTTTTATCCCCAGTATACGAATTATTAAAAAAGAATTTGAATTAAAAAATTTTATATTATATTTTTTAAATGCGTTTCATCATTGAGCAATTTTCAAAAACACTTTTTTCGAATTCATATTTAAAAAAAAAATGAATCATCACATACTTTGCATAAATTACAAAATACTCATAAAAATATATTTAAAATCTCATAATACCACACATAAGACATGCCTAAATATAATATGCATTGAAGGATATGTCCTATGGTTCTTTCTACACCTCTAAATTTGATGAGTCACACCGTTTACAAAACAATTCTGATGAGAATAATGCTTCGTAACCTCTATATACAAACTCTAAGTAATTTTTAATCATTTGCTTGCTCGATATAATAAAACTGCAATTAACAAGACGGAAAAAGATAATATCAAAGTGAGTTATAAAGCTACCAGGAGTAATAAACGAAACTGTGCAGTCGGAATGAGCTTTCAAAAATCGCAACTGTAATAGGGGATAATTCTAATGTTGAATTGACCATATTACCCATAAAAATGTAAAACTATACTTGAAACCATAACTAAATTTGAAAGTGAAATTAAAATTGATTAAACAACGAAGAAGTTATAAGCAATCAAAGATTGCATTCAAAGGTTTTCCATCTCCTTTTAGCAAAACAAAATTTTATATGTCATCTCTATGAGGATACCCACGTATGAAGTCACTATTTGGTATCTTCCACTTTGTTTAATTAGGAATTTTAATCGTTCATATCTTGCATTGTAGTAAAGATTTTTTAAAACCAACTTCACTTTTCTATTCGTGAAGTGAGAATTCTTAATCAAAAGTGATTAAAAAAATATAGTCCGATTCCCTAAAATTCATAAATTATTCATTTTTACCTAAGAATGGGATGTGGAGAAACATTTACCAAAGGAAAAATTTTGTATCTATTGCCCAATAATTGAAAAAATGTAAACCCAAATTTATTTGGTAGAAAACATGCTATTGTTGTGATCTGTGTATGGCGATAATATTTAAAAAAATTATAAAATATTATAATTCCCATAATGTTTCAAATATTTTGATCCACAAATAAATAAAAAGTGTAACCTTTGGTGAATAACCTCCGATGTCTGCTTGTTGATTTCAAATAATGTTAAGAAGAAAAGTCGTAAAAATTTTGCGTAGATGATTGACTTTTAACAAATAAAAAATAATAATGTACAACCTTAAAAATGACCTTTAAATGTCATTGTTTTGAACAATTTTATTCAAAAAATAAATAAAATTGCCCACATTTATTTATATTTTTTGAGTGATTTTATGTGAATTTGTATCAAATTGATTATGTTTGTTCAAGTAAAACATGGAAAAATACAAAACAACTCAAATTTCGATATTGTAGTTAAGATTTATAACCACTTTATTTCTCATAGAGTTTATTTGAACTTGAAATAAATTATTTTTATTTGTTTGTAAAATGTGAAAAATTATTCTAATTTAATGCTACTGCAGTTCATATTTCCTTGGAAAAAATTTATAATATACACACGTTTTCATTTAAAATAATATTTAATATTAATAGACTAGCCTCTAGCCCAAAAAATGAGTCTAGACTCTGATCTTGCCACCACTCAACTTCTCTAAAAAAAAATTTCTAGCCAGCTCCGACAATTTTCATTCATGGTAACTTCGATAAAATAATTTTTAACGAAATACAACGACTAAATTTTTTTCTAAAATTTAAGCTGCGTTTATGCCAAACGAAACTAGAAGAGCTATGTAAATTTTATATGAGGAATTACTGACTGAGTAAATTTAAAACGGTTGTGTACAAGGGTCGAAGATTTAATATGCATAGACTTTTTTTTAATTTGCCTGCTTCGTCCTACAATATGAATAAGTTCTGACGCCATTTATTATTGTTCTTTTGCATCTTTTATCGATAGTATAAGCATCGTCAAGATTAAATTTGCGTAAAAAAAAAAAAAAAAAAAAAACTCGTTAAATCGTTTTTATTCAAAGTAAACGTAAATGAGAATTAATCAATCCATTTTAGGGTTAGAGAAGGAGCCTATAAACTCTTTTTCAATTTCGTACAACAATTCAACTATATATTTCAACTATTTTCCCACATCTATAAATATTTTTGACATTCAAAAAATATATTACAAAGTAGGAGTTATCAGTAAGGTCGTTTTACATCCACAAAACAAAATGCTAAGCTGTCAATGACTTTCATTTCCAAGGTATATTTCCTCGTTGAATTTTAGGAAGACGATTTAATTTATCATTTCATGTCCCATTTCTTTCCCATTATTACTTAAAGCAAAATTTTACTGGCCGTTTTTAAGATTTGAAATAATCCTAATCGGAACATACAAAAAATAACCTTTGCGTGAGATATTTTAATAGAATCAGGTCTTCAGAATTAAATTCAAGAGGCTCAGATAATTTCTTTATCATTTTTTTCTGAGCTAAACCCAAATTTCCTGATATTTCCAAGTTTACAAAATTCATTGCCACCAAATTTTTCAGCAGCAAAATTATAACTTCAAGTTCTTAAAATATATGAAGATGGTAAACAATACTAAATCCTTAATGAAACAAATGCAATGTGCGCTTCAATTATACATTGTTTTAAATTCAAAGATAAATACCAGACCGTGGGAAGATATTTTTTCATGTATATTATAAAAAAAACACCGTAGAACATTATAAAAATTTAAATAAAATATTATACATGTTAAAAAAAACACAGGAAGAAGTAATTTCTCCATTCATATGTATAAAATACTCTTGAAACTCTCTTATCTGTAACAAGTGATCTACTTTGAAAAAATGAAAAATTTTTACATTCCAAGTGAGTGGTATTAATACCATTTGTCTACTAATTATAAATACAACTAATGGTTTGTTAGTATGGTTTATTTTTAATTGTAATTATTTAATTAATTTGTAATCAACAAAAATTATAAATTTCTAAATTAATTAACAGGTAACGTGTTACCATATATTTTGTGTTTCATTGAACTCAACTTTGCAAGTGAATTAAAATTATAATTTTATTCAAATTTTTACGTTATGTTTATTAAATGTAATTAGGTATTGAATTAATTTCTAATAAAAACAAGATGAATTTATTAAAATTGAATTTAAGGTTGATTAGAAGATGAGATTTTTCAAAATATTACAGTTAAATTAGTTGCAGGGCCATGGTTTTGGAGGCGCCGTATTAGCCAATGGCCGGATTACCTGGAGTTCACTGTAGTATATTTTGAAAAAAGTGTAAATATGGTTTTTTCCACATACTCCATTCATTTATTTTCCTGTTTTTTGAAATGTTTAAAAATTTATAATCTAAAATACTTTCTTACTCATTTTCCGTCACTCAAATTTGTAGCTCGAAATAAAAAAACAACATACCTGAAACAAAGAAAAAGAAATTTTTAGTTAAAATATACTTGCGACGCAAATTTTATATCTCTTGGATGAAAATTGAAATTTTTATAGGAGTTAATTTTTAGGATCAAACAAATCTTATTTTTCTACATATGTCAACATGAACATCGTGTCCGGTAATCGGAAATTAAAAGAAATCTTAAAGTCATGTTCTTTTTATACAAAATACAACCCTGTGAACAGTAATTACCTAGATTTTAAGTAGTGATAGATACTTAATCTTAAACGGAAATAGCACCATGTTTTCTACCTATAATTAATGTACTACACTGTGCCAAAAAGAAAACCGTTTATCATTTAAATGAGATAATAAAGGATAACATTATTCCTGTTTAATAAATAATTACACACTATCCTTTACTATTTACACTTAGTGTACTACATCGTCATTACAAAAAGAACTTTTATAATTGTCTTTCAAATAAACTATGGTTAAATTTTGGTATAGACCACCAATTAATATTTGTTTTAAATTTATCTTTCATGTTTTGGCAGGTAAGAAACAGCCCAATAAATAAAAACTTTGAACCAATTTCAACAAGTCAAGCCATACGTAAATAAATTTATTCAACAGGTAAATATAATATTATATCATAACTAACTAAAAAAAAAAAAAAAAAAAAACCAACTCTAAACATATAATTTGCGACAAAAATTTAACTTGGGTGTTGACTATTTAATTGGGCTCGATAATAGATTAATGTATGGATGGAATGCTTACTTATTAAATACGAAAGAGACCTTACAACCGATATAAAAAGAAGCAAGCATAGACTGAGTAGTCAGTAGTATATAAAAGTATAATTCTCTCACTTTAGTAACGGTAAATTGCGTATCGGTATATGGTAAGATTTTTTTTTAATACTATCATCAACGGAATCTCTTCATGTGTGTACAAATATTAATATTGAGTCAACTTCGTTGTCTCCTCGATTGTAGGTACACTCACTGTCAGAAAAAGTGCCACAGTTAAAACCATTCTAAGCGTACGCATCATATGTTATGTTATAATAGTAACACTTAGAATGTTTTAAAACGAGCATTTTTTGTGACATTGAGTATACATGTTAATAGTTCATTCGCTGTAGCAAAATATATAGATCGTAAGATGATGCCATGTTGGGTCGCCTCTTCTATCCGCTCCTGAACCGAAGCGAAGTGTTGCCTTTGACTCGGCTACAAAAAAATACCTTTTTAGCGAACTCGTACAAGGCGAGGAAATGCGAGACACCACAAGGAGACTTTCCATGTTTTAAAACAAGTTAAAAGTATTCAATCAAATTAAGATTTTCGAATAGAGAAAAACGATTAATGTCTTGGAAACAAAAAGTTAATTTTTCGACATATTATCCTCATGTCTGCGCATTGCCAACTCCCTTCGAGAAAAACGAAATTGTGTCACTAACTTTTTTCAGACTAATTTTCATATGAATGATAACTCTAAAATAGATCTGACTGAACAAAAAAATTATTTAATTTATCTTCTAAACCAGTAAAGTTTATACGTGGCCAAATGTATTATGTTTGGAACCAAGATGTTGTGGGTTCGATTCTCTTCAACAGCAGTTTATTAATTATAATTGAGGCTATAGGCGCAAAAGTAGAAACAGCTCAATGATAATCAAAAAGAACAAAAATACCGAAACTTTAATATATGATCTGTTGGTACATTTAATTTATTAGAAGTTGATTGGCGTGCTTATTTTAATTTTTTTTTTCCAGATCCATCGACCGAATATGAGGAAAACAATATCAATCCACCTTGTGCATAAGTGGCTACGTATAAATCCTAATACACAAACTATTCTCAGAATTTTGATAAAATTTCTGTACATCTGTGCACAACGAATGAACTATACCTTGCAAGCATCTAGTTATCAATTTAAAAGTTTTTTTTTAGAATCCATTCACAAAAACCAAGCCAACGCACATACAGCATATATTGTATAATTTATGTAAAATGGACAATAAATTTGTATACCGTTATTTTTTTGTATTAAGAGAACAACAAATCATTTGTGATTATGTAACTAAGTATTTTCATTTATAAAAGACAGTACAAAGTGTTTTTAAAATATTGAAAATAAAATTATTTCCGGAATAGAACGTATATACGTTAATACTCAAGCACGAAGGCGAACATCAAACCACAACGAATTTTAATTATAAATTTTAAATTCATCTCCAATTGGATGTATTTAGAAACTTTTTATCTTTTGAGTTTTTATACTATGTCAAAATTTATCGTACTCCATTCAAAATTGGAGATATAAATTTATTCTCCGACTTTTTTGGTCTATGTGGAAAATGACCAAACGCCAAAAAATCGATATATATCCTTGACATTTACTCAATCCACAGAATAAGGTAATTCAAGTTTTCTTTGATTCAATGTTGTAAATTAATTCATATTTTAATCGCTAAATATATTACACAAAATTTCACCTTCAATATTTTACGAACTTGATTTGGTACTATTTTTTATGAATTGTTTACTCAACATTATTTTTATGGACAATAACTTTTTATAAATTTATTTACATGTTTGTTTTGGCTTGTTTATGACCCATCTTTTCTACATAATATTTACAAAAAATAATAATAATAATAATAAGGAATTGTGGGTGTTTTATAATTGACAAAATTATATATTGCAAAAAATTTCATAGACAAATATAAATGATTGTAAAAATTTAATCAATTAAAACGCCTTCAAATTGTAGAAATTAAAAGAATTATATAGTTTTCCATTATTTTTTCAAGGAAAATAACACGATTAATTTCAATCTTTTTTGATAACTATGTCATTTAAGGTTAAAGTAATAAATATGAACGGAAAATTTATGGTAGAAACTAGAGTGATACCCACCCGCTCCGCTGGGTTTAAATGTAAAGATTGATAAAGATTGCTCTCGCTTATCCTCTTTCTATAACACTCGAAGAATGGTAAGAATTGTTTAACACAGGTAAAATATATGTATGTTCATTGAGTATATCAGAAAAGATGGCCGTGAAATATTTTATATTGATTATTTTTACAGAAATCTATAATTTATGTCAAATGACTACTTTTACAGAAATCTGTAATTTATGGTAATGTCAAATTAAATTAATTTTTATATTTTTTAATTAATATATCTTTATAAATTATATCTCATGTGTTATTCTGAAGTATGAGCTATATTGCTGTACAGTTTCATTAAAAACCATTCGCTAGTTATAGTGTTAAAGCGTAGTAACAAACAAAGAAACAAACAAACATGCTTACTTGCGTATTTATAACATATAGAGATTTCACACACAAACACGTATTTTGTCAAAAAATCAATTCACTCAGAAAAAGTAAGCAAAATTTATCAAAACTTGAAATTTAAAAATAAAATCATTTTAAATATCATAAATGAAATTCCAAACCAATTGATCGTAGGTTCAAATTTCAAGTTAATTCGCTTTTAATTGATTCTATTTATGCTATTTTTCGTTCCCCGTGAATTTTCGAGATCGACTATGAAATATAATAAGCCTAAAATGCATTTTGGGCGTTCGAAGTTCCAAAAAAGCCTATAATACAGTGATGATATTTATAATACGATTTGTCGACTACATAAAATTATTCTTGCTATTTTGAATTAAAATTTTAAACATTATTATTTATTATACTATTATACTTTTAATTAACAGTTAATTTAAAACAATTGTTTAGTTACGATTCTAAATGTGTTTCTAGAACATTTTGAGGTCTAAGTTTCCTTCGTACAAAAAAAAATATGTTATGTACCTTATTTATGAATTTTTTTTTAAATCTTAAATTATATATATTTAATAAAATTAATTGCAATACTATACATAATAATATCAATTATTATTGATTAATTACTGTAATTAAATAAATAGTTTCATGATAATTTATAAAAATTAAAAATATATTTTCATATCTGTTGTAATATCAAAAATTAACCCCAGTTCTCTTGCAATTCATTGTGTTAATTTTTAGTTCAAAAATTGTATATTCCAAAAAATTTAAGGCTCTCAAGACCCATGCAGGAAATCCATATTTTGATACTGTTAATACAGTTTCAAATAAATAAGTTATTTTTATCGGATTTCCACATATTTTTTTTAAAGTTACACTTTTTTAATCATTGGGAGAAAATACAAAGTGTTATCATTCGAAAGGAAAAGCTTTTCCATAGATATTCATAAATGAGTCTGTTTCAATGTTTCAATTAAAAATAGGTAAAACAAAGGAAAAGTAATTTTCTCGTAACAATGCGATATTTATCTGAGCCAAGATACTGATCTCTGTTATGCCAAGAGGAAGATGGGTTCAAAGATAAGAAAGGAAATTTATTTCGTTGCTTTATAAACACAATTAGAAGAACTTTATCCACAAACAGCACTAGCAATTGATTAAAAAATTGAATCGAACATTGCATTTTTAATTTTTCAAGAATTTTTATTTCGATAACTAAGCGTCTATAGAAAAAATAACAAGAGTACTTTATTGCTTAAAACTGATCAAAATATATAAAAATTATTTTTTATTTTGAAAAAATTCATAATTTTGTACTTTGCATACCTCCTTTGGCACAATGCGCTAAGAAGCACACACTACGTTAATTAATTATCGATTCTACTATTAGCCCCTAATCTCAATAAGTATTAGACTAAGGTACCCGCTTCCTAAAATTTCCACATTTAGCAGTATATCTTGGATTTTCGTCAAAAATTGATCAGATTTAGACTAGTGTAAAAGCATATGGGCCATCATATTGTAGAACTTTAGTTTGCATATTTCCGAAAATTCTAGCATAAATTGAATAAATAAATATTGAAAGTATGTAGACATTTCTAAATAGACTATAATAAAATAATTTATCTGAAACAAAAATATATTCATTTTTGTTTGGTATGGAATGGATCAAAAATTACATACATAAAGAAAGTAGTTAAAGACTCTCTACGAGTGAATACAGAAGATGTGATCATGGCATGGTTTGTGTATGTATACTACACACACATACGTTGATACGCACATTGTATCAACACAGCAGCATATAAGCCACGACGGCCCAGCGACCGACCGATCCACAGCCGGCGGGTTTGACCGTCTGACCGATCTATCGATTTGTATATTATAATATTGCATTTACTTCTTTCACGTATACCATCCTCTGTTCATCAGATTCACAGTATGTGTGTATGTATAAAAAATAATACGCGTAATCACCTTTTGCAGAATAACCTGGTGATTACTAGTTTTCAAATATTTCTTTTGTTGATCAAAATTTTTTTGATTGGGTGTTTTTTTTAATTAAACATTTATTGTAATTAAATTAATTGTTTTTATTATTTCAAATTAATCTTCAAACATATTTGTAGGGAAACTACTTTTTATTGGTTTTAATCATTTAACTTGTCCCAGCTTTTTGAATTTTTAGAGAATTAGTACCTATAAGTTACAACAATCCAATTAATTTGATTATTAAACAAAAAGTTAAGAATTGCCAAAAATGGATTCGAAAAAACGTTGTTTGTATGTGATTTAATCATTAAATATTACTCTAATTTTTGTAATTTTTTTGGTAAAAATTATGTACAAAGTTTTATCGAAAAAGGAGACAAACTCTTTTTCATTTTTTCAATTTTCTAAAGGTTCTTTTTTTTTTGGAAAAAAAAAAACAGAAAATATCAAAAAATATAATGATTTTAGAATGTGATAAAGCCCAAAAATTAATTAGTATCGTTTGAAGTACATAAAACGATACATTTTGGAGAGATTTTCGTGCGATATATCGAGAACCATTCACCTGGGCGTTAAATAAATTGGATTTTTAGGTTTTCTTACTTTCAGACATCAAAATTTGGCAATTTTTTAGACCTTTTTAAACGTACCAATAAATTATTATGATTTCTCAAGTTTCCACTAAAATTTACAACGAAAGTTGTAACAATTTAATTTTTAATTCTTATTTCTAATTCTTGAATATTAGAAGGTTTATTGACATAACATATAAATCTTTTACGTCACAATTTCAAGAAAAAAAATTTACGTATTTAATATTGAACGATTATTATCAATTTATTATTGATTTCAATATTTTATATTAATGATTAAAATTAATTCATATTAAAAGCAAAGTTCAAAATCAATTTTAAGTCCATTTGTTTTCTTCAAACAAAAAATTTATTTTATTAAAAAAAAAAAATTCTAAACCATTATTTTAATTGTATTAATTAAAACAAAGAAACAATAATTTATTTTAATCAACTTTTAATTATAAATATATATTTTTTTCAAGGATATTCAACAATTCAAATCCACTCTTACTTCGTCTAACCAATCAGCATATGGTGTCTTTGTCTTTGATTAAATTGTATACAATTTTTAAAAAAGACTTCATTAAATCGGATAATTACATGTGATAATTAAACCATGTTGAATAGAGAAGATGATACCGACAGCGATTTATGTAAATAAAGTTTAAATGGATGTAGAAAAAGAATTATTTAAATAAAGAAAAATCCAGAGTTGATTTTTTGTTTGAATATTAATTGTGTTGTTAAAGTCAAGGTTACCTTTTTTGATGTACACTTTTAATTACTACACTAAAGACGAAAAACATTAACTATTACATTATTTCGAATATTTTCAGCTACATTTCTGATCTGATCTCAAAAAACATAAAAATTCAACTTAATAGACGAATATGTGAATAATTTTCGAAATATCTCCAGTGTCGTTCCGAAATAAAAGTTTTCATACAGATTTTAGACTCTATTTCAAAAGTTACTTGATCAATCGTTAATTAAACCCGATTTTTTTTTCTTGTTAAAAGAAGTTTCCGATAATAATATGCTCCTGAAACATTTTCCTCGATCAATATCTTAGAAACTTGACGTCCAACCACAAAAACCAAAAAATATTTTTTAAGCTTTAGATTATTTAGGACTCAAAATATAAAAACCCGTCAGGATATTTACAAAATCGCTCCGATATAAAAACTTTTATGGCAAGATTTTAAACAATACCTCAATAGTTGTTCCTCATTCAAACCCCATTAGCAATCTTGTAAGGAAAGAGAAAAATGTTTTGATCTTTGATATGGTTAAAGTAATTTTCCAGAGTAGTTTTGACTCAAAAAAAATCGAGAGCTTTTGATGATTGGAAGATTGAATCGTCGACTTACTTGATCCGGGATTTGCAATTAATATAAACAGGTTTTAAATAAAATGTAAACCATATTTTTTCAATTATATTTTAGTAGTTTTTTACACCCAACGTGTTTTGTCCAACTCTGTATAATATGAATACAATAAATTTCTACTAGTTCGACAGTGCTGTTTGATTATTTATAAATAAATACAGGCGAAATTGGTTATAGCGATATTGAAGATACCATACAATTATGATCAATATATCGATTAGTCGTTATAAACGATATGTACAATAATTTGTCTCATTGGAATGACATAAAATATGTATTTGGAGTTACAGAGAAAAATTACGACCAGAGGCTAATTTAGGTGAGTCTTTCACTAAGAAACCCCCCCCCCATCTCTAAATAAATATAAGCCTGTTCGTCAAACGACAAGCTTAAACACTAAAGGGTCGATATAGATCACCCCCAGTTGACCTTTTGTTGTTCCAGCTTTCTTTTTCTTAAAATATGCATTATTGTTAAAAAAGTGTTGCCACAGTTAGCTCCCTGTGATTAAGATGGCACTGATTATCCATCCGATGTTTTTATAACAATTGTACTTTGGTAATTCGTTGTCGTCGAATTGTCATTAGAAACGATGTCGCTATAATCGATTTTGATTATAAATATTTATAAAAAAAAAAAAAAACTATTTACAATCAATAAAATATGTTGTATTTACAACAATCAACAAATAATATCAATTTCACTTTGAATTGCTGCTCTACATACCTTATTTTGATTATAAAAAATAAAACTCAATAAAAAAAAAATTCAACTTTAATTTCATTTCTAATTAATTATTAATATTTGTAAATATGAACAAAATGTCTTTATACAGATTGTAGTATAAGTAAATTACTTTCCTATAAAATGAAATTAATGCAACTGAAAATGCAAGTAATTAAAAAAAGAGTTTTAATTATTTTTTTTTAAATAATTAAATGATTAATATAATTTTTTAACGAAGATATTTAATTATAACTGGAGGGAGGATATTTATTTGAATACGAATTTAAAGTAGCACATTTGTTTTTATTTATTAAATAATTTAAAATTTAATTTTATTAAATATGAATTTATTTAGTTTACAATTAATATAAAAATTCACTTTTTGTTAATGAAAAAAAGAAATAATCTTTCAATAAGAGTACTATTAATTACTGTTTTAAAATTCAACGTATCTATATTTATTTTCATTTGTAACTGAGACATCAGCTTTTTTGCAGGGCCCCGATTTTGAATGTCGAAGTTTTTTAAATTAAAGAAGAATTAAAGAATTACATCAATTCTATTTAGTTTACAATATAAAAATTCACTTTTTGTTAATGAAAAAAAGAAGTAATCTTTCAATAAGAGTACTATTAATATTACGCAATAAGAGTACGCTGTAAAAATTTCAGCTTGATATGTTTTTTTCGTTTTTGAGTTATTGTGTTGACAGACAGACAGACGGACAAATAACCGAAAATGGTGATTTTATAAACATTCATACCAAAATTTTGTTCATAGCATCAATATTTTTAAGCGTTACATACTTGGGACCAAACTTAGTATACCTTGCATATTACATATATGCATGGTCTAAAAAGTAACTAGTCTAACTTTAAATTAGCGTTTGTTAAGTCTACGTTTTCATTTTTTTGATTCATAGTGTACATGAAACAATAAATTGTTTTTTTCATAGTACCAAATGGTTGATAAGATAATGGCTGCATATTTACCAAACTGCAATGTCAATATGTTCATTCTTTTTAATTATAACAATTCATTAAACAAGACAGGTGTTTGATAATATACATAACATGTTTGAAGGTATAAGTCACCCCAATCAAGTGAGCAACTTAAAAAAGGTAGTAATTCAGGGTTAAATGACCTTATAGACCGTAAGATAATGACAGTTCAATCTCGGAGATGGAAACTTTATTAGTTTTAACAAGTAGAGGAAATTTTTGTAGGTTCGTGGCTAGCATCATTCCAGAGAAATCACGTCAAACATCGGAAAATAGGCATAAAGGATGCAAGTAACTAAAGAATTGAAACAAAGATTGGATAACAAGTTGATAACTTGTACTCCCTCATAAATTCCTGTTTTCGTACACAGATTTCTAATATTCTTCGGAATATAGTAGTTTACTCTGACTATGAAGAAAGAATGAAAATGTTAAGTAAAAGGTTATTATTGAATCATTGATTCAATTGGTGCCCGATTGGTTCCATATTATACGTTATGCAATTGAAAAACTTAATACCTGCTTTTAAAAAATCATAAGACAGACATATTAAGAAAAATATTGTTTCAAAACTTAAATAGCCATAAATGTTGTTCAATAAATTATAAATTAAAAAGAATGCTGTTTGTGAAATTTTTTTATTGCAGAGAAGAATTTGATTTACATCGATGGTTAATACGTATTTACAAGCAAAACACACAGCAACGTGTTTTGTTTAAACATTACACAAATGAAATGGTATACAAGACAAGAATTGTATAGTCTACAGTCCCAGGCTCTTTTTCCAGGGATGTGACATTGAGGGTAAAAATATAATCCACATATAATCGATTTTGTTCTATTATTTATCGGTAATTTGTCGGTCGGTTGGGCGGATTGCGAATAAATCGATAGAAAAATCAATTTTTAAAGAAAAAGTAATCGATTATTTTTCACGTCCTTAACTTTTTTACGAGTGATTATTAATATAAACAGAGGAACACTTTGTGTTTGGAAAAATTAGGGCAAATCGTATGTTTTATTCCTCTGAAATTTTTTATTGCGTCACAATCTTAAAATTATTGATTTTTTTGTTATTTGGAGCGAAATTTTACAAAACGTAATCGTTGATTGCAATTTTTGGCTTATCATGCAACAGACAACCAGTTTTGAAAAATTTCTTACCGAAAATATTTTAAATTATTTTCTAATAAGAATAACTACCTATTAAATGATTAATATTTAAAAAATTTCGAGTTTCTGTGAAAGAAAAAGAAAATTTCCCAACTAAAAATTTTTTTTTTTAGATACACCGCAACGAAATGTTTTCTGTTTTCTGTAAGTAATCCCTTTTGAAAGAGCTTGAAACATCAGACTAGAGTTACCAACATAGAAATAGAAACAATATAATAATATTGTTGTGCTGTATTTCTGTTGCTTGTATTTCTTCAATGCAATTAGAAGATGATGTGTTTCCTTATTTATTTGCAAATTTACAATTAATGTTACCTTCCGACAAACGATTATGTTGCTTTACACATATGCAACTCTAAAAACGTTCCACTATTTATGTTATACAAATCTTCGTCGATTTCAGATTGGAAAAAAAATTTCATAAAGTGATTCATCGAACTTTGCAATCTTGTATTATTTTGAAAAGAATAGATCGTCGATGCATAAGAAAAGAAACAAGTTTAGAAGTTTTATAACAAGCATTTTCACAGAATATTTAATATACTTACTATCTTCATATTGTTTTCCTAATCAAAATACAATGCTTGTTTTTAGGCATTTTCAACTATTGAAGTGAAAAACAAGAGTTTTGAGTTGTGTCCAATTTGGAACTCTTTCTATTAGGATTTTTATTAGAATTAAGGTAGTTCACTCGTTATAGTCAAATTCAACAGTGTACACAGTGTACAGTACTAAGACATTGAATCTATACATATACTCAAAACACACACACAACTGCAAATTTGAACATTGCCGTCTAAATCGAGCAAAAACCGTTTTCTTGGTAACAAAAAAATATACTTAAATGTTTCATTACATTGTTTTTAAAAAAAAAATGGTAAAATTTTTTTTCGAAATACATAGAAAAGTATTTATTTTATTATCCTTGGTATCTGCGGAAACAGCATGTTTATTCAAAACTTGATTGTTAATCTCTCATTCTACGAAGGTGGAAAAATGTCCTTTACAATTTTACTGAATTCCTAAGAATAGCCATTCCCCAAGTAAACTACCTTAATATAATGTTCAAAGCAATGGTGCCACCTAGTGACAAATTAAACATAATCAAGTCGATATCGATATATCTATCAGCTGTTAAAAATTTTTAATATATAATTTATAGCTATGTGAATGAAATATTATTTATCATTTTTTATCAGCGGATAAAAGCATTTTATCAAGTAACATTAAATACTTAATAGACATTTATAGAATATATTAATTCATGTAATCTCTTTGCAATATAATTATAGCAAGTGGCAATGATTATATTCTATACTGAATTAAGAATCATACGATTTAAAAAATAATATATGCAATGGATAATTAAATAAATAATATAAATTTTGGCGTTTTTCGAAAAATAGAAGAAAATTATATTAAGTATGTATTATGCATTGCATATACTATTTGAAAAACCATATATGATGAACGTCCTTTAGTTACCTGTGGAGCGGACTCTTTTCCGCACGCTACTAATTGGTGTAGATTTTTTAGCTCGCTAAAGCCAAGTCGATCCAGGTTGACATGTGAAAGAATTTAGCGATGATAAATAATGTTTCTTAGAGTGGAACATTTTAATACAAGATTATGTATGTAATACCTCCTCTAATGTATAATACCTAAATGAAATAATATAATTGCGGTCGGCTGAGCTCACATTGTTTAAATCTGACAGTGAATCGTGACTTGCTTGGAATGGTTTCGATTCCGTTTTTAAATAATATCGTCCGTCTATTGTACACAACAACATACAGTATGGTTTTATACACAAACTGCACAACGTTCTCGTTTTAAACTTTTTAATAATAAATATTTTTAAAATAATATCGAGTCTGTTAGTCTACATTATTGTAAGCGCTCGCTCTTTTATTTTTATAGATTGTAATAAATATATTGCCTTTAGGGTTGAGTAGTGTACATTTATTCCGCATATTATCAACTTATTGTTTAAGAACTATTCGATTTTATATGTATATTATTTGCTTATATAATAATTTATTAGATTTCCCAGTATTTTGTTTTATGGGTGCAAACGAGAATTATTTGTTTGCAATGTTTTATTTTTCAGTCATATTTTCTCCAAAAATATAGACTTAAGCATGGTATACATCGGTGAGAAGATTTCTGTAAAAGTAGTTATTTGACATTACCATAAATTACAGATGACTGTAAAAATAGTCAATATAAAATATTTTACGGCCATCTTTTCTGATATACTCAATGAATAATTACGACTATTATAAATTTAAAAAAAATAGAAAACCATACATATATTTTACCTGTGTAAAACAATTCTTACCATAATTTCGAGTGTTATAGAAAGGGGATGGGCGAGAGCAATCTTTATCAATCTTTACTTTTAAACCCAGCGAAACGGGTGGGTATCACTCTAGTATTCAATATTTTTAAAAGCTAGAAAAGGCAAAAATCTTATTTTTTTTATATCTAACAATAAGTAGCATTTAATGAGAGGAAAATATGACCATAGTAATGGAGTACAACTGCTCACCAAGTTTCTATTTTTTTAAATGTTGCTGAATTCGTTTTAAACGTTATGAAATATTATGCTTTTAGATATTTTTAAGTCATATTACTTAAACATAAATCGTTGTGTTTCTAATGTTATAGATGATTTTAAAATGGGATTACTCATGCATGCTATTTCTAGCTCATTTAGATAATTGCATAACCTTAGCATAACAGGGTGGCAACAAAAATTGCTTAGAAAAATTATTTTTGCTTGTTTCTGGTAAAATATTTCACGCCAATGACCATGGGGAATCATTGCGTATATGCTCAGACCTATGAAAGAGTTTCGTCTGCTAACATGATGAAAATTTTTTATCGTTTAGAAATCAGACAGCAAAATGCTCTTTCAAAACAGCATACATACTATTTTTAGCCAAATATGAGATCAAGAAAGCCAAAAATACTTAAAGGACTCTAAAAAATACATTAGAAGGATAAAAATCAAAGGATATCAAAAATCAAAAAAAAAAATAACTAAGAGATCACGCTGAAACTTTAAGTTTTTTATTTAATAAATTTTGCAACACTCAGTTGCGAGCAAAATTTAAACAAGTGTACTTTACACTTCCATAAATACACTAAGTCTATCTGTTATCTACGTACAGATAAATATTGTTATTACATACAATACATAAATGATACCTGCCTGCGCGCAATGATATGGAAAAAAAACTTCTCTAAAGATTATAACGATTACTCTACATATTATTATATGATTGTTAATTACTTTGGTTCTGAGGCAATAATCATAATAGAATTTGTTCTATATGCATCATGTATCAGTTTTAAAAGTAATTTTTAACCGACAGCTAAATATGGAAGAATTATTTCAATTCATCTGCTCTTTATTCGCATCGTGCATGAGTTTTATTTCATGCGTTTCCATTGTAACGACACACTACTTTATTAATATAATTTTATTTTACGCTAGTAAAATCTTACTAAATACAACTAAAATAGAAAAACGCTATGTTAAGGTGCTTTTATGGTATGGTATGTTGTGTTACCTGTGCAATCCGTGAAAAAAAGTTTTCATACTTAATCAGTTTTTAAAGTTTAATTCTAAAACAATGCTTTTGACATTAGTTAACACTCCAAAACCACAAAAAAAAAAGATAATTACGACATAAAAATGGGGGAGTAAGAAGTGGACAACAAGTCGATCAATAATAATTTTAGATTGTGAAATTTAGTAGAACAAGTAGTTTCAAGACTCGACTCTCAGTTACAAGAAGCACATTATTAATATAGAATAATCAAAATTTTTAATACTTTCTTTATTAGACATTTTAAGACTTACTTGTCATACGCTTATCGCTGACTAAAAAAGATTTTCCAAGATAAAAATTATTTTTTCTGTTTGAAGTCAATAATTATTTTTGTTTTAAAAAGTTAAATTTATTGCAACAATGTTACCTGTAAGGTGATTTAATAATAATTTGCATACACTAAATAATATTAATAATAATAATAATAATAATAATAATAATAAGTAATAATAACACATAATGTAATAATCTAGATTTCAATGGAATTTATGTATATATGTATGTTATTTAATAAATATTAGATTTGCATTTTAAGATTTATATCTTATTACGGATCTGTTTTATAGATTTATATGTCAGAGAATAAAATAAAAATTATTTTAACAATTTTTAAATACGTATACAATTTTGTTACATCTTCATGTAAATTTTTTTGAAGAAAAAATTATTTATTATCTTCTTATTCGTAAGGAGTTCATAAAGGTAGTACGAGCACTAAGGCAAGTTCCGATTTGTGGTTGAAATTATTATTTGTAATTCTTATTTGCAACTTTGATGATGAATTTTGTTGATGATGATATTTGCCTTGCTTTTCGAAATATCGAAAGCTAAATAATTAAACAAAATTTTCAAAAATTGTATTCTTACTTTTCTTCTTATAATGTCAAGTTATAACATAATTCACCATCAAAATAGAAAAAATATATTTTTTTTTTTAATTTATGTCCCCACTACCGTGCTTATACATCCTAATTTAATCAGGCATAACGGATTTGTTTTGTTTTTAATAATTTATTATTAATTTATTAAGGTTTTAACTTTAAGATAAATAGTTTTCTTTTAATTTCCATCGATTAGTTTTGGAGAAATCTATGAAAACATACCATCTATCTACCGTTTTGCCATAAAACCAACGTTAACCATGCCTACTTTTGAAGTCCTTTAGTTATTTAAATAATCGGACAACCTCCCCTAAAATATATAGAATTGGTTTAGACGTAGTCCAACTTCCCTGGCGCAAACTGCTGGTATAAACTGCTAAAAAGCGAATATTGATGAGTTTACAATTATTAATTCTCTATCCTATGTGAAGACATTTTGTTAAATAGGATTAACTCTCGTCATGAAAAAATTTTTAAGACACAAAAAACATTCTCAGGCAACTGTTTCGGTAAATCATAGATAAATACTATTTTTTATCTTCCAATATCGTGCACATTTCTTTAGACAAAAATCTTTCACCTTGTTAACCTCGCTCGCATCTTCACAAAATACATGTGAGCTACTTAACTGTACTGTGTGTGAACTAGGCGTGACCAAACCAGACACAATATAAAAAATTAGATGCGTGTATTATATATCACATCTTGTGCAAATGGAAACGAAGAATAGGAAAAAACCATAACATTATAACAACAAAAATTAATTCGTGTCTTAGAATTAGAAATAAATATCTTAAAGCATAAAATTTGACTCAACACATAAATCAACTGATTTTCCTATAATAAATAAAACTAACTAATTATTAACTTTATGATAGAAAGTTCTTGTAATCAGTCCGAAAATCACAGTTTTATTGGAACGAAATTCCTTAACGCGGCTTACCATGGTGAGCAAACTAGTAGAAATCGACACGTAAACATGTGAGATATGCTGTGTGTGTGCACCATATCCATGGAAATCACTATATGTTCACCTATTTGACACTAACCAAATTCATTACTATTCTGTTAGTTAGAATAGACTCACACCAGAGAAACGTTTGAAAATTTTTGAAATTTTTTTTACTAATTTTACGTAATGTATCTGTTAGTTGCTCTCCGAGATTTTCGATTATTTTCCTTGAGGATACAACATTCGGTGAGTTATTGTTGAAATCATATTCAACAATAACTCAACATTAATCGCATAAAGTTATCTTTCCAATAAAGCTAGTCTCATTGATATTAACCAAATTTGCTTCTTTTTATTTTAATTTAAAGTTGTGAATCTCTAAAAAAAAAACCGGTTACTCTATACTTAAGGATACTTTTTATCTTTCTCCCCAAGAACCATTAGGTTAGGTTAGGTTAGGTTATATTGGCTGTCCACGAAGAACACACTTAGGCTACAGAGCCCATTGTGATACCATATATGTGATTTACCACCTTTCCGCTGATAATTTTATTTATCAGCTCCTCAATTTCAGAGGCTGAGTGCACCTCCTTCATGCATATACCGTGCACTACACCAGCCCATCACAACTATTAATTAAATTAATTTTGTTGCGATGGCGGGAATCTAACCCGCTACCCTAAGCATATCGCGGACAGAATTGGTTACGCCTTAACCAACTAATCTAATAAGGCGACCCCAAGAACCATTATAACCAAGAGATTTTGGGTAAAAAAAATCAACTTATAAAAACAATAAAATTTTTTAATTTTGAAATGATTTTGGAATATCAAATTTGACTTGTACAGATCATATTCACCACGACGTGTTAAAATATTAAATAGTGAATAGAATTTTATGAGATAGTACTTAATATAAAACCTAATAATTATAAATATCGCAAGGCTGGTTTTATTATGTTTTGTTACTTCAAAAATATTGAGTAATGATTTTGAAATATATCGTTGACAAGCAAAAATCTATACAATACAATCAATTGAATGTGGATTGTATTTTATAATATAGGTATATGATATCAGTCACTCTCAGCTCTGGTTGGTGGTGTCACGCTTTTATCTCGTGACTAAAAACGATGTTACGAGTTCATATAATACTCACATTATTACCTATATACTCGTATAATAAATGCAATAGTCAACACGATTACAGATTACAGTGTTATTCATATAAAATTATCAAATATTCTGGTTTAATACTTCCTGAAAATTTGATATTTGTTTTACTTCTAATCTTCATCATATAAGTCAACCCTATTAGCTCAGTTGGTTAAGGCGTAACTTTCCGTTCGCAGTATAGGTAGTGGGTTCGATTCCCACCGTCTGAACAAAAATAATTTTAATAGCCTCACTTTTTTCGCCCTGAGCACGTTATAAAAATTTCAGTTTGATATCTCTTCGTTTTTTGAGTTATCGTGTCCACAGACGAACAGGCGGGCAACCGGAAATTGACTAATTAGGTGATTTTATGAACACATATACCAAAATTTTCTTCGAAGCATTATAAATCGTTACAAACTTGGAACTAAAATTAGTATACCTTGATATATATACATATATATACAGGGTATATAATAATGACATGTTTTTAAATAAGAATGAATTTTTATTGACTTCATACTTGTTGAATTGAAATAAATACCATGACACTCGAAATAAAATTTTATTCTATTTCGAGTATCATTGTATTTATTTCTAAACAGGTTTTTAGTTACTCTAGACTACCAAGTTACGATATTTCACAACATCAAAGTAATAAAAATTCGATTTACACCGAACCATTCTGTAAGTTTTTATTTTTTACTTGTTTTCTCTATAAATTCCTACTATGGTTTTAAAATAAAATCTCTTTTAGATAACATAAATTGTATCACACAGTGAAAGAACGCCATATTAACTACTTATTATTGAAAACGATCTCATATTATGGTTGAATACTTGCGCTCACTACACACAAAGACTTAGGTTATAATATCTATTTGACTTTTACACACAAACAACAAACACTCCTACAACAAACATTCTCATATAATAATATTAAAAAATAATAATCGTAACTATCCAATTATTTTTATTATTTGTATATAGTTTATAGTTTATTTACAAAAAAGAATATAATTTTAGAAAAAAAATTGTTATATGAGAGATGTATTGTGTAATAATTTTATTTATATCATGTATTATATTTGACATTTTTAATTGTATAAAAACAGTGAGTGTAACGAATCATCGGGCAAGGAATTCATACATTTTGGAACTATGTTCCTTATCGTACGATATTTGTTTGCTGGTTGGGAGTTAAAACCAAAAACACTGCAACAGACACCAAAAATCGACATCTAGGTTACCTAGTAAACTAAAACTTCTTCAATTGATTCAAATTACCATGAATATTGAGAAAATGCAAAAATCTTTTTAAAACTGTCAATTTGTATTTTTGTCAAAATTGTATGTTTTATCATTTAAAAAAATTGAGTTGTGAAAGTTATCATATGTTAAAGGAAACAGAGATAATTTAAAGTAAATACAATGCAATTTTTATGTTATGTCATAACAAATATCCTGATCAAACCAAACGTAATGTACTCACATATTGGGTTGACTGCTAAATCCGAAGTATGTCTTTTTTAAACTAATACTACAAAAAATTAATACCTTAAATTTTCAGAAAAATATCCTTTAAATAAAAAAAGTAGGTGCTACAACATTTATAATGTACTAAGATACGAAAGGAATATAGTTCTTAACGAGTGTGTCCATTGATAGAAATTTTTATTCATTTCATTTCCATTGTAAAGTCTAAGTCGCTGTGGAGCGTAATATAACTTCATAAATATTTAAAACACGTGAAAAGTATTGTTTTTCTAAATACATTCCAGAATCTTTATTAACTATTAAAATAATTTTGAAAAAGTATAATATTTCAGTTTTATCTAGAAAATTGGAAAAATTTTATTTTTAAAACTATTAAAATTATCAAAATCTCTTACCGTTATAATTTTTTTTATTTTAGTGTAGCTGTAAATCTTATCGTAGAAATTAATTTTCTTACTTACACGAGAATCAATTACATTTTTAATTTTCTCAACGTAATTGAAAAATTTTAATTATCATATGGTCTTCTTGGAAAACTATGATGCAATAATTGTTACATATTTGTTGAATTTTATAATTTCAAGGTTCGTAGGATGAAAACAAATTGAAATTCTTTAATTTAAAAGTGCCACATTTGTCCTAAAAACTTCAAGTTTATCGTAAATATTATAAAAATCAAATTTGGAGACAATTTCAAAAAAAATTGTTCTAATTTTATTTTTGCTAAAATCAATAATTATTTAAGAAACGGAAGTGTAAATTATAGCGTGTAGATTAAGGATCTTTATTTTATAAAAGCTAATAATTTATAAAATAAAGATCCAACGGTGTTAACTTATAAATTCATAGTTCAGATATAGTTTGTATAAAAATCTAAACTAGATCGCATGATTTCATGGTAAATTTGTATAAAGTTGAATACATAATTTATAATTTAACGATATGGATTATAAAATATTTTTGTAAAAAGAAATATTCAAATGTAACTTTTAAAATGAAATTTAGCATGAAAACCAGGATCTATGTAGTCTTTTTTGCTTGCTGCTATTCATATAATACATAATAATAAAAAATAATATTATGCGATTATTATTATTTAGTTTATTTTAAATAAAGTTCAAATCATGTAGCCGTTTAGTTAACAACAATTATTTATTATTTAAATAAGAGTACAAGAAAACCAACCGCACGATTTTGCTTAAAGAGACTCATAGTTCATAACATTTTATTATGCAATGTGGTTCAATTCATGTTCTACCATTATTTGTGTCCTCGAAAATTGATCAATTTTCACGAAACAAGTACCCAGCAGCTAATGAAATATTTTTCGATAGCAAAAAATCATGTTTTTGAAGTTAGAAAATAGTAAATTTAAATGACAATAATTGACACCTTTCTTTTTTCGTGTATTTCCGAAACATGTTCTCGTTTCTAATATACAGAGTACTTGTAAAAGATTGGAAAGTTACAAAATTGAAAATTTTCAATTTAGTTGGAATTAAGCTTTCAACTTCTTTAAGAAAAACTTTCAATTAAGTGTCATTGCATTCAATATTTTTTCCTCAACAAAAATTCTCATAGCCAAAGGATTTTCTTCCAGTGTTTGCGGAAAATTTAATTTAATGATTAACATTTAAGAACATTTATTTATTAGGACGCAATTCAGATGAACAAAGGGCAAAAATCATTTTGCTTGGCTAGATAAAACGGAGAATTGTCGTTTTTATATTTGTGAGAAGATATAGAAAAAAAAAGAAATAAAGTTTTAAGGAAATGATTGATGTTTACTGGTTAATATTTATAAAAATAAATATTAACGATATTTGGAACAATAGAAAAACAAAACTGTATCAAATTATGTTTATTAAAAACAAAATTATATTTATTTTAAGAAATAATATTCGTTTCTAAACCCATTAAAAAATCAATTTCTCATAAAGTTAGAGCCTGGAATATCTCAGGGAAAATGAAGACTATTGACACTTGCATGAACGATAGCATGAAAAAGTTATAAAGACTTGCACTTTTTTTGTAAAATATTTTTTTAAGAAAAATGTTTTCTGGAACACTATGGTTGTACTACAGCCTCTGAAAAGGAGGAGCTGATAAATGAAATTAGCCTAAGTGTGTCCTTCGTGGGCAGCCAATAAACCTTACCTAACCTAACCTGTTGTACTATCGTCATTTCTATGATTTCATTTCTCAAATGGTAAAAATATTTTAGTTAACCCAATTTTTCTTTCTATTTCTTCGTGGTATTATAAACACTGATTATACAAATATAAATAAATACCTTTGTATAAGGTTACAACGGGTATAAAAAAGTTCACAAAAATAAATAAAATATGATTATTTTTGACCTACTCAGTACCAACAATAAAATAAATATTGTGGTTGGCTGAATTCGCTCAGTCACGAATAGGTCAACCAACCAACATACAGCACACCATAGCACCACAAACAGATTAACGAAATCAGGAAATATCATTACAGTTTTTAAATATAAATCAATTTTTTAAATAAATCCAAGTTGCGAAATATTTAATGAAACCATTTAGTTACAATTATTAATAAATAAAATAGTAAAAGAGAATGTTTTTAAAACACATTTTTTTATTTTATTTTTGTTTACAATATCTTACAGGGTGTACCAATATAAAGACAAGTCGGACGTAATTAACATGAAAGCATTAAGGACGTACGTTTATCAACAAGTTTTGATATTTGTGTTTCATAGGGTAACATAAATGAATAGAAAATTGACGTTTCATAAATGAATAGAAAAACTGATAAATTTTGTGAAATTCTATTAAAAGTTTAAAAAATTATTAATGGTTCAAGTTTCAAGTATAGTTATCGATATTAATTTTGAAAAATATCGATTTTCCATTTAGTCTCATGCATAACCTTACTTTTTTCACCTTTTAAACTTAAAATTCAACGAAATTAATTCGATAACAGTATTTTTTTTCTTAAATCATTCAAACTTTTATATTATCACAATTTTCTCATCACTTTATTAACAAGTCTCATGAATGTCGTGCGTCCTTAGGAACCATCCATTAATTATATCAAGCGTTAAGGAGGGAAGAGGTTCAATGAAATGTGACATTGTGTGACACGGGTTAGCGGGAGGTCAAAAGCTTCCTGACGTCACATATTAAAATGTGGATAAGACTTCGTGGCGTCTAACCCTATTTGATATACATACTATTATAGCAGTTTCTAAGACAATAAAGAGTGACTTTTCTGGGGAGAGAAGACGGACACCCTGTAATAAATTTAAAATAAATATACTCATCACGATTACCTATTATTATTATTATTATTATTAAGATAAGCTGCAACAGAGAGTATAAAAACAGAAAACAACGAACAATATTTGAAAATAAAAAATTGCGCAGAACTAGTTTTTATGTGGTTTACTTTTCATTTACAATATCTACACAGTTTTTATTATTTCTTAATCGAATAATTGGTTAATACATATCACAATATATATTTTTTTACAATTCACTAACTCTAAACTTTTAGAGAGAGAAAAAACTATAAAAATATTCACACGACCTTTAAATTATAATTTAATTACAGTCAAACCTTTTCAACAAGATTGAATGATTGAATACTTTATATTAATTACAGTAAAATATTTTTTATAAATTGCTTTATCTTGATTGGAGCACAGTTGAATTTACATGTATTCGAAAAAAACAATTTTGTATTCATTGCAATTTTTATCAGAAATATTTTTAGTTCTTTATATATCTCTTGCTAAGAAGAGTACGTTTCCCGAAATGCACTCAACACACAAGGAGGAGAGTTTACACTCTAGGTAGAACTTTTTACGGTTCTTGCGTTTGACAAAACTGTAAGGGAAATCTATAGATATCGTGTAACTCTAACTTGACTTTTGAATTGAATCTAAATGAACCTTTAGAATTTGTGAGATATAGAGGAAGCTTTACTCTATCTTTAGCAGTTTCTAACAGGCCCAGACAAATAAAATAGAGCAAAATTTAATGTTAAAAATTTTTTTTCTTGCAGTAATACTAACAATACCGAAAAAGCAACAAATTCATAATAAATCCAAAATAGTGTACAAAGTTTCTAACCGGTGGTATATCCTTCCACCCTCTTGATTATTGACCGTTTGTTCATAAACACTCTATATAACATATGGATTAATATTATTTTTAATATTGACAATTCTCGGAAATTATTATTTTCAAAAATTATGTTAAATGATTCGAAAATAATTTTAGTTTATTTTTATAGTCTAACAATCTCCTGGATAATTCAAATAAATTTATTTACTTAAATAGAACAATTTTCAGATTTAATGTGAAATACTTTGTAAATCCCCCTCTCACAAATAAGACCATATTTCAACAAAACAACATGTATAAATGTCACAAATTATACGTAATACACAGATGTTTGATGTAAATAAATTAATTACACAAATGGGGTAGTATAGTATTTTTACAATTAGAACGAATTCTTCTTTCATGCGTACTTAACATAAATCGTATGTTCTTTAAATGAAACAGAGTCAATTACAATGAATACAAATTTCGTCACTTCTCTAGAGTTTCGTTAATTCGTTAGACGCCCAAAATACATTATACGTCTTTTAACACTTAAAAATAAATGTTTTAGCCTTAATTTCGTAAACTGAAAAAGCATCATAGGCGGGTTGTTATAAAGTGAAAATCATCGATTTTTAATTAATTTTTTAACAAACTGATTTAATGTTATAAACAGTGCTCTTTTTTTGTTTTTAGCCATTTTTTTATCTCCAACAAAAAATCGTAGAAATTTATTATCTCAAATATTATTTATTTAATCAATAATTTTCAGTGCATCGATATTTCACATATTATTGCAAAACATACCCTCACAAATCGATAAATACTGACTAAAGCTTCGATTTGTATATGCTTAGTTGGTAAATTTGATCTGTTTTTTTTTTTTTTTTATTTATGAAATAATCAAACCATTTTCCCATAATACTTTTCTTAAAGTAAATAAATCAACTATTATTTTAATAATATAATAATCAAACATTAAAATAAAATCATTATTTTACAAACAAGACATACTAAACGTCATTGCTGATAAAATATAAAATCTACATTTCCTGTTGTGTATTTCCGGTTGTAAGACAGTCCTCCGGAAAGAGGTCATGATCATAATAATTTCACTATCTATCTTTAATAATGATAAATCATAGAAACAAAATCAGAACCTCATTTTGTTAATCTAAAATTATAATTAATAAAAATATAAAAATTATTTAAGCGCAATAAATATAAATCATTACTTCCATTTTTTTAACTACGCATTCTAGGGCTCGTAGGGAGCGAAATGGTCATAATCTAAGAAGTAAGTTTTTTTAAATGATTTGTACTACATTAAATGTTCAACCTACATGAAATATACTATACCACATTGTAAAAAAAAATATTCACGTAAATAACGAAACCACAAAAAAAATACAAAAAAAAAATTTCAAAACACAAGCCTCTCCACTAATGTAGCGTGATATTCTAATACGTAATTGAATCTGTCAACTTCCGAAACATGTAACAGAAGGGCAATAATCTTAAAAAATATTTGTATAATGTTCGTATGTAAAATAGCAAGAGATACCAAACTTTTCAAACTTTTAGTATTTAATTACGAAAATATTAGACGCCATTATTTGATTGTGAATAAATAATATCTTCAACTTAAGCATTCTTTGCCAAAAAATAAAGATAATGGAAAGCTTTTATTGAGGAGTTAGGAATAAAAATGCAGGCCCCCTCAATATTTAACTGTATGTAAAAGACACTAAAAGAAAATATTTTTATTTTTCATACCTTTTTTTCTCGAAAGTATAGAAGACAAAATTTTGGTTACAAAAGTAGCTTTAAGATTTTGATTTGTTAATATGAATTTTATAATTAGGTTAACCGATAATTAAGAGTCGAAATAGTTTAAAAAGCATTTAGATTCCAAAACGCATCTACAAAAAAATATCCCTTAAAAATTACATAAGTAATACGAGGAATAAGGCATACAGGGTGGATCATTTTAATCTATGATGGCTAACAGATCGTTTTGTAGTAAACAAATCAAAAAATAACTTAAACAAACGTTGCAGAGTTTGATGGGGACATCATGTTCTGACATCAGATGGAATTTAGTTCTTCGGGTAGCCAATTTAGATCCTAAACGATAAGAGATAGAATAACACCTTAAATTGGAAAGTTGATCCACATAAAAAAAATGACATTTTTTATTTGAAACATTTTTTTGAAAATCTTTATCCATAATAGATTAAAATGGTCCACTCTATATAGCCTGATAATTATAAAAATAGAAAGCGAAATTTTAACGACATTTTGAGGAAGTATTTTTTTGCCACTTAATTCTAGCATAAGTTGTTTTCATATTCAATAATAACAAATTTCGCAGTATTTAAGTCATAATCCCATTAGCTACCTACTTTAAAAAAATATCTTTTTAAAATTAGTGATGAATTTTGAATCTTTCCTATTGCATCAACCACCTTAACATACAAAGTATCAGTAATTGAATAAGATAATAATATTGAAGAATTACTAAAGATCATTCATGAATATAGCAGATGTCAACCTTTGTGGGTACATAAATGACAAGCAGCTGAAGGCCAATTGCAGTCAACAAAACATGCTGAGGTTTCTTTTCATAACAATATATGTATAAAAATATATAATATATAAATATATATACAGAACACAGAGGCTACTTTTATAATGCATGCAAGATAATTCTTCTTTCAATACCTAAAAATAATTTCTAGAATTATGTATGATTTTGTAGGAGAGAAAGTTTAAGTACTCTTGTAAACAACAAAATTTTTAATAAATAATAAAAATATTATATATTTTATATATTCTTTAAAAGTTTAAAAAAAAAAAAAATAACATTTTTCTGGGAAAATTCCGTTATAATCATAGTTAAGTATTAAATTGTCAAGTACACAAAAGATAATAAACATCTGCCGTCTTGACCTTACATACATCAATCATAAAAATTTGTTGCATTTTTATTTAATGAATTTGGAGAAATAATAAATACCATTGTTTTTTTCTGAAATTAAAAATTTCTCTAATCATTTAAGGCCAATTAAAACCTGCGAATTTTTGGGTTTATATTAGTAAAGTTAAGGAATAAACATTAGAAAATAAACTTAAGGATGTACGAGCGCAAATTTTGGATAAAGGGTTTGAAAAATTTGAGGGAGGGGAGGTTGTATCCGATTATTTAGATAAATGACTTCTAAGGTAGGCATATCTAACATTGATCTTATGGGAAAACGGTAATGTTAACGGCATGTAACGGTAGTCTTATGGATAATACGTTTTCACAGATTTCTCCAAAAGAAGTCGGTGGAAATTAAAAAAAACTAATTAAAGTTAAAACCTTTATAAATTATTGAAAATAAAAAACCTGTTGTGCCAGACTAATTAAGGATGAATGAGTTTGGTAGTGGGGACACAAATTAAAAAATATATATATTTTCAAGTTTGATGGTGAATTATGTTATAACTTGACAACATAAGACGAAAAGTACGAATAAAATTTTTCGATATTTGGAGTAATTTTCAAAATATCGAAAATTGAAAATTTTCTTTAATTATTTAGCTTTCGAAATTTCGAAAACCAAAGCAGATAACGAAAACTTTTATTCTTATTTTTCGTCATTTATGAAGGTATAATATAATTCACCATCAAAGTTGTAAATAAGGTACAAATAATTTCAACATTAAGTCTAAATTTGCCTTGGCGTTCGTACTACCTTAATTAAAAACTTTGAGAGGCTATTATAAATAATTTACATTAGTAAATCTAAGAAATAAACATTAGAAAATAAAGTTGATTAAAAAATGAAAATTTAAGAGGCTGTTATCAAATACATTTTCATCTACAAAAAATTTTCTTAGTTTGAGTGGGCTTAGAAAATTATTTATTAGGCAGCAAGCTTACAATTGGTGAATATTGAGGACGATATTCAATAAATAAGAACATAATTGGATAAAAAATTCTAAATTTATTTTGTCCGCTACACAGCCGTTCTGAATTGGCTGTCAAATACTACGTCATGAACCAGGCGTAATATTAGTCTAGCCTACAAAGATCAAATCCACTACAGATGTTGTCTTTTGAATCCTACTATTTTAAGGAATAAATTTAATTTTAAAATGTTTGAAAATAATGAAATAATTTCATACATCAACAGCATATAGCCGGCTTACATTTCCTTATAAAGGAATAATTTCAATTTTAAACAATTTTTTTTTTTTTTCGTTAATACATAGAAACTTGATGAAAGCAATCTTAAAATAATGAATATGTATGTACATCTTTAAATATTAATTTTTTTTTATTATTATTTCTCAGAAATTAAAATCGAGGGTTGATTTTTTTAATTTTAAAAATAATTTTTAATATTTTTTTCTTTATAAAAAACCATTCTCATATTTCTTAGAATTATTCATTTTATAATTATTAAATATTAATTTGAATATTTTGTTGTTGGTATTACTGCAGTAATCTATATGAAAATTACATTTCTTTACCCTGCGTAGTCCACACAAAATGTGTATTATTGATTTTATTGATTAAAATAAAGAATTTCGTATGCAGAATCAATTATTTAAGCGATTCGAAAAATACATTAGTCACAAAATTAAAATTAAACAATATAGATTTTTTTTAAGGTAGTACATCCGTTACAGTCAAATCTATCAAAACATGCCATCAACATTCGTGCAAAACATGCAACATCAGTATTTTTGTTTTTGTATCAGAAGGAAAAATCGATTTTTAGATTCCAACGCATTTTTCATATATTAATGCACCATAAATTGAAAAAAATCTTTAGAAAAGTTAGGATGTAAAATGTGGCCCTTTTTGCCAACTTTACATTTAATCCATGCAAAACTTTAACCCACTTCAATCCATGCAATAACAAATTTTACTAGCAGGGCAAAAAAACAATTTTTTATTTAAGAAATCTCAAGACGTGACAATTATATCTGCACAAAAAGTTTTTACATTATCCATAAAAAGTGTGGGTTTACACTTTATAAAAATACTAAAAACTATCATTTTACTCGACACTCGACAAACGGGATGTTCTTCATCCAACATCTCGAATAATTTCGATTTAAATATGCATCGAAAAACAGCAATATTTACATTATATGATGAAATAGGTTTGAAACATTTTTAGAAGCACTGTTTCATATACATTTTTAAAATAAATGGAAATACAGAAATCAATATATTGTTTGAATATTTTATAAGATTTAAAAAGCATTAAGTAAAAAAAACATACAAGTTATTAGTAATTAATATGTTGTGTTATTTCAAAAACGTCGTCTACTTGTGTAAATTCAATACATGACTCATATTTATAAAATTTTTAATAGTATGACCTTTGTATAATAATTTCCATATATCAAGATTTAAATGTACTTATCTGGATACTAATGTATTGTATAGAGTGTCTAGCCGATCAAGTTCGATTCAGTTTTAATATAAAACCTAATTACGGGAGTCGATCGTCTAGTATAATTTTATAGGTTTAGAAGGAAATAATTCTATATTATTAGTAATACCAAGACAGATCTACTTATTTCTACTTGAGTTCAATGTTAGATATATGATATAAAAGTACACTCGAGCGAGGATCGAATCCACAACCTTTGGTCTACCGAGCTATAGCACTCTACCCAACTGAGCTATTACTATTTTATCAAAATAATGAATTTACATAATAAAATGTCGTTATGGGAATTGAATCCATAGCCTCTGACCTACTGAGTCAGCACTCTACCAATTGAGAGTGCTGTATAGTTATATAGTTTATAACTAGTTTATCAAAAGAATCAATGTACATAATAAAATGCTGTGGAAGGAACCAAATCTACAACCTCTGACCTACCGAGCTATAATAACTTTAGCAAATGAATCAAGTGACATCATTGAATGATACCATGAAAATCCACAACCTCTGAATTACCGAGTCAGCATTTAACCAATTGAGCTATGATTATTTTATCAAACGAATCGATTAACATTTTAAAATGCTGTCGTGGGAATCGGTACATAACATTTAGCCTATGGATCCAGCGCTCAAACCATTCAACTATAATTATTTTATCAAACGGATCAATTTATATGATAAAATATTGTCAATAACTCTCTCTGCCCCCAAAAATTTGGTTTTGAACGTTTTCCCCGCGTACTCTTACAAACTTCTACAATAAATAATCTTCAATATCCGCATTATCTAAAGACCAAGACGTTTATAAAAAATTGCCAAAATAATTTATTAATATTAACAGATATCGATATACATGGAAATTCGATATATAAACACTGGAAATTTTCGAGCAAGTAAAAAATTATGCAGTTAAGACTAAATAATAATAAAAAATTACTCTAGGAAAATTGGTATCTTTGTGGAAAATTTATTATTTTATTAATTATTAGAAATAATAAATTCTACAGCCTAGTATGTAATTAATTTAATGTTAATATTTTAACATAAGAAAATGTTGAAATATTAAAGAAAATGATACACTTTTAAACCAACGTGATTGTGGCGACTAAACAGAACTTAGCCGTTGTGGTCGGGTATATTTTTATTATACGGAATCAATATTAAGGAAATAGGTAGAGTTATTACATTATTTATGAAAATTAAATATTTATTTATTATAAAATGAGCATATTATCATCAAAAATTTAAAAAACTAAACTGTAAATATTACGAGACAATTCAGTTTTAAAAACTGTTGAATATTAGATGAGGCCGCATTTTGGTACGATCGAAAATAATAGAATATTTTACTTAAAATTAACAGTTAAGATCTTAAAGCTTGGTCAAATATCTTTAGACTTACTTATTTATCTTTGTAGAAAATAAATGAGCTTTGTTGAATATTATGAACCGATTACAACAAGTACAAATTTAAATTATGTAACAAAACCCGTGAAGTGATTCCTTCGAGTCAACTTTTCCAAACTTCTTACACATAGAATATCTCAACTTATAACATCCTCAAATTCTCAAACTAAATCCTAATAACTCGTCCAGGGGGGCAGGACACCATTTACGTATGTTTGCATTTAACATTTGCAATTTACTTTTATAAGATATTATAAATAATATCCTTTAAAATAAATGCGATAATTTGTAATTACTTACATAAATACGTATTACTTGTAATCAAAAAATTGATAAAAATTTATAAATATGCATTATATGTGTACATACTTATAAAACCAATATTATCTCTCTGAAAGTGATAATATATGTTTTTGTGTAAAATATGTATTATAAACAAAATCCCGTCGAGGAAAAAGAGAAATTTATGTTTTTATCATTAAAACCAATTTAAAAACTCAATTTATCAACACAAATATATTCAATGAAAGAAATGTCGTCTTATTGTAATGCTTGTCTCTTTGAAGCTCAGCAATTCTGTACAATTTTCTTATTTAGTCGATTTATTGAGTTTTCGGTAAAATACATTTTCGGTGATTTTCATTTCAAAAATCGAAAATGGTACTTATAAGAATTGAAGAAAAATAACCTACTATTCAATCAAACATTAATCTATAAATTCCTCGAATACAACAACCCCATTGGCAACTAAATTTTGTCAGATTTATCCATCTCTCAAGGCTGACATAAAACTACAATATTGCAAAAAATTTATTTAGACTTTTTTCCGTCTTTTAATGAAATTTCCCCATCAAAATTCGGAGAAGCATAATATATACTTTTTCAAATGTAATTTGTATAACGAAAGTTTAGTTTAAGGTATTTCGATACCGTGAAAATGAAAATTGGAATTTTGTTTATCAATTTATCATCCTTTTATACGTCTTTTGTGAAAATCCATATCGATTCTCTGTACGGTTTGGGAGAAATTAACTTTGAAAGTCATTATTTTTACCAAAAAAAAGTTTTTCTTTTTTATGTGCAGTTGGTTTTAGTATCGAAACGGCTTAAATCAAGAATTTTTCAATTTGACTTATTTCACTAGCATTTTTGTAATCCAAAGAATTTCAATGGAAAATTACTCAACGAAAAGTCATATACAAACTTAAAATCCTTAACGGTTGGCTACAAAAGATTTTTAATCAATTTCCAACTGAACCTTAAGTTGCTTATTTTGTATTTAGTTCATAAATAAAAAAACATAACAGATAAATTAAAAAATGCCAAATTTGTCCAAATGCAAAGCTGCGAAATATATGCAATATTTAAGAGGTAGGTTTTGCGTTTCCTAAAGAGCAAATCTTTCGAAATAATGCTTATACACAGAAAATCCTCAAATAATATAAATATTGGGTGAACCATGGGGAAGCCGTACCATGTATCAAAGCCTTTCCAAAACAAACGTGAGAAAAACTTTATGCATCTGTTCTTTAAAGAATTAAAAATAATACAAAATTGAGGCAAGTTATTCAATAAGAAAAATAGTAAAATTTGCAGTTTGAAACAGTCAGTCTTTCATTAAACATGCAACATGTTATTTTTTTACAATCATTGGATGAAATAAAAATAAAACCGTTGAATGTTAAAGAAGTATTAGTCACAAGTATGGTATTAGACCTTGTAACCACTAAAATGTTATTATAGCCGTTAAAAATTGTTTACCTTTGCTCATTATTAACAAAAAATTTAATTTATGGAAAATTGGGGTGTACTATTAACTTATCACGATGAAATTTAATTTATGTAAATTTTTATAAGTACAGACCTTGCAAATGGTGTTTGTTCCACATGATAAACGTCTGATATTGGTTCTGTTCGAATAATTTTCCTTAAACAGTCATTTGATATTTCCAAGAGACCGTCCCCGGCACTAATAATGTGGGCCATTATATCATCTAATTCACTGACACTCATGTTTTTATGAATAATTATTATAAATATATAAATAAATGGTTTTACAAATAAAAATTAATTATAAAAACACTAAATTATAACATTTCAATAAATAATCCTCAGTGTTCGGTAATAATATTTAAGTCAACACTTTTATAACTTAATATAAAAAAATACAAAAAAAACTTTTTCGCACGTATGAATAAAATAAAAACTTAAAGTTAAATAAACACGTGCAAAACAAACACTGTAATATAAGGACACTAAAAAAACCGGCAGCTGCTTCTTTAATTTACAAAAAAAACTGTTATCCGTTACTACTCAAAAATTGATTTTTTTCAAATAAAAACTGTGGATACTTATTGATATCGTATGAAATATTTTATTAAAATAATTCAATATTTATTAAAACTTTTTTAATTTGTAATCACTTTTATTATTTTCTTTTAATTTTGACACGATACAATGATAAAACATGAAATATTGGGATAAGTGCACTTCTTCGTCAACCTTACCCGCATGCTTTAATGCAACTGTCGATTGATCCAACCAGTTGTTTCATAAAATGTTCATTTTTCAAAGTAAATTCATTACACTTACCCAATCTAGATCGCAGCACTGAATAATGTACTGTCAGTATAGCAGATTGTAAGTCACCCATACACGTACAGACGTGGTATGTATCTGTTTATTCGTTTGTGTAAAATAGCTTTTTAATAAGATTTGTACAATGGTACGTACTACAGCCAAAGTGCTAAGAGGAAACATAGGACTGGAAACTAATGCCTCTTAAATTATGACTATCATTAAATCTAGCCGGAGCCCAGAGTATCTTTAGTCCGAGTGGTTTTTGTACCTTAATCAATAATATAACAACCATGGTAAAAATTTCTCATACTGATGTATTTAAATACAGATATTTCAAACCATGCTTCGGTTGAAGTTTCCATGATAAAGCTTTACTTACCAGATGATTCTCAAATTAATCCTGAAAACGTTAATGTAGAAATATTCTTTTTGATATTCTATCACTCCAACATGTCCAGTTGATCAAATTAAAGTGAATTTTTTTGTAATTTAATAAGCAGTATGTTTTTATCATTATTTGTATTCCATTAAATCGTAAGTATTGAAACGTTTATAAATATTTTGAGAAATGTATGACGTTATTTAGATGATTTATTGCAAATAGGTAAGTATATGGCACACTTCCCTCAAGAATATTCCTCTTGGATTCCTCTAGAGTACAGCACATGCAGTTGTCAATGTCATGATTAATAAACATAACCACAAATATTTATCAAAAATAATTTTTAATAAATTAAATTACTTCCAAACAGATTTAAAAAAATGAATTCAGAAATTAAATCTTTATTTTGCAATACATAATTTAGAACCATATCAACCTTCAAGAAGAATTTTTAATATTTGTATTTATAAAACATGAGAAATTTGACGTTTGAAGGAATTTCTTTATTATCCATTGAGTAAACATTCGAAGCTACATGTTTAAATTTGTATAAGATAACGATTTGGAATTCTCCATTTTTTAGAAATCTAATCAGCAAACGATGTAAATATTGAACAAAATTGAAATTTAAAACGTGGTTGAGCAAAAAAGAGACATGTGGTTAATAGGAACAGCGTTCTTATTTCATATTATACTTTTGATGTCGGTTTTTGATATATATTTTAAAACAACAATCACCTACGTAAATGAAAATTATTCTAGTCCCTCAACACCTGCAGCTCGAAGATTAGTTTTATATGTTGCTGATGGTCTTCGAGCTCAGTCTTTGTACAATTATACTGCATTAAACTCTCATCCTATTCGAAATGATATATCTGTTAAGTACTTAAAGTAAGTGCAACAAATTATTGGTAAAATTTTTATTTAATTAATTGTAATTTTTTTAAATTAGAGAAATTATCGATAATGGTTACGCTTATGGAATTTCTAACACTCAAGTACCAACTGAATCTCGACCTGGCCATGTAGCAATGTTGGCAGGATTCTTTGAAGATCCTAGTGCTATTATGAAAGGGTGGCAAGAGAATCCAGTAGATTTTGATTCCGTTTTAAATCAAACCAAAGAGTCATGGTGTTGGGGCAGCCCTGACATTGTTTCAATATTTTCAAAAGGTAAACAACACAGTGTATTTAAGGATGGGTGTGAGATAAATTTTTTTAGACTTTTATCAAAATTAGAAGTAATTATTCACAATTTCCACACAAGAAATAGAAAGAATACAAATCAATTAAATTTTTACTTCAAATAGAAGATGGGTTGTGCCAAATTGAGGCTTCTCTGAAAATAATTTTTTTATCCAAGTTTTCAATTTGTCGATGTTATGATTATTGTAAATTTAATTTTTGTGTCTAAAAGATACCATAAAATTCAGAATTTTGGTTGTCTGCCCATCCATCCAGCTCATTAGACGTTGAAATAAGTAATTCTTGAAATACCGACGATAATTTCCTAAACAGGAGGGCTTCAAAGGTTTCAATTTCGGGCCTTACATTAGAAAATATTCTGCCAATTACTCTTTGTAATTACGTCAGTTAGGCTTTAATCTGTATGGAGTTCGACAAAAAAAATCAAGGAAAAGTTTTTAAAATTATTATCAGCGAATTTTGAACGTTGATTATTGTGTCCACTCTTTGAAGTTTGTTTGAATTTAGTCGTTTTGATGTGAAGACTTCACCCTCAAAATTTATAAATGTAACTTTTATATAGCTGTATAAAATTGTATATGTTTATCGTGTTTTTATTTTAGGTGGTAATCACATTCATATATTTATGTATGGCGATAAAGAAACACAGTTTAGTACGACCAGAGATACATCCATACTTGATAAATGGGTTTTTAATCGTGTTGAATCTTTTTTTAAGAACGCTAAAGATAATATTATACTTAGACAAAGATTGGCCAAAGATAGAATGATATTTTTCTTGCATTTGCTTGGAATTGATACTGCTGGTCATTCTTATAAGCCTGGTTCACGGTAAATAAAAAAAAATATGGAGTGCATAAGGCAATTTGCTTGCTCTAAAATATCAATGGAGATATCGTAAAACCCTATTAATAAAATATTGATTTTGCGACAAAAGTATTGAGCTTTTGCTAATATCTACCCCAAAACACGGCCCGTGGGCTACCGGCATCCATTTAAATTAAAATATAAACAAGATGTTTATTGAAACTTACATTGTAAACACATGCTAAATAAGATTTTAATAGGAATGTTTATCGCGACAAAAATTTAAAAAAAGTTTCATATGGTCCCGTATATCAAAAAGATTAGTGACCTCGATTATTAGGAGTATAAAAGTATTATTTTCAAATACTACATACATTGTTAAATATTGAAAAATATTATTCAAATTAAGATGAGTATTTCATGCCGACTATATTGTATTTTGTTAAAATATATCCTCTTCAGGACCCACAATAAAAATATCAAACTAAATTTATTAATAATAATATTAAATATATTAATAATTAATAATAATAAATTTATAAAAAATTATTATTATGAATTAACTTGACTAGTTTTGATTGCTTTGACAATCCTCTTCAGTAGCATTAAACTCTTAAAACTATAAATTTAGCTAAATAATTTTAATGTGGGTACTGAAGGGGATAAATTTTAACAAAATGTAAAGAAAAAGTAATTATTACATTAAACGGGTGTACCGTGCTTTATGGATTCCATCTTTACTTGTATTCTACTTGAAAATGATCTAGTAAATAATTTTAATATTAATAAATTAATTTTAGGCAATTAAATGAAAATATTAGAATTGTGGACGAAGGTATTAGAGGCATAACAAGAATTATTGAATCATTTTATGAAAATGACAATAAAACAAGTTTTGTGTTTACATCGGATCATGGTATGACGAATTGGGGATCACATGGCTCTGGTGATCCAACTGAAACTGATTGTCCAATAATAACATGGGGTGCTGGAATTTCAAAGAAATCGAAGAATACAAATTATATGACTGCAATTAATCAAATTGACATTGCTGTGTTGATGTCAACTTTAATTGGTGTACCAATTCCAATGAATTCATTGGTAAAATGAAAAGTTGTTGGAATGTTATTGGTTTCTTTCTTATTTATTGTAATTTATTTTTAGGGTGTCTTACCAGATGAATTTTTAAACTTGAGCAAAAAAGAAATAGCCGAAGCTTATTTTGTAAATGTTAAACAACTTATAGAACAATATAAAGCAAAACGTAAACAAACTGAAAACTTAAGATGGCTTAAGAGTTTTAAACCATTAACTAACGATATTTTAAAAAATAGATTGAATGAAATTCAAGAGTTGATTGATTCGAAATCTTATGATAGTGCAGTAAGTTAATTGCATGATTTTTATTCTATAGGTTCAGTATAAACAGTTGTATCCTTAGAATGAATTAAAAACGTGAATAACTGTACATGTAACCAATAAGAAAGTTTTTTTTAGATCTCCCACAGTAAAAATTTGATTGAATTAGCAATATCAGGAATTAAATTTTATCAGAAGTTCTATCAAACACCGATACTAATTACAATTGCCCTGTCAATAGTTTTATGGATTATAATTCTTTTGGAGAATCTTTTAAAGGAAATGATTAATAATGCACCAGATAAGTATAGCGTATCAGAAAAAATCTTGGAAAAATATGGAAAGACATCACGATACAAATATATTGTGTTATTTACTATAACATGCAGTTGTTGTTTCGTCAAATGTAAATTTTATTTGACAATTTTTTTTTTAAATTAGAAAAATTTACGTTAAATTTGTTTTAGTGTTTCGATTACCTATGATGTGCTACCTGTATTTTAGTTTACCACAAGTTTTGCTTTTTGCTATTTATTTAAAACGTAAAACATGGAAAAGTGGTTGGAAAATTTTACGAGATTATGATAAAAACAATTTTAAAATAATATTATACAATATTATTTTTTATTTAATTGGTATTGAACTATTTGTAAGTAAATCATTAGTAATCGATTTTATATTTCTAGTAATTTTAATGTTAACCGAAAGAAACTAGAAATGAATTTTTTTTACTTATGCACATTTCTTTCTTTGAGAATCAGAGAAGAGAATCAAACTTTGGGTCACTTTTTCGTTTCGTATACCTTAACTTTTTGACCATGGATGGTTTAGATACTGTTGTTTACGTGTAACTTATTCATTTCTTTCTTATATATTATTACAAGTTTATATTATATTACCAGTAAATTACAAGTGAAATTTACAAAATTTAAAAAAAAAAACCGACCTCCTACTCCTCAAATTATTTTTAAAACATAACTAAGAACATCAAATTACCCTTCAAACCAAAAACCACATTCAAATCGACTCACCCGTTTAAGAGCTACAGTGCAAGCAAACACATACACACATAGCGGTCAAAATATATCCAATCGAAAATATATCTAATGGCAATTATGGCTTATAAAGTTTTTTGTCTTTGTAACAATTTTTAGATTCAAGTATTTTTTCATAGATGGATTTTAAGTCTTTTAATGCTGGCTATTGGAGGCTGGACTTATCTTAGTTTAAAAAATGTATTCACAACAAACGTTTTATGTTCATGGGTCATCAGTACAGCAATATCAGCAATATTTCCATTATTGACTGTCGTTGGAAAAGAATCAAATTTATTCGTCTTGTTAGTAAAATTTAATAATTTTGTTGAATTAAATGAATTATTTATCATTTAAAAAAAAAAAACTTGTGATTTAACAGTGCTCTAGGTGGAATAATGTGGCTGATCGCATCGATGGTTCTTATCTACTATTTCTTAAATAACGAATATCTTATTTTGGGTGTGTTTCAAACGAGTATATTGCTAATTGCAATCACACTCACATATTTGGTGCGATACTTTGGTATTCCAGAAGGAGTTCAAACTGAAATTCATGCTGTTACTTGGATTATTACGGGTAAATTGGTTGCTAATAATGAACTCGTTCGCGAAAAAATTAATTTTATAACAAACTTAATAAATAATACTTATAAATATAATATTAATTGATCACAATTCAAATTACAATTTGATCACATTAGTTTAATTTGCCCTTACTACTACTTTGACTTAAATTAAAAATTACTATAGTTAACTAAATATTTTAGAATCTTTGAACATATTTTAATGCTTTTTCTAAAACTATAAATTTTTATGTTAAAATTTATTAAAAGCAGAGTTTTTGATTCTGTAATAATGTACCTTAAAAACCTTAAAAAGAACGCGAACGAGTCCATCGATCTACTAAAAAAAAGAAATTATAGAGATACAATTTTTACATTTTAAGGTGTTAGTATTTTGGTACCACTCTTTGGAAGTAATAACATTATAAATCGACTTGGAAATCTTGTTATTGGTTTAACAACTCCATTTATATTCTTGTGTGTTTCATATGAACCAATATTTTTACTTACATTAACTGTGAATTTATTTACGTGGTTGATAATTGAACATAGAGCAAATTTTTATAATTTTAAAGGACATACTACATTTGATATTGATAATATGGTAAGATATATGAATCATTTTAAAGTCATTTAGAACCGTTTTCAAAATTACAAAAACTTTTTACTGTCATAAAGTCGCATAATGCAATATAAATTTAATATTTTATTTGAATTTTGTATACCTGGCGATGCGATGGTAAAAGCTAAATTTATATAGTAGTAGTATTCGACCAAAGTTGATTAATCGGACTTCGCCACAATCTTCAGCCGAAACCGAAGGCTTAAAAGTTCTTAGAAATTTTGTTCAAGATAGGCTCCAAGTTACTATTAATTAATAATATAAATAATTTAAAAAAATTTAATATTGAAGGTTTGTATTGACTGTATAATATAGAAAGGTAATTAAACTCATCTTTAGAAGTCCAAAGATAATAAAAAAATTACCTAGCAATTTATTTGTTAGAAACCTGTCAAGAACCTTCGGCTTCCGTTGGGATCGGGCAAAGTCGAAGATGACTGGAGATGAAGTTTCGGTCGGACATTAGTGATATGTAGAGCTTGCATAACATGGGAATTGTTGCGATTCTATCCAACTTTCTACTTACGTAAACGCAAATACGCGTAATATCTGTTAATTATCAAATTTATATAATAAGCCTTTTCATCATGTCTTTTTTTCGTACTGTCTGTAATAAGTTGGACTAGAGAAGAAGATATATGTTATTCATTTTATCACATTGGTTGTCAATCATTTAGTCCGAAACGAAAGTGGATCGTAATTTTATAACAGGGTTCGAAAATATCCGATATTTATTATAAATATCAAAATATCGAATATTTTTTATATATATCCGATATATATCAAAATTTTGATATTTAAAAAAAACTAAAATGTTTTAAAGGTTTTATTTACTTAGGCGCTTCAAATCAGACAAATGAAACCAAAACATAAAATATTCTTCTAGATCAGGCAAAATCAATTAAAAATAATATTTTTATAAATAAAAAAAACTTTAAAACAAAAAACAATTTTTTAAATTGTTATCAGTCAATGGTCATACCTACACTTAGGCAACAAAACAATAAACATTACAAATAATAACTCTAGAGTATAATCAGTCAGTCATCAAATCAGTCATCAGTCATTCGTAATAAACTGTTAATTATCAAAAAAAAAAAAAATGTCGTTTCATAATTGTGCTTGGTTTGACTGCAAGGAAGATAAAGCTAGATCATCTTCCGATTCTGAATCTTACTTAAACTTACTCTTTAGTAACGAATTTTTTCTGACACGACACGATTTGAGCTTAGTATTAGTAGGTTTTAACCAAAAATTACTTAATAATATTAAATTTTTAAAATCATTTTTGTATTGATATATATCATAAATATTCACGTGATATATATCGGATATATATCATGATATACATATCCTCGAACCCTGCTCGAAACTTAATAGAGCTAGGTTAATTTTGACCAAAAATTTGAAAAGTATGGCCCAAATTTAGTAGGATTACATACTTGGTTTATCAAAATTGGATAAAATTTGGATGTGATAGAGCAAAATTAAATTTTTTGGATTCTGTTGACGTCATAAAGTTCAAAAATTCAATTTTTTTAATGACACAGGCAATTTTTATCCGATCTTATTGGAATTTTTTTTGAAACCCACTAATTTTGGGTCATTCTTTTCAGCTGTGATGTCAGTTTTTCGCTAGCTATCACATATGTGCTTAATTCCGGAACCAGGCGTCCACATTCTTGAAATCTTATAGAGCTAGGGTAATTTTGATCATAAATTTGAAAATTATGTTCCAAATTTAGTAGGATTACGTACTTGGTTTATCAAAATTGAATAAAATTTGGATGTGATAGAGCAAAATTAAATTTTTTGGATTCTGTTGACGTCATAAAGTTCAAAAATTCAATTTTTTTAATGACACAGGCAATTTTTATCCGATCTTATTAGAATTTTTTTTGAAACCCAGTAATTTTGGGTCATTCTTTTCAGCTGTGATGTCAGTTTTTCGCTAGCTATCACATATGTGCTTAATTCCGGAACCAGGCGTCCACATTCTTGAAATCTTATAGAGCTAGGGTAATTTTGATCATAAATTTGAAAAGTATGACCCAAATTTATTAGAATTACATACTTGGTTTATCAAAATTGGATAAAATTTGGATGTGATAGAGCAAAATTAAATTTTTTGGATTCTGATGACGTCATAAAGTTCAAAAATTCAATTTTTTTAATAACACAGGCAATTTTTATCCGATCTTCTTGGAATTTTTTTTGAAACCCAGTAATTTTGGGTCATTCTTTTCAGCTGTGATGTCAGTTTTTCGCTAGCTATCACATATGTGCCTAATTCCAGGACCAGACCTCCACATTCTTGAAATCTTATAGAGCTAGGGTAATTTTGATCATAAATTTGAAAAGTATGACCCAAATTTAGTAGAATTACATACTTGGTTTATCAAAATTGGATAAAATTTGGATGTGATAGAGCAAAATTAAATTTTTTGGATTCTGATGACGTCATAAAGTTCAAAAATTCGATTTTTTTGATAACACAGGCAATTGTTATCCGATCTTCTTGGAATTTTTTTTGAAACCCACTAATTTTGGGTCATTCTTTTCAGCTGTGATGTCAGTTTTTCGCTAGCTATCACATATGTGCCTAATTCCAGGACCAGACCTCCACATTCTTGAAATCTTATAGAGCTAGGGTAATTTTGATCATAAATTTGAAAAGTATGACCCAAATTTAGTAGAATTACATACTTGGTTTATCAAAATTGGATAAAATTTGGATGTGATAGAGCAAAATTACATTTTTTGGATTCTGATGACGTCATAAAGTTCAAAAATTCGATTTTTTTGATAACACAGGCAATTGTTATCCGATCTTATTGGAATTTGTTTTGAAACCCACTAATTTTGGGTCAATCTTTTCAGCTGTGATGTCAGTTTTCCGCTGGCTATCACATATGTGCCTAATTCCAGGACCAGACCTCCACAATCTTGAAACCTAATAGAGCTAGGTTAATTTTGATGACAAATTTGAAAAGTATGACCCAAATTTATTAGAATTACATACTTGGTTTATCAAAATTGGATAAAATTTGGATGTGATAGAGCAAAATTACATTTTTTGGATTCTGATGACGTCATAAAGTTCAAAAATTCAATTTTTTTAATAACACAGGCAATTTTTATCGGATCTTATTGGAATTTTTTTTGAAACCCACTAATTTTGGGTCATTCTTTTCAGCTGTGATGTCAGTTTTTCGCTAGCTATCACATATGTGCTTAATTCCGGAACCAGACGTCCACATTCTTGAAATCTTATAGAGCTAGGGTAATTTTGATCATAAATTTGAAAATTATGTCCCAAATTTAGTAGGATTACATACTTGGTTTATCAAAATTGAATAAAATTTGGATGTGATAGAGCAAAATTAAATTTTTTGGATTCTGATGACGTCATAAAGTTCAAAAATTCGATTTTTTTGATAACACAGGCAATTGTTATCCGATCTTCTTGGAATTTTTTTTGAAACCCACTAATTTTGGGTCATTCTTTTCAGCTGTGATGTCAGTTTTTCGCTAGCTATCACATATGTGCCTAATTCCAGGACCAGACCTCCACATTCTTGAAATCTTATAGAGCTAGGGTAATTTTGATCATAAATTTGAAAAGTATGACCCAAATTTAGTAGAATTACATACTTGGTTTATCAAAATTGGATAAAATTTGGATGTGATAGAGCAAAATTAAATTTTTTGGATTCTGATGACGTCATAAAGTTCAAAAATTCGATTTTTTTGATAACACAGGCAATTGTTATCCGATCTTATTGGAATTTGTTTTGAAACCCACTAATTTTGGGTCAATCTTTTCAGCTGTGATGTCAGTTTTCCGCTGGCTATCACATATGTGCCTAATTCCAGGACCGGACCTCCACAATCTTGAAACCTAATAGAGCTAGGTTAATTTTGATGACAAATTTGAAAAGTATGACCCAAATTTATTAGAATTACATACTTGGTTTATCAAAATTGGATAAAATTTGGATGTGATAGAGCAAAATTACATTTTTTGGATTCTGATGACGTCATAAAGTTCAAAAATTCAATTTTTTTAATAACACAGGCAATTTTTATCGGATCTTATTGGAATTTTTTTTGAAACCCACTAATTTTGGGTCATTCTTTTCAGCTGTGATGTCAGTTTTTCGCTAGCTATCACATATGTGCTTAATTCCGGAACCAGACGTCCACATTCTTGAAATCTTATAGAGCTAGGGTAATTTTGATCATAAATTTGAAAATTATGTCCCAAATTTAGTAGGATTACATACTTGGTTTATCAAAATTGAATAAAATTTGGATGTGATAGAGCAAAATTAAATTTTTTGGATTCTGATGACGTCATAAAGTTCAAAAATTCGATTTTTTTGATAACACAGGCAATTGTTATCCGATCTTCTTGGAATTTTTTTTGAAACCCACTAATTTTGGGTCATTCTTTTCAGCTGTGATGTCAGTTTTTCGCTAGCTATCATATATGTGCTTAATTCCGGGATCAGGTCTCCACATTCTCGAAACATTTATAATGAAAAGCTCTATTCTTCATATAGATAAAAATTTTACCTATTCATTTTGAATTAAATCATTAGCTCAGTATAGCTGCCTTACATCTACAATGAGTACTGTTTTTGGAAATACTCTAAAAAACCGTAAAATAATAAAGAAAATTTCCGTAAACGGAAACTATAATTTGATGAAGTAGAAAATATTCTGGATTTCATTTCTACTTAGTTCAGTTGCTCGCCCCTCTGTGTAGAAAGTATGCTGCCGTAAATTTATAAAAACGATTGCAACTGAAATCGATCCATTATTTTTCGTATATTTTACTTTAAAAGTTTCCTAGATATTATGAAAGAATTATAATTTTTTTTTTTCAGTTACATACTAAATCGTTTAATCCATCACTTAACACATACATGAAGAATCCAATGCGAAGTTTAAATATGCATGATTTTAGGCGAGCTTTTTGCTATGTATCCTTTTTAAATCGCTGGAAAATTTATTGAAATTCCATAATTTGGAATCTATTGAAATGTATTGTTATGAAGTGATTTAGCGGCTTTGTCTCTGATATCAAACACAAACCCCGAAAATACTCGTTATAAAGCCGCCTTTGTGAAGAGAGTTATTGCTAAATTACAGTCATCTATCACAGAAAAAGCCTGTAAAAAATTGAAATTGATTCTAATAATATAAATATAGTTTGTAAGTAGTGATTTCCCTTAACAATATTTACAGTTATTTTATTTATTATTTGCATTTTTCGGTATTGGAAATGTTGCCAGTATTAATTCATTTGATCCAATGTGGGTGATATGTTTTGTGAGTGTATTTAGTCCATTTTTGATGACCGCCTTAGTATTATGTAAAACAATATTTATTTTTATAATTGTTACATCTAGTTTTCGTGCCATAAATATTGTAGTCGATGGAATTTTCAAAAATGTTTTATACATTATTTTAATTTATTGTGATTTTATGATAATGCATTTTCTATTTTATGTGAAAAATGAAGGATCGTGGCTTGATATTGGTTTGAGTATTTCACATTTCGTTATAATTGAGACTGTTGCATTGTTTATTTTAGTGCTTTATGTTTGTGTATCTTACTACACTAACTATAGTTTTGTGACTAAAAAAGGTTTACGACATTCGCAGTTTGGAATGAATAAATAAATCAGACGCACAAGCCTCGTTCTTACCGTTTAATTAGTTCAAATAACTTAATATCGATGAACATTTTTTGAAATTTTTCAATTATTTTACCGTTTGAGTTATAAAACACCAATGAAGCCAAGTAAGACTTTTCACTTTTTTGAGCACTAACAAGTGATAAGAAAATTTTATTAGAAAGTTTTTGTATAATTCCATACCATTTTGCAATTAATTTATTAAAAATATTTTGTTATCGAAAATGGCATTATTAACTGGATGGAATTAATGAATACTTCTCCATAAATCCCTGTGAATTATGATGTACCAATTGTATTTTTGTATATAAATATTTAAATATATTATGTTGAATAAATTTTTGTTATGAGCCAATATTGAAATTATTAATATTTTTGATATTTAATATCTCTTGCATAACAAGTGAAATTTACAAAATTAAAAAAAAATCCCTTCAAATTTTATTCCTTGTAGCTGTCTTCAAACACAACCGATTATCTTGATACATAGTTAAGAACACTTTCCATTAAAATAGCTTTCAAACAAGAATACGCTTTCCCATCTGTATAATGTATACCGTGGACAAGAGTATACCGCACACGGTATGTTACATTTCTGTATAATACGCTTTCCCATCTGTATAATGTATACCGTGGACGAGAGTATACCGCACACGGTATGTTACATTTCTGTAGAATACGCTTTACCATCTGTATAATGTATACCGTGGACGAGACTATACCGCACACGGTATATTTCATTTGCTTCAAATAAGCCTTCCAATCTATATTGTGTATACCGTGGACGAGACTATACCGCACACGGTATAAGAGCTCGACGGCATGAAGAGTATACCCTGAAAAAGTATACCGTGCACGGTATAAGGGCCCCACGGTATAAAAGGGCAAAAATAATTTCATATCGCGTCTAAATAGACCGTATACGGTATACCGTGGACTGTCTAGGCCATAGACGGTATACCGTGGACGGTCTAGACCGTAGACGGTATACCGTATAGACGGTATACCGTATAGACGGTATACCGTATAGACGGTATACCGTATAGACGGTATACCGTATAGACGGTATACCGTAGACGGTATACCGTATACACGGTATACCGTATACACGGTATACCGTATACACGGTATACCGTATAGACGGTATACCGTATAGACGGTATACCGTATAGACGGTATACCGTAGACGGTATACCGTATACACGGTATACCGTATAGACGGTATACCGTATAGACGGTATACCGTATAGACGGTATACTGTCTACGGTCTAGACCGTCCACGGTATACCGTCTATGGTCTAGACAGTCCACGGTATACCGTATACGGTCTATTTAGACGCGATATGAAATTATTTTTGCCCTTTTATACCGTGGGGCCCTTATACCGTGCACGGTATACTTTTTCAGGGTCAAAAAAAGTGGTATTTTTTTCGAAATTACCTTCAAATTGTTAACCGGCGCATTTATGCAGTTTTTCTGGTTAGTAAACAGCCTTACTAACAAGTCAAATTCGAGCCAATAGAGGAGTTGGAGATTGTCAAATGTAGCACATTTTTGGCTAAATTGGGATAATATCTTATGTATCGTATTCTAGAGTTATAAAACGGAAAATACACCCCTATTCCTCCTTGTTAATCTTCGATGCAGGATGTCGAAGTCTATTATTATTACTGGATCAGTTACCATTGGTTCAGAGGTCCTGTTTTCACGAGGAATTATAATAACTTATTGATAATGCCCTGGCAATTTCCAAGTGCGATATCAATCGCACCGGGGCGGTTATTTCGGTTCGAATAAGGCACCCATCTATATCAAATTTGGTTAGGATCCTTTAAGATGCAAAGTGATAAAGCCTAGCCTCCATTCAATTAATACAAAAATATCTGGATGACCGAGCTTCGCTCGGTTATTCGCCAATAGATGTCAGCAAGAGTCATATTTTTCACTTTAGACTATTCAAACGCCTCCTTTTTGTTATGTTATAATTTGCATTGTATTTCATTAACTACGTTATACACCAATAGATGTCTGATGAATTTTTCATGAAAAGACGGATAAAACGACATTTCTGATAAATGAAACCTAGCTAGATCGACTTATCACCCCAAAAAACCCCTACATACTCATTTTCATGAAAATCGTTGGAGCCATTTCCAAGATCGTTGATATATATATATATATATATATATATATATATATATATATATATATATATATATATATATATATATATACAAGAATTGCTCGTTTAAATATATAAGATTAGAGCATAGCACTCCAGATCACTTAACATATACATATTTTGAATTTGAATTTTTTGGCTACCATTAAACTTTTATGATTTCTAATCGGTAAATAATGCAAATATTGAAAAAATATTTACATTAAAACGTATACCAAAACAATGTGGCTAATGATAACAGCTTTCGTTCTACATATTTTACTTTTAATATCGGTTTTTGACATATATTTTCAAACAATTATTATTCATGTCAACGAAAATTACGCTAGTCCTGAACCACCTCCAGCTAAACGATTAGTTCTAATTTCCGTTGATGGTCTTCGAGCGCAGTCTTTGTACAATTATTCTGCTTTACATTCTTGTCCAATCCGGAATGATATAGATGTCAAATACCTTAAGTAAATAAATGAATATTATGAGCAATAATATTAATAATTAATTAATATTTGTCGAAAATAGAGAAATAATTGATAATGGATATGCTTGGGGAATTTCTTATGCTCGAGTACCAACTGAATCTCGACCTGGGCATGTAGCAATGTTAGCAGGATTCTTTGAGGATCCCAATGCGATTATGAATGGTTGGAAAGATAATCCAGTAGATTTTGATTCAGTTTTAAATGAAACTAGAGAGTCGTGGTGTTGGGGCAGTAGAATTGTTATCCGAATATTTTCAAAAGGTAAAATATATACTTGTCTGATATAAAAAAGATTTTTGATATTCATTTTTTCTCAATTATAGGTAAGTATTTCTTTGTTGAGAATTTGCATTTTGAAGAAAGTGTTACACTTGTTGTGTATTCAATGAGTTTTCCTTTTAGGTGAAAATCATATACATATTTTTACATATACTGATGGAGATACTAACTTCACAATTACTAAAGACACCACCGATCTGGATGCTTGGGTTTGGAATCGAGTTGAATACTTCTTTAAGAATACCACAAATTATTTTAGACAAAGATTGTCTGAAGATAAAATTATATTTTTCTTGCATTTAAATGGAATTGATACTCTTGTAGACCCTAATTCTAGGTAATGAGAAATTAAAGTTATATATAGCACTTACTCTGATAGTACTGGGCATTAGAGCTATAGTAGTAAATATTCTTTCAGAAAATTTAAAAACAATATTAAAGCTGTTGATGAAGGAGTCAAACATTTAACAAAAATTATTGAATCGTTTTATGAGAATGATGGTAAAACAAGTTTTCTGTTAACATCCGATCATGGAATGAAAGATTCAGGATCACACGGTTCTGGAAGTCAATCTGAAACAAATTGTCCAATAATTGCATGGGGAGCTGGAATTTCAAGGAAATCCGAGCTCAATTATGCTCCTACAATTAATCAAATCGATATTGCTGTGTTGATGTCAACTTTGATTGGTGTCCCGATTCCAATGAATTCTTTGGTACGTACACTACAGAAAAAAGTTATTATTTATTTTCTGGTTTATTTTGTATATATTATTTACTTTTAGGGTGTTTTACCGGACAATTTTTTAAATCTAAACAAAAAAGAGATGGCGTTAGCTTTTTTTGCAAATCTTAAACAACTCATAGCCCAGTATAAAGCAAAAAGAGAGAAGTGTGAAAAATTAAGATTGGTTAAGACTTTTAAGCCTTTAACAGATGATGTTTTAAAGAGCGGATTAAATGAAATTCAATACTTGATTGATTCAGAATCCTTTGAACATGTAGTAAGTTAAACAGTCGCGTAAGCTCATTGGTGTAAGGTATTTAATTATTGCACAGTTATCTATAGAAACTTAACGAACGATGCCTCTTATTTTGACGTCGATTAAGTAGTTTATTGGCAACATAATTCTTGAAACATATGAAGTATGACAATTACACATGAAGCTTTTATTTCAGATTACTCTTACAAAAAATTTGATAAAATTAGCAATAGCAGGAATAAACTTCTATCAAACCTTTTATCAAATACCAATACTGGTTATACTCACCCTGTCAACAATTTTATGGATAATAATTCTATTTGAGAATCTTTTACGAGAACTTGTTAATAATAAACCAGAAAATTGTAGCGTGTCACGGAAAAATGTTGGAAAATTTCGGAAAACATCAACATACAAATATATTTTGCTAGCGATTTCTATAATATGTAGCTGTTGTTTCGTTACATGTAAATTTTAGCCATCAACTAAGAATTCAAATAGAAAAATGAATACTATTTCATTTCTTTTAGGGGGTTACTTACCTACAATGTGCTACTTGTATCTTAGTTTACCACAATGTCTACTGTTTGGTATTTATTTAGCACGTAATACATGGAAAAGCAGTTGGAAAATTTTACGAGATTATGATAAAAATGATTTGAAAATATTATTATGCAATATTATTTTTTATTTCATTGCTATTGAATTATTTGTAAGTAATTTTGTACTCTTTGATTTGATCTATTCCGGTTGTTTGCTCGTCTGTCTGTTTGTCTGTATGCCTGCGAACACGATAACTCAAAAACGAAAACAGATATCAAGCTGAAATTTTTATAGCGTGCTTAGGACGTAAAAAGTGAGGCCGAGTTTGTAAATGAGCAATATAAATCAATTAGGTCTTGGGTCCTACGGACCCATCTTGTAAACCGTTAGAGATAGCACAAAAGTTTAAATGAAATAAAATTTTCCTTATACAAAAATCAACAATCAATTTGTTGGGAGTGGGATCATAGGGAGAAAAGAAGCCATGGGTAGTTAAATAGCATATGGCTTCAAAAACCGAGAAAGTAGGGATCGTTTGCAACATTAAAAATTTAAAGAATAATATTTTCATATTTGGTATTGAAAATTGAACGCTTTTCAGATTCAAGTGTTTTTTTATAGATGGATTTTAAGTCTATTAATGCTTGCCGTGGGAGGTTGGACATATTTCAATTTAAAAAATGCTTTTACTGCAAATGTTTTATGTTCTTGGATTCTTAGTACAGCAATATTAGCTATATTTCCACTATTGACAGTCACGCAAACAAATTTATTCGCCTTGTTAGTAAATATAATTTTTTAGCAATCTTATTAATGCTACTATTAAAAAACATGTATTTTAACTTTAACAGTATTTTGGCTGGTGTAATGTGGTTAATAGCTTCAGTGATTATTTTCTGCTATTTTTTAAATAATGAAAATCTTATTTTGGGTTTGTTTCAAACGAGTATATTGCTAATTGCACTCACTATCACATTTTTGGTTCGATATTTTGGTATTCCACAAAGAGTTCAAACCGAAGTTCATACTATTAGTTGGATTATTACAGGTAAAATTGTTGTAAATAAGGAAAATTTTTATAATAATCGCCATAAATTTAGTAAGAGAAATATGGGAAATTAATTAAAAATTTGATGGATTTTGGTTGAGTAAATAAAGTTAACAGATCTCTTTGTTTGTTCTGATGTCTAGAACAAAGTTGAAAATCAATTTCTAAAATTAAACCTCAATAAAACATGGTTGGTATATGTACTATACAAATCAATTTTAAGAGCAATTATTGTATTTTTAGGTCTAAGTGTTTTAGTTCCATTCTTTGGAGGCACTAAAATTGTAAATCGGCTTGGAATTCTTGTTATTAGTGTGACAGTTTCATTTATATTCTTGTGTGTTTCATATGAACCAATATTTTTACTTGTATTAAGTGTTCATTTATTCAGTTGGTTGATAATAGAACATAGAGCAAATGTTAATAATTTTAAAGAACATAAAATGTCTGATATTGAAAATATGGTGAGATTATGATTAATTTTAGGAATAATCAAACTTAAATCCTATTTATACAGTATGTCTCGTTTTGTAGAGGTTCGTAAAAACGGCCCAGCTCATTATCAGGACGCACATCGAGCATATATATTATGCCATTAAGATTGTTTAATTAATATGATAACAGCATTTTGTAGGTGAACAGTGAGGGATAAATATTAGGGCCGGATTTACCATTAGGCAGAGTAGGAATTGTCCAGAGGCTCCGCACGGGCACAAAAGAAATTGGAAATGTTGCATTGAGAGAAAATTAGGTTTTTTTTTTCAACGCATGATGTATGTTGATGAATAAAGTTTAAACTAAAACATCCGCGCTAAAACTATTTTCTTTCGTTTGTTGTATATTATTGTATTTAACAAGAATAAAGTTAAAACTAAAACGTCCGCATCTCATTTTACTCACATCTCTTCGTAAACTTGAAAAAAGCTAATGACGTTCAAACGGCTGAAAAGAAACCCGAGAAATGCATTGTATAGGGGCTCGCGATATGATTAATCCAGTCCCGAAAGAAATCGATTAAAAAAACCCTTGTTGTTATTAAAAAAGGTCTTCACAATTTGTCTTTAATGAAGAATTTATAATTATTATTTTTTAGTTACAAGATATATCATTCGACACAGCTTTAAATACACATATGGAAAATTCCCTGCGTAGTGTAAAGATGCATGATTTTAGGCGAGCTTTTAACTATGTATCCTTTTCAATCTAATTCAATCGGTGGCTAAAATTCCGAAATTATGTTTTTGCGTATAATCCAAACGGATTAAAAATTTTTGGAAAGGGAGGCATTGGATTTTAATTAATTCATAATTAGTTTATATTAGGGTCCAGTAACTTTAATCAAAAAATATGACACGATCATTGCATATTATAGAGTAACGTCGATAGTTGAGTATAAATTTATTTAGCCAGTACTGTTTAAATCAATCCTGAGAATAAAAAGCTAAACTATAATAATCTTTAACAGTATATTCAGTTCTTTTATTTATTACTTGCATATTTTGGAGCTTTTGGAAACGTTGCCAACTTTATACAAAATAATAAAATATTTGATCCAAAGTTGGAGATATGTTATGTTAGTGTATCTAGCTCATTTTTGGATATTGTTTCAATATCGTGTAAAATACTGTTTATTTTTATAATTATTACATCTTATTTTCGTGCTATAAATGTTGTGGTTAAAGGGATTTTTAAAAATGTTTTGTACATTATTCTAATTTATTGTGATTTTATAGGAATACATTTCCTATTTTTTGTTACAAATGAAGGATCATGGCTTGACATTGGTTTGAGTATTTCATATTTCATACTTTTTGAAACTGCAACATTGGTCATTCTAATGCTCTATGTTTTTGTATATGTTTATACTAAATACTCTTTTATAATGACAAAAGATCTTGCTATGATCTAATGAACTTAAAATCATCGTAATCAATTTTTATTCATTAATTTTTTCGTACAAAAACATTTTTATAAGTATAGTTTTAAACTACTTACCTAATTCATTTATTTGTTTAGAAAACGGTTTATGTGGTTATGAGCTGATCAAATTACTTTTAAACCGATTTTTTCTAATTTCTATGTTGAATAAATTTGTTGTAAAAATAATATCGTTTTTATTTTTTACTTAAACTGAAGCTGTAATACAAACATGTGGTCTAAGAGATAGAGCCGAGTTTTCTGTAATAGTGGATAACACCACTGGTGCGAGGGTGGGGGTGCAAAGGTGAAAGTGGAAATCTGAGCTTTATATGTAAAATGTCCGCCCTTTTTCCAATATAATTTACGTCACTTAAGAAGTGAAAATGTAAGTGGGCGGATAAGTTGATCTTGCCTGAGGAGTTATTGTTTTGACATTTCATAAGACAGGGTGAAGGAGATAACATTTATGGAAATCTGTTCAACCAAGGTTATCAGACATATTTCTTACAAAAAAATTAATTTGTTTAGTGTTGAGTAACGTGTTGTTTGAAATATAAAGATGTTGAGTTACCAGAAACAGTTTTCATATCACGAGCAGATTTTCACTTGTATAAGATTTTACTGAATGTATCAGAAAATCCTCGTTCGAACATCAATGGTAATGTAAATTTTTTATCTGTCCAAATGTATTACGTATTATGACTAGGCACACTTTCCTAGATTGCACCTCACTGGAATGGGCTCGTATACATGCTAATACCAGATTCTATGTCATGAACATAAAGGAAAAATAAAAACAAACAAATGAATTTGATAAAATTAGACAATTATTGCGTTTATTAATATTATTCTCAAACAGTTATTTTTTTATAATTAATTATGTTCAAATATTAATGCAGATAATGTCAATATAAAATATTTTATCATAATTTTACACCCCAATAGTTTAAAATTTATAAAACATCACAACAAAAATATTTGGAAGAAGTAAACAACATTTTTATTACAATTTTTTCAAGATATGTTTTTTTTAATGATAATTTGAAAATACATTTTTTTTGAATCCGATGTTCCAAAAGCTTTTTTTGTTGCTGAAAACTGGTACTGTTTGATGGTTTTGAACCATATGATAGGTACTTGAAAATCGTATTGTATTTGTAAGTTAAGCTTTTGGAACAAGGTTTATAAATCAAGGCTTTATTTTGTAATACACGTTTTTATATAGATAAAATTAATTCTTTGTATTTCATAAACAAGTTGAATTCCAGTAGTGATGAAATTAATTCGTACACACAAATGCAGATACCAAATTATTTACCAATAATTTTATCAAGATACCCGCAGGATCGATACATACGCAATTTTAAAGACATGCATATTTGTATAGCCACACTAGAGCTGCCTATTCCAAAATTCTTCAAAACCGGAGTCTTCAAATCAGGTTAATCTAGAATGTAGCATTTAATACATTGTTACCAAAAATATGGTATAGTGATACTGTAGTGACTCCTATACTTGTTTCTGTTTCGTAAGGTGCCAAAAAGTCTAAAGTGAGGAAGAATTCTATATAAATTCAGAACAAGGAAGTGCATAAGAGTTCTAAATGACCAGATTTGGAATATGTTCGTTACCTTGTAAGGAAACTTCGCAATTTTTCGCTTTTTTTGATTATAACAATAAAAAGTATGAAAACTGAGACATCGTGAGTAGGTCACAAAAAGGAAAAACGTTATAGATAGAGCAAAACTTTAAATGTTAAAATATTTCTAAAAAAATAAATATTAGCAATCTTTATTCGAAATATTTTTTTCGAGAGCGGATTTAGCATAAATGTGGCATGATTCGTGTAATTTGTGGCGACTGCAGTTTTGATTGCGAATGTTTCCGACTCCATGTTAATTTGAATGTTTTCTGTCAAGAATAAGCTTCTAAATTAACGGATACTTGTTCGAATCTGATTAATTAAAATTGTATTTTGGATTTGTCAATAATTCACTTGTATCTTTTCAGAATATGTAGGATCTGATTGTGTGTAGAAATATGGCATCACTGGAATTAAAATTTTCTTCATATAAGCTTTGAAAGAAAATAATAAAAGTTACATTCAGTTCTTTTTTTAAGTATAAAAATAAACTACAGTAAAGTGTGATTTAATTTTGTAAAAAATATACTGAGAATTATGCATCTAAATTAATTTCTAACTCACTTTGAAACGGGAACTCTATCTTTTTGTGCGAAATGATTTTTTTTAGTTTACCTAATATAAATTTTCACATAGGTACATTATGAAAAATATGTTTAAGACGATTACTTAAAATGTCATATATAATATACATGTTGAAAAATAAAAATACTTCAGTTTATATAAAAAATGTAGCCTTTGTTATATACCAGCAAATATGTCGTCTGTTCTGCCGTTTTACACAAAGATTCGATACCGTAAACTCAACCTAGGAGAGAGATATAAGGCGTAAAACTCCAAAATTGAAAAAATATTGGGGACGTTTTTCGGCAAGGATACATCACGAAACATTGACAGATAGGCAGCAACTAACTTATCTGAAATTTTACACCAAACTTCGTTCATCTACCTTTCAGAAAACTCACAAATGTTGAGTGATGTATATCTCTCCTCCGATCCAAGGTTGTCTCTCTGTCATGTATCGAGATGCAGTCTTGCCAAAAAACAACCTGATAATTATTTCAATTTTTGAAGCTTATATTTTCCCCCCAATTTGTAATCGAATCTAGATGAAAATGGCTGATAGGACGATATTTAGTTAAACTACAAGAAATTGAAATACCAGTAAATTAGTGCTGAATTTTGTTTGTAATGAGAGCTTTTCCTGCATCAGTATGTAATGTGAATTTCGAATAACCAATTTTCAGTTTTCGTTAATTTATTCTAATTAATTTAGTTTCAAATTTCTAATATAAACAGGAAATGAATGAAACTGAGACACTCTTGTATGTTGAAGTATTTTATTTTTCAAACATTTTAATGAAAGTTCTATAAATGAAACAGTACTAGCTGTACGCTGAAAAACTACAACTCTGGGTAACATATGTATTCTTGCAGGAATCTTTTGCTGATCACAATGTTAAAAAACCGTAATAAAACTTTTCAAACCATACGGTTACTATTTTCTACATTTTTTCATAAGACAGTCATGACTTTTTTTAAATTTATTTATTTTATTTAAGGTCGCTTTTAACGTCTAGGTCAAGTCATGACTTTTCTTATCATAGACATTTAGTATTTAAATCGTTATTTTAAATAACATATACATAACGATTTCGTTTTTTATCAGGGGATTTTGTCCTTTTTTGCTGAAAAATGAACATATTCATACAATTGTATCACCCTGGAAACTTTTTTCAATAACTACACGTCGTGGTCAGCGCTTTATGTTTTATTTTTCCCAGGTTTATAAGTTTTTAAGTAAAATTATTTTCTTTTATTTATTTAACTATTTCTCTTCATTAATTATAAATATTTAAAGTACAGCCAATAACCGAGACTGGAGAATGGATTGAATCGGATTCAAAAATACCGTTTCCCTCATTTTCTTTGTAGTTAAGATTCCTTTCTCTTAAGGTATTAGAAATAAATTTAAAAAGTTTTTCATCACATTTTATAGAATAACACATTATTATTTAATAAATACATATCTGAAAGGAAAATTTTTTATGGCGATTCAGTTTCCGGAAAATTCAACTGAAAATTATAGTTGTGCCCTTCTTACTCTTACATAGCTTAATGGAATAATTTTGACAGCCAATTTGTTTTGCGTTTTTCATAAAGAAAAGCTTCTAATGCTTTAAAAAAAAAAGACCGAAAATATTATAAACTCCGAGTATTGCTGTACTTTGAGTTGGTTGGGTTGAGTCTGTCGACAGTAGATGAGTTGGTTAGGTTTTGAAGTTTTAAGTCCTGGCGTTCAAAAATGGGATACTATTACACAACATTTTTTCGGTCTATTTCTTTAAAATCATCTTTAATTTCATCTGCGCGTTTTAATACGTGTTAATAATATGCACAATCTGGAATCCGGTTCAATTCTGACCCATACTTACCTATTTTTCGAATTTCCATCAGTTTTTTAACAGGTAATTTTTATTGTGCATGATTAAATATTCTTATTGAATGGGACTAAATTTTCGATCTCATTTGAATTGGTTCTCGGTTATTGGGTAATTATGTAGTTAGGTACTAATGATTTTGGTACAATGAAATATAAACTCTGTAAATAGATTGAAGAGTAAAGACAGCCTTTTATTTAAGATATGTTAAAAATGACAAAAATATTTTATTATGATGTCAATCAATATAATATATAATTTGTGTTAGTACCATTTTAAATTTGTTTTAATAAGAATTAATGTTCTAAGCCTAGTAAAACTTCCTTTTTTTTTGGTTAAAATTGGTTAAACATTTTTCAAATACATAATATATTTTTATTTATTTTAAAACGTGATTAAAATTGCAATTGGACAAACATTTTTTTAAAGATTGAATTTTTAACAAGAATCTTAATAGCGAATTCATTTAACGTGGATATGTAAGGTAGAATTATATTTCTGCAGTCCTATAGGTAGATTTGCAGTTTTTGTTTGTGAATTCCCAATAAAAAAAACGAATATCCAAGTCTCTGGATAATTGCCAGAGAGTCAGCTACCCTTGTAAGTGTTAATATTATCAACGATTGTTCCAAATGATTTTTTTAAAATGGTTTGCCATTGGTTCTTCGCATGTAATATTAAAGAAACTGCAATAATTAGAATCTGGACACGACCTAAAATTGCCATTTTTAACTAAAGTGTTAGAGAGAGGTACATATGGCGCACCAATCACCGTGACCAGACTCTAATTGTAGAGATTCTTTGTAGGATGTTTCAAAAGCACAAACTGGTAAAGAATAATCTAATAATCAAAGAGTGATTTTAAGGCCCAAATTTTTTTTTTTCAGCTGAGCAATAAAAATTAAAATATTTGCAATTAATTGAACTCGCCATTAAGAATAAATTATTTCATACTTTTAATGAGCTTAATAGTTAAAATGATTTATTAGCATATAGTTTAAAAATTTTCATATCTAGTATTAATTTAGAATCGGATATATGATGTCGTTTAGTGTTATGGTTCTGATGCCATACGAATTCGTGCAGATTCACGTGATTTATTATGTACTTCTGCTGTACGTAGAGTAATTCCAAAAATGTCTTCATGATATCGATTTTCATCCTGGTAATGAAAAAAAAAAAATTGATTAATTTTGAGTTTTAATGAATATTAAAATCGAGCTCGTTCATAAACACCGTAGTGGGGTTTTAAGGTAATATCCACAAGATCGGTTTTTGGATTAATTAGTGTTTCAGGTGGCACACCAGTAATAGAAAAAACTAAATTAGTAGATAATGATCCAAATTTTACGTTACTGCAATATTACTCCAAGGAGTGATATAAGCGACTTCCTAGCACGAAAATGGAAAGAACGACCCAAAGTTAGTATGTTTAAAAAAAATTTCATTCAAATCGAACAAAATTTGTTCAAGATATCCCAAAAATTGATTTTTATACTCTATGACGTCATTAAAATCCAAAAAATTTGATTTTGCACTATCACACCCAAATTTTATCCTATTTTAATAAACCAAGTATGTAATCTCACTAATTTTAGGCCATAATTTTTAAATTTTTGGTAAAATTTAACGTTACTGCCATATTTTTCAAAATTTAATTACTATGGTTTCCATATGAGTCCCAAAGAGTGGAATAGGCGACTTGCTAACACAGAAAATGGGAAATTCGACCCAAAGTTAGTTTGTTTCAAAAAAAATTTCATTCGAATCGAACAAAATTTGGCCAAGATATCCAAAAAATTGATTTTTTATACACTATGACGTCATTAAAATCCAAAAAATTTGATTTTGCTCTATTATGGCCAAATTTTATCCTATTTTAATAAATAAAGTATGCAATCTCATTAATTTTGGGCCATAATCTTCAAATTTTTTGTTAAATTTAACGTTACTGTAATATTTTTCAAAATTTAACTGCCATGGTTTCTACAGTTGCCCCAAGGGGTGGTATAAGCGATTGATGTTCAAAAATATCGAATTTGATTTGTTGTGAAGAGAAATTTCAATATAAATTAAAATACTTAACAAACCCTTATCTCGTTAATGGTTAACCGGAGCAAAAAAAATATCGTCAAAGTTTCTTCTTTGAATTTTATTCTTCATTCTCTGTGCTCTTCGAATAGCTCTGCGGTCATGATCTACGAACCGTTATAACATAATTGTCTTTACTTACTCGAAGTTTAAGCATATAAGTTTCACATTCTTCATCACTCATATGTCCACATTGTTGAATAATTTTTTTCAATGTTTGATACACATGCTCTGCCATTGTACAATCTCCACAAACATAAAAATGTCCTTTTTCAACCACCAATATTTTATACACTTCCTTAGCCTCCGCCAAAGCTAAATCTTGTACATAGGTCTATAAAAAGGATTGAAATTATAAAAATATTTTATTTGAATTTATACTGATTAGTTTAGACACGAATTGTCGTATTAAAATCAAATATTATAGAGATACCTTTGGTATATTTTTTTCTCTGGACAACGCTAAGAATACGCGTTGCAATACTCCTTGTTGAATCATTTCTTCTTTTTCTTCCTTATATAAATCTAACGCACGTAGTCTGCATCCAAAGAACAGCCACATTCGTCCAACATTTGTCTTTTTCTCATTTACAATATGATGCAGTCTTTGCTGCCAGAATCCTCTAAATGGAGCAATTCCAGTACCTGGACCCACCAATATTAATGGTTTTGATAATTCAGGCATATGGAAACTTGGTGCACTAAAATGAAATATTTAATGATAATATTTTGTTTTTTTATGGAACATAAGTATATTGTGGTACAAAGAATTGTTCTGTACAAATATGCTTTTAGTTTTGCAAGAGACTCATATTTATGTATTTGCTTCTTTTCGTTTACGTAAATCTATTAAAAAATTCGAAAAATGGAGCGTCCTACTGCTAAGAATGGTGTTAAAGCTAGTTAAGCACCAACTGGCTAAAGAGTAGGATGTTTAACTGTTTACTCTCAAAATGTTTCGGCTTCAAAAATAAGTCAAAATATTAAGAAAAGTTATGAAAATCGACGGACGGTTAGTAGACAAGCCTATGCTGAAATTTTTGGGGTGAAATGACCCACCAAGAAACATGTTGAAAAAGATCCTATATGTAAAAGTAAGTTTAAGCACCATGGCGTCATTTTTGCGTGGTGCAGAACAGTACAAGTGAGATTAATGTTACACTCCTTGGTGTCTCACCCCTGCTCCAACAAATATATACGGCGTTGCTGGATATTAACCCTGCTTCCGTACAGAAATAAACACGCAGGGCTTCGAAAATTTACCGAATTTATTACTGTACTTGTGAGACACCAAGGGATGTGGCATTCATATTCTCACCTGTACTGCGCAAAACTAACGCCATGGTGCATAAACTTACTTTTACTTATAGACGCTATTTCAACATTTCACCCGAAAACTTTCAGCATGGGCTTGTGGTCTATAGGATAAGAACCAAAATTCAAAAGAGTGATTCCCTTTGCACAACCTTGTATGACAATTTACCTTCTATGGAAAATATAAACACCCTCAGTTTCTGGAACATCTTGTAAATAATTTGAACAAACACCATAATGAACGGGACCTTGTCCATCTAGAAAATAAATTTCTGTTAGTTTTAAAAATATTAAAACGATTTCAGAATATTACCTTCCGTTCGGTATGTAACTACAGCTACAGTTAAATGTATTTGACCTTTGCATATATCAGGACTAGATGATATCGAATAGAATCGTGGTTGTAATATGCTTAGTTGTGCAACTAAAAGTGCCGCATTAGGATTTACTGATGGAAATTCTTCTAATACTTCTAATAAATGTGGGAATCTCCAATGTCTCCAATCTTCATAAGCAGCAGAATCCTACAAAAATGATATATTAGAGTAGAATTACGTCTTATGAGTTGCTCATTCTTTTTTTTTGAATTAAAAGTACTTGCAATGCTCAATTAGTAGCTATTTAGGCCAAGCGTACATTGAGACGCAGCTGGGTGAAGTAATGTGACGCAATGGATAATGCAGGTTTGTGTAGAGTGGGCTCTGTAAACTCTATATAGTGTTGCTGTCTGTCACGGTGACTGCATCCAAATTCAAAGTACAAACTGAGACTTTACAGAAATAAACATGCATAAACGTGCGTTACCCACTGCATCTGCATCTACAAAAGACTTCTTTCCGTCACCTCTCAATCAACACTCGGACCTAACGTACTAAAACTCTTTCTAAAAGGATAGGTACCTTTCCAAGAAACCTTTAAAAGCTTAATAAAAGCTTAATTCTAAAAAAAGATAGTAAAAATATTTTATGCTTACAGTTGATAAGGTAGTTAATCTTTCTTGATCTTCTTTATCTGTAGCTATAGATGCAAAATATTGCAAAAGGTTTGTTGTTGGTGGTGTTGTTAAATCTAAAAATCTTGTGAATAAATCTCGTAACGAACAAGCTGGTATTCTATCATGTGGTTCCCATGTTTTCACAACACCTATAAATAAATCGATTATATTTGCAAATAAATTCTACAATTACTATGATATTATGTAATAGGTCTAACAATTTTATAATTTTTAAGATAAATTTTAGATATGAAGGAATGCCACTGATTTTGAGTTTGAACTTCGCCGAGAACACAAAACAATAATAAACCTAGACAAGTATCGAATGGGTATCCAACATAGCAAAATGAATGGTTTGTATTCACTTTGCGATGGTTTATATATGAATGTATATTTTTATGAATGCTTCTAGAGATATACATAGTGAAACTTGGTAAAGTGAGAAACTTCCATAACTGTAACTCAAACTCATGCTGAGATCCCAACACTTTGGCACTGAATTACCTCTGTAAGTTGGACGAAGCAAATCTCTATATCTGGGATTCGATCTTTCGATTTTATCGCCATAGTTTATCGCCTCTCTAGCTGAGACAGCGAGTGAATTTTATATGCAAACTGAGAACTGAGATAACATCGTTTTATTTATATTCATATTACTTATTCTTATTCTACCCGCAAATTCCCCACTTAATTAATTTTTAATGACCATCAGTTTTAGTTTTGCTTTATTATCATACGGATGTTTATTAGAAAAATGCCATTACGAAGGCTCAAATCGTTATCAGTACGTGCAAAACTGAAGTTAATATCCGTTTATGAAAGTGTGAAGACACGCGATGAAGTCTGTGTTGAATTTAGTGTGCCAAAATCTACTCTTTGTAGAATAATTCAGAATAAAGATAAAATTCAATCACAATGTTCTGAAGGACAAGGAAAACTAAAACGTGTACATTTATCAAAATATCCTGAACTTGAACAAGGTTTGCTGACATGGGTCAAGCAACTTCGTAACAAAAACATTTCGGTAATTAGACCGATGATTAAAGAAAAGGCACAAGATTTCGCGCGAAGGCTCTTATTAATAATTTTTGTAACAGTAATGTTTGGTTGGAAGGGTGTAAAAAAGGAAACGGTAAAAATCCTCCGAGAATGGGACATGAAATCGACATGAGGTTTAATAAGAAGTAAGCTGGGAAAATATGTTGCTTGATTAATTTAGTTTAAGTCTATAGTGAAATTTTTACTTACCATTTGGAGTATGACTTTCCTTAAGTACTTGTAATTCTAAAGTCGTATCAAAATCAGCAACACCTTGCAGCCTTTTCAATACACCCTCAACAATATTTGATCGATTACAAGGGAATACACCAACATGGTCGCCAGGTAAATAATGTAAATCACTCTCGAGTTGTATAAGCAAGGTTGCTCGCGAGGTAGAATGTTCTCCATGTGGATTACTTTTTTTCAACAATTTACAAACAGAAACATTACGACTGTGACAATTAGCTAATGATGTTACTAAATCAACTTTTTCAGTTTCATGGAATCGTGTATTTGATACAGTCAAAGCTTCTGAAGCTAATTCTCTTGTCGCATCTAAGAATGTATCATCATCATCCAAACAGAATGTTTCACATGCCACCTAAAATAAAAAAATTTAATTAATTAAATAAATTAAAAATCGAAAAATTATTGGCAACATTGTTTAACTCTGATTTTAATAAAAAACCATTTTCTAAAGTTATATAGTAATATCGACAAAAATAACATCGGGTCTTTTTGACGAGTGATTTCTAAGATATGGACTAAAATCATATACGAATGGACTATGACTAAATGGACTAAACTCATAATACTCCGCAGGAATTTTTTCATAGATTCCTTGAAAACTTGATACATCACAAAATCAATCAAATTTTATGTGCACAATTTAGAGTATTTAGAATTTCAAATCATAAAATTTCAGCTAAATTGACGATTAGAAGGGTATTTTTCAATAAATCTTCGGAATCCCTCTGAAAAAAAAGCTTTTTACACTCCTAACAGAATCGTATTTTATTATTTTATAAGTGACGAAATCCACTTCACGTAAGCCCGACTCACAATTTACCGATTTTTACAAGCAATTACATTTGTAGATCAATATAGAAATCATTAGCGACTAACTCAGTTTTACATACTTTAAAAGCTTCTGGTGCCCATTTTTTAAATGCTTGATCTTGACCACACATTTCATCTCCAGTAGCCATTTTCAATAAACGTTCTCCACCTAATTCGCCTAAAATATTATCTACATATTTTCCAAATGCACAAAAATTGGGATATGCACTTGATCCAAGAGCAAACACTGCAAATCTAAAATTTAACAAAAATAAAAATCAAATCAAGTAATTTTAATTTTGAATGTTTCAGAAACTTACCTAACATTACTTAGTGGTCCAAATATTTCTTCAGCAAAATTATCGCTTAGCGATCCTCGTAATGAATCCAATCTGTCTAAATGTTTTTTTGCACCCATGTCAGTTTGACTATTTGCTTTGATAAATGATTTTGAAGATGCCATACTAAAATTAAGTTGAAATATATATTAAATTGAAAGTTATGATAAAAAATGGAAAGGTTTGAAGTCCCTCCGTTTTTTTTCTTCAAATATTTAAATAAAGGATGATCCAAATTGAGTTTCCTAACTTCTATTTAAAACAAAACACACACACACACACACACATACACGAAATTTAATAATTTTTTATTATAAGTCATTTATTGTATGAACGGCCTATGTTTAGTAAAAAAGGCTAGGCTGTTAATTAAACGGCTAATTTATCCCTTCGTTTTCGTATGTGAATTTTATCGAATAAAATCTTACCTTAACTTATGATCACCATTTTCTAAATTTGATTCATTACATTTTAATGTATACAAATTTTGTGCAAAAGTTTCTCCATTTTCTGGTGGATCACCATTACCAAACGTGGATGTTACTACAAGTAATAATGCTTCGTGTTCAATGCTTGATATGTCGTAATCAGACATATTATGAACTTCAGCATTAAATGCATGACCAAATATTTCACCTAATTTCTTAGCATATGCTTCAGATTTGCCAGTTTCCGTGGCATATAAAACAGTGGCCTTAATTCTTCGTGATAGCGCTCTTCCAAATAATTTGGATGTAAATTTAACAGCTCTGAAATTTAAAGATACACATTGTATTTTTTTGAAAAATTTAATAAATTCAATATTAATTTAATGTATACCTAGCAATTTGCTTAAAGTGGAATTTTCGTTGAGTTTTTTTACACAATCCTATTTCACGCCCTTTCTTCCATACATGACACAACCACGCCTTTTCCTATAAAATAAACATTGATTTAATTTTTAAACTATAAACTTCATATAAATATAATAGCGGTTCGAGATTTATTATATACATCGTTTTCTATTATATTCGAAAAAGGTAATTGTATTTGTATTCACAGAGGAATTCGACTGGTAGAATTTTATTTAAATGTATACTTTCTATCTAACAAAATTTCAATTAAAGATTTTAAACTTTTTTTCATGTTATAGACACAAAATAAATTTTTCTACTTTGTTAGCAAAACCGTTGAATAATCTTGAATTTTTCAATTCTACATTTCATTCTTCCTACAAAACTTTTTAACAAAATATTGGCTTTTTACAGTGTATAAAAAATATTCTAAGCAACTTTTTAAATAGTTTTTTTTTCGATACCTCTGACCATCTCTGACGCTAGGCAAAATATTAAGAATAGGCTCTATTTATTTGTCAATTTGTAGTAAACTGAGTGTAAAGTTCTGATTTCGATTAAATATCTTAAAAAATGTCACCCATCACCCTGTGCATGACTGAGCAAAATTTGAAATCGATATTCCTATAAATAACGAAAATATGACGGTGTCTTTATCTTAAATGCGGCACAATATATATATATTATATATATATGTAAATATATATGTATCCATACGTTTATGTGTCTGTATGTGTTGAATAAAATTTGATATCAAGAAGGGTCTTGATATTTGAAAGGTCTAGTTTGTTAATGAGAAAAATCGACAGATAAGAATGGGGGGAGTTGGTTTGCGCTACGTACAAAATTTTGTATATTTTCAAAATAAAATTATTTTTGTATTTTTGGATGATTTAAGCAAAAAAGTACTCTTGTGATTTTCTCTTTTCTCAATATCTGAGGGAATTTGCTTAGCTAACACAGCTCCTGCGTTACGAAATATTAAGTATATATTACATTAATCTCGTTTGAGATTTTTGCTGTTTCCGCATTTGCACGGCAACAGTACTTTCATATTATCGCTATTTCTGATAACAACTCTGTATGATAATGTTTCTGCATGTTGCTAGAAAAATTCTAATTATTTTTTTAATTAGCGATTTTTACAAAAAAACTTCGTTGACAAAATATACAGTGTTAGCACATATGAAAAAAAATAGAAGTAAATATTGCTAAATATGCTATCTACGAATAACATGTGACATAGCCCGGAGTCTTTTAAACATCGAAGATAGTTTTGTATTTTTTTCTAAATTGTATACTCACCCATACCGGAAATAACATAACATAACAGATTTTATGTATGTTATGTCATCGCATATGACGCTCATTTTATATTGTTCAAAATTGTGTACATTTTAATTAGCGAGGAAATTTTATGTACTGCAGTATACAGAAAGCTTCATTACGATGCATATATTTTATTTTTTTAGAAGTGAAGAAAAGCACACAAATACAAAAATTTTAAGTATTCAATTGAATTTCGTCGATATTAAAAACGATAGAAGCGAATAATCTCATATTGTACCACAAAAAAATTTAAAAATTATTATTGTATCTTGTTAATTGATGAAGAAAAACATACAAAAATAAAATCTGTTCTTTAACCATTCTTATATCTGGAAAACCGCTTTTCTTTATAAATTTTTTATTCCACCAATTTAAGAGGATTCTTAAGAAAATTATAATGTTTCACGCCAATCAAAAATGTATACAGAACAGCCTTATATAAGAAAATTGATAGAAGCTAGACAATAAAGTCAGGAGTCCGTGCTGAAAATAGTATCTTTTGAAACATTCAGCTATACAATCAGTGGCAAATTTAAACGATGGGCAACGCAAAGCCATATTTTTTATTAGGGAGTGCCACATATTACTTATCCAACCACACAAAGAATGCACGATGAGAAAAACGTAATGAATACGAAATTGTTTGGTGAAGTTATTCGAAACGAGGTAAAAAAATTGATTATTTTTCTCTTCACATTGTTTCTTGGTATAATTTCACCAATTTTAATCAGAAATGAAGGTATATATAAATAATGTTCTAAGTATAAAACATAAAATAAAAAATATAAATTAGAAATTTAAGGGGTTATAGTTACAATTTTCAAAGAATCGATTCATAAAGATAGACGCATCAAAAACAAAAAAAAATTCTGGACTTTTTCATTTTAAATAATCCAAATCAGAGATATGGGGCTCACTGCCGGAAACGTATTTTTGGAGGACCTCCTGGAGATCGCCTATAGGAGCAGTACTATCTTGATATTGAAGAAATGTCCTATTTGTATACATTTTTTATTTTTATGTAAAATAGATGGTGTTCCCAAAAAAAAAATTTTTAAAAAATGTGCTCATAACTGGATATAACCCCTTAATGCTCTATAAGTATTCTTGATTAATAGGTTAGTAAATATTGATTTCTATATCTACCTGATATTCATAACTAGGCTTTAGATGATACATGGCCATTTCTTGATGAAATACTGGCGTGGCAGATCCAGATATTGGTGGTACAACCCATACCCAATCAGCTGGACAACCGCTACGTAAACGTAATTCATTTTCGTAATGTTTCATAAAGGATTCGGATGCGGTATGATGATCTACAATTGTTACGTTTCCTTTTTGGAAACTATGTAACACAGCAACATTACATTCAACCATTGCCTTATCTTTCCATAATGTGACCGGTGTACGAGTGTCCAAACCCATTCCTTTTGCAATTTTTTCAAGTAAATTATACCGCTGAACATCACAGAAATTACGGCATCCAATTTCTGAGCTCATGTACCAGCCATTAAATGGTGCTGCTGTGAATTCAATACCACCACAATCGAACATCATACCAGATACGGCTGGTACACAAAACCAACGTAGCTTCATCTCTTCAAAAATTTTTAAACTGTGAAAAAAAAAGTTTAATAAAATAATATTTATTATTAAGGATGTACGAGCGCCAGGGCAATTTTGGATAAAAGGCTTGATTTTTTTTATATGAAGTTGGACTAAGTACGACAATACTGTGCCAAGGAGCATGAATTTATGCATCAAAAATTTTTTTTTAGTTTTTCGATTCGATTTTTGTTAAAAAATGGTTTTTTTTGGCAGAAGAATATTTTTTGCATATTAAAAGGATGGAAAATTTCAGTAAAAAAAAAAGTAGGTATTTGATAATTTTTCTGATCTTAAGTAAATTTCTTTTCGCTCCAATAATATTATTTTCGCTCCAAAAATATTCAAAAAGGTTAAAAAAATTATTCTGTCAAGAAATTCTATTTTTCAATGTAGGTTGATAACATAAAAAAGTTGTTTAATGAATTTAATTCAATGGAAAAGAAACCCAATTTCCTTTCAATTAAATTGACAGTTTATAGAATTTAAATGTTGTGATAGTGAAAACCTAATTCCAACATTATATTCAATTTTAATAAGCAACATTAATAGTGTATTCCATTTAAAACTATTTAAATTGAAATATCGACGTGCGACGAAGACGGTCAGAAAATTTCCTTTTTTTTAAATAAGAAAGTTTTAATTGTACAGGATTGTTCCATGTCATGAAGTTTCCGCGATATTTTATCCGGAAGTGAAAGAAATCCATTTTTACGTTGCATGCGATATTTATTTTACAACACAAGATAATTTTTACTGCAAAATTCTCAACGACATACATCTGGAAAAACAATTTTTCCCCTTCAAAAAGTCATATAGCTTTTTTCATTATGAACACATCTAAAGTAAAGATATCGTAAAATTTCCTATTTTATTTTTCGAGCTGATTGCATTAGGTAATTTTCTATCGGAAACTCGAAAACATTGGTATATTATTTTTCTTCCACTCTATATTATTTTAATGATTGATTTCATTATACAGGATGATTTACTAGAACCTTCCCATGCCGAGTTTGTATTGTTAAACCTTTCGTAAGAAGTATATATCGTCTTATGACCCTCTACAACCCAAAAATATTTGGTTTCAACTATGTTTTTATTAAAATCTTATTTCTTTAATTATTGGAATAGGAAGTTACAAAGATATACTCGATGTAGGAAAATGCCGAAGTACCCGCTGTTTATTTTGATATTTAAAGAACCTATATCTAGTATACTATTAAGTAATTTATCAACAAATCAAAGTTTTCATAGGGAATTATTTTTTTTAGACAACTAATTGAATATTAAATATGGTAGGTAATCAAAAAATAATCAAATACAAGTGTTAATCGATATAAGAAGTTAATGGTTTCGTAAAATCAAATTAAATTTGCTCTCGACACACAAAAATTCAAAGAGAATTATTCAATTTTTTATACCTACATGGTATAACGAAAATATTAATTATGATAAAAATTATAATGTTGCATGATTAACGAGTTTAAAAGTTTAAGAAAGTTAATTATTATTAAATTATTATTAATTATTATAAGAAATTAATTTTAAAATAGATTTTTTACTTGCTCCAACGTTATTTATTTTATTGTAGACTTTTGTTTTAAATAAATAGAAAATCAAGAAACTGTGAAAATCATTTGTAAATTACTTGATAGAAACAAATTATTTTTGTCCCAAAAATGAAATCGAATACTTAACGTTTTACGATGTTTTAATAAAGTTAGTAGCAATATTAAAAAAAAGTAAAACGCGTATATGATACCGGATAATTCTACTTGAAATTTGTACCTTCTCGAATGTAGGTAAAATTGAAATTTGTAGAGTTTATCATGTCTAATTTTTATCTCGGAGGCTCAGTGGTCGAGCGGTCTAAGGCGTTGGATTTTGACCGTTTGGCTACTGACTGGAAGGTTGCGGGTTCGAATCCAGGCAGTAGCAGTGTGTACAATTAAAATTAATGGGTACGATAGAATCGATCACATTGTCGTCGCTTGGATAAGAACGAAGTAACCGATTCCATCTACATCATAAAATGTAATTGTATATACGGATGGAGTTAAATAAATAAATATTAACAAATAATGATGTGGGTGGCCTCTGTTATAGGCATATGTCAGAAAAACGGAGGTAAAACGCCATTATTATTATTATTTATCTCGGTGTATTGATTTTAGAATGAGACCTCAAAATTGGAAATTCGTCGGTTGCGGGGTTTTTATTTTGCTGGGAGGAATTTGTGAGTTACATATTCTATAGCATGAGTAAAATGTAAATACTGATGAATAAATTTTACTCCACTTGATCGAAGCAACAAGAAGCTATCGGTCTGGCCTTAAACCGCATATTTCCACATCTTGTTTAAAAAATCTGCAGTAGCCAATTTAGTCGTTAAAAGTTTATTTTTAAAAGCCACCAGCTTCTTAACTAAAACGTTGACTGAATTTGAAAGTTTATTAATGTACAAAAAAAACAGTATTTTAACTAACGATTACACGAAATAAGATATTCATCATAAATTTTGTGTTTTACATATCAATCAATCATATTAAAATGAAATATTTTAAATATTAAAGTTTATAATTGATTCGTTCGTTCACTTTTCTTTTCATAAAACACAAACAAGAAACAAGAGGGAATAATTTTTTTTTTTAAATAAGTCGTGAGTGAGTGTGATTCTAACGGTAAACACCATGAATTTTTTAAAAAGTTGTTTCTCTCTAAACTATTTGAAAATTTATTCCTCATAAAAAACCAACAACTTATTTTATTTATTTTCGAAATATTATTTCGAAATGAACTCGAAATTCTATATCTGATTTTGCTTGCCATTTTGAATCAAATACACGGTCAAATATTGGGCTAGACCCAATAACAAAAAGTACAATGAAAAAAAATCGAAGAGTACCAAATCTATTGAATTCTCGATAAATTGTCTCGAAAAAATTTGTTGGTTTTTATGAGAAACAATTTTCTATTTTGAGGATCTGTCACCATATACCTAAGAGTTGAATTTCATTTTTCAGTGATCTTAAAAGTTAAAGTAACCCTCAAGGTCAAAGTTTACATAACTTCTTTAGCTCTACAACTTTTGTATAAATAAGCACATTTTTATATACAAATCCAGTAATCCAAAACCTACTGTTTTTATTAAGTCCCAATTATCGAGACTTTATATTGGATATATATATCAATACTAAAACTCTGTAGGTACTCTTCTCATGACAGAAGACAATATCACTAAAGATTTTATTTTGATTTTCTGTTCGAAATCAAAAACTTTTTTATCAATAACTGAGAAAGAACTATTAGAACACTTACGTGGGATGTGTTATAGGAACTTCCATTACTATATCGGATGGTAAATCAAAATAATCAGGATCATGGCCATTTGCTTGTAATACCAATGGTAAAACATCCTGTTGTGTACCCTTTCCTTTCCAACCAAGTTTCAAGCATACATCAGTAAAATCAACATACGCTGGATCACCAATAATTGATCCATCGGGTTGTTTATATCCAGCATATGCTATTAATTGTTGATTCCATATACGATAATCATGTTTGCCATCAGTTCGTTGAGGGAAAATTGTAATAGCAGATCTGTAACAATAAATTCAATTTTAATATCAAAATGGCAGAAGTTATTTTATCTATGTTTTGTGAGGCCAACAAAAAAATATTGGTATAATTATCTTACAGTTTAAGGCAGTATTCTGGTAAAGAAGTTTGAAGAAATCGATTTTTGTGTGTATATTTTTAAAGGTTAGGCTCTTAAGAATATGCCCTTAAACTGATTTTTCAAAATTAGAATTCGGCGATGCAGCGTAATTTGTAGTAACGAAGTTCAAATTGGTCGCTCTGTATAGTATATATATAGTATATGGATCTAGGATCACCGATTAATCCAAAGTGAGTAATATTAGTATCCGTGTTACTTTGCCGAAATTACATTTTTCGAGGTGGTTGACATCATATATCAAATTCTAATCGATCGATTCCTTTGAAATTCGGTTGAAATCTTCTTCATAAATCTCTTTATCGTCTGAACCTTGGATTTAAAAAATTTCAATTTTAAGTATTTTTAAAAAATTCGAAAAGTTCAAAAAAAAAAGGAGTCAAAAGATTTTCCCACTTAAGAGTACTTTTGACCGGTTAAGAGCTTTGACTGTAACAAATAAAATTCATAACTATGAAAAGCTCTACGGTTTAAGATCCTATTTTGTTTCTGACGGCACTTTGGGAACTTCCACTCAAGGTCGTCGAAATAATATTTCAAGTTGAAATAAAAGTTTTAAAATAATTCTAGGGTTTTGTTTTATGCATTCTTTTAACAATTAAAAACTGCGAAATATATATTTTTTCGAGTATCCAGTAAGAAGTATCCAGCATTAACATTAGCAAAAACCAATCTATCTGCCTTTTTGCATAGCTTTGTTAGGAACACTAAAACCAAATAATATATAACAGGGGTACCGTAAATAGTTTCCTAACACAATACTAACTTCTATGAAAAATAACAGCGAAATTTAGATATCGACATGTATTATTGTACGAACTTTTTATAGTAAAATATGTAAATATTCTGCTGTGTTTTTTTCTTTTTCTTTTCGTTTTTCATACTTTCTTAGGTAAAAAAGCGGATATAAGAAAGTATTGAGGAAATTAAAGAAATTTTATTATATAATACGATATCGATATAAAGTAAAATAATATGTTTTGAAATTTATTGTTTTTGAAAGAATACTCTTATGTTCTATAGTTGTAAATAATGCAATAATGAGATGTGACTTTTCTAGGAATGTAGCTAGAAAAATCATCTTTCGTTTTAACTTTTTATTGCAGGTATATACTGAGTGTTTCAAGAAATGTTTATGTGACTCTTATTTTGCCTGTAGTACTTTAAATTTCCTGTAACAATTTCAAAATTCTATATAATAAATAAAAAATGTAGAAATTAGGCATTTGTCGAAAGCTTACAGATTGTTATACATTGTGGTCCAAGTACAGCTGGACTTTCCCAATTGCTACAATAATTACATTGATATTTGGACACATTAGCATTTAAAGGCTGTGTCCAACTTATTGATCATAGATGATTTTGTGAAATAAACTTTATGCTTGACGGGTCCCTATATAGCAAAAGAAGTCGCTTGACAAATAGATTTTCAACGAAATTAAAAAATAACTCCTGTAATTTTATGCAGAAAAAAATTCTCTGCTTTCAGAGGTATCTAGTTGGTTTAGCCGATGAACATTTGAAATTTTTTGAAATTCATTGATAAAGTTACATTATCTATTTTTTCTGTCAAAAGAAAATTCATGAATAAAAACTTCATTTAAGATATTATGATAGAATGACACTTAATTGTGAAAAACAAACTCAAAGTAATGGTTAAGTATTTTAAAATAAAATAACATTGAGAAACAACACATATAAGATGTTTGGATATGATGATAAAGTAAGTAAAATATAATTTCCAGATGATGGAATAATACCATATAGAATAAGAAATATTTTCTTTACTTCGTTAGTTTGATAGGGATAAAAGTGCTTAATTGCATTGTAGACGGTTGAATAAGTTTTAACAACTTCCTATTTACAATTATATTATAAAATTTATAACAAGGCTTGTTATCATAACATTTATATGTTTAACATATAAATATATTCTCTATTTTATTTTATACAAATACTTCAACAGTCTTTGAAAATTTTTCGAGAAAGCTTTAAGATTTATACAAAAATTGGTTAAACATTCAGTAATTTGAGAGGAGTAAAACTTGTTGCATTGTTTCAAATATTGACGATTCTGGATATTGATGTTTACAGACAAGTTTAGAAGAAAGTGTTTACAACTATTACGGTAACTATTTTACGTTAAGATTGGGATTGGAAGTTTTATTGCTATAGTCGCATTCCTAAGATGGTTGCATGTATTTTTTTTAAATAATTAAGACAATACTGAAAACTTTGAAATTGATAACGAAGAAAACGAGAACCATATATTTATATTGGTTGAGGTAAACGTGGTTTTTCGGATTATCGAAAATTATCGGTAGCGGGGCGTGCTTATCGCGCCCCAAACTTCAAATTCATTAGTATTTGATTATTTTTCTGTCAAAATAACTGAAGAGTCCATTACTATGAATCTTGGGGGCGCAATCTACAATTTTCCGGGTTGCGTGATTGAAATTGACCATCAACCTTGATTTTTCTTTTGTAAAAAGTTATCGAAGAGTTTATAAAGAGCACCTCTATAATTTTCAATGGTAATGTAATCTGTAAGTTTTTAGACGTAGGCCTGCGGGCTATTATGCTACATGCGTTTCAAGATCAAAACAAAATAATTAGCACAAACTATACCACTAGTTCGATTTACATATTTACATCTGGGCATATAAATATCACGAGTATGACAGAATACATGCGTTAAGCAATTCAGCTGAGTGAGGGGTATTATATACATGTGTTGACCCTCATTCTCTGCAGGCACATAACAGAAGAACTTTCGTATAGCTTAAAAGACATGGAAGCCACGATACAAGTCACTTTTGCAATTTAATGTAACATCTATAATACCTCTTACTTAGATACTGTCATACTCGTTATATGCCTAGATGTAAATCGAACTAGTGGTATACAAAATTCTCAATTAGTAATATCTTCAATAATTTTGTGTTTTTGATTGGTACTTTTATTTATTAACCATATATTTTCCCAGTTAACTTTTGATCGAAGTGATTTATAGACGAACTTTTTTTATTTATTGTACCTTTTTATTTATTTATTTATTTTATATTTAATAAGAATTATCAACAAGTGTTCAAACAATTTATTTATATTCTTTTATTCTTGTTTATTTATTTTTTTCTTTTTTCTGGATATTATTTAATAACATTTTACAAAAAAAATAATGATTTCTGTTTGCCATTTTGACACATTTTATTATTGGTAGAAATCAAATTACCGATAGTCCTTTTTCTCTGCCTGTACGTCATTATTTTTATCATAGAAATGAATTATGTATACATACCTACGCATTATTTTTAAAAAATTTATTCTTTTTTTTGTTACCCAAAATAATCCTATTAGGGTTTGAATTTTTGTTACACAAAATTTGTATTTAGAATATTTTTGAATAATTTTAGTTAGTTTTTAGTTCTTTGCACAATGTAAAAGAATTGTTGCAACAGTGAAAGAATCCATTTTAGACAAATATCTAGCACAAAAATGGATCAGGACTCTGATGTCTTTGCCACTCGCATAATGTGCTAGCGAATCCTTTCAAAGGCATTTCTAGGCAACTCCATAATTGTTATTCAAGTTTACTCGAGATATAGGTTAGGTTAGGTTAGAGTGGCTGTCCTGGGGTGGGACACACTTAGACTATAGGGTCCGTTGCGATACCGAAAGATTTTTGGCCCCTTCTCGGTCCCTACTCAATGAATCATTTGGGGCTTTTCATGAACAGTAGGAGTGCTTTGACGTCGGCGGAATTTAGGTGGGAAAGGTCGTCAAAGAGAGGCTGGCTCAAGTTGGTCCATCTCCTTATGGCAAGAGCTGGCAAAGACAGAGCAGATGAGACATTGTCTGCTCCCCTTCCCCACTGTGACAGCTCCTGCAGTAGTCGTGATATAAGGATAAAAACTCGAAATATAACGATACAAACTTTTTTTTTATCTGAGCGCCGTTTACTTTTTCTTAATGGTCTGCCTCGCTCTAAAAAATGCAAAAATACAGACGCATTTAATCAGTTTTGGTTCTGTTTTGCGTCTACTGCGACAATATAAACAATGTAAAAATTCAATTCACGAAGAAAATCGTGATTGAGAATGGTCGTAAATTTTTTCGTTTCCTTACATTTCAAGTTCCGAACTAATACTAATGAGTATTTAATATGCTTTCTGTATAAATTTCGAGTCGATTCTTTGTACGGTTTACGATAAATTTTTACATGGTGGTATATGAAGAAGTCGTAATAAATGTTAGTTTTTTATTCAATAAGTGCTTTTAAAAATGTTACCATTTACATAAAAAACTTGTATCAATATTTCTCAAGTTTTAAGCTTTATAATCATTCAAAAATTAAGAACTGTGAATAAAAATGAAAGACTTTTTTTTTGTAGTTCATTTCTTCCTAAACCGTACAAAGAATCGATATGAATTTTTCACAGAAGAAGCATAAAAGGATGAATAATTTATAAATACAATTTAAAATTTTTGGTATTATTTTCATTTTTACGGTATCGAAATATATTAAACAGAAATAAATAGAGAAAAAAGTTTTTATCTTAAAGTTTACTTAACATTCTTGAACAATAGAATAATATAATTAAATATTGATTTACAAAATGCATTCTATTTCATTAAGTTAAAATAATAGTTTTTTTTTTTTTTTTTTTTTTGTCAACGGTAATGAACTATCTATCCAACTTTCTTTTTAACTGGGCTACTATTATTTGTTCACTAGTTGATTGTAGATATCTATTCACTCCTACATAGAAGTATGTAGGTATCTTTATCGTTTACAAATTAATATAAAGAACAACGATAAGAGTTTGTACTTCTGCTTTAGATATCTACCTATATTAGTTGTCATTCCATTGTTTCAACACTTCAAACTTTTTTCCTATTACAAGTGTGGGTATACCAGTTTGGTATTATAGTCCAACTTTTATAAATGATAGTATTTCAATATTGTGTTGTTAGTGATCTTAGCTTTTATATTTAGCTGACAGTGAAACATATCTGGCAAGCTCTTCTATCGTTTTCATACTTTAGGGACTCACTGTATACCGGGTATATAATTAAATGATAAATATAAGGAACAAGTGTCCGAAATGAGTCCCTTCAGAGCCATATACATCATGCTATTTCTAAATTATACCCCTTCTCTTAAAAGATAGTTTTTCTATAGACTATTTCATAAAAAATATTTAGTTTTGTTTCTTTTTTCAGCGGATTAAAGCCCGGTTTAGCGAACTATTTTTTGTTTGTTCGAAATACATTTGTTAAACGTTTTTTGAATGACGTCACGCAGTAAATACCATTATCAGGCTTAAATTTTGAAAAAAGTAGCAGTGTTCTATGGAATGATTAGGCAGTATTATTTTTTACTAGACGGTTCTTTAATATTTCATCCATTAGAACAAAACTTTGGGAATTACAATAGTTTTTTAATAGTTTTATATTTAGTCAACGCCTGTTGTAACCCAAAATTTGAAAAAGAAATTAAAATTGATAAAAAAACGAAGACGTTATAAGCATTCCAAGATTGTTGTCTCATCTCTTTTTAGCAAAAAGTTTAATATGTAATCTCTATGGTGATACCGGCCAATGACGTCACTAACTAGATCGTCACTATTTTTTTAATTAGGAATCTTAATCGTTCATTTGTTGCATACTACCAAAAAGCGATTTCACTTTTCTGTCCATCCAGTGAGAATTTTTCACCTGAAGTGATAAAAAAATTTAATAAACATGCCTCTTTTCTAAACTGCAGGTTGTAACATGGAAAAGTGAATTTCCCAAAAGTAATATTTGAATGGAAAAAGAAAGTCTTTGGAATTTTATAAATATAGAAAGACATAATATATTTTACTATTTATTAATGAAATTGGTTTCTCTATAGTTATATTGAATTTTACATAAACAAAGACTGGTAAAAAAATTATCTACTCTTTAAATTATTTATTCAATAATTTCTACCTATTCGAGGAAATGAATTTGTTTTTAGTACAACATATAGGAAAAATATGATTTTATTGAGAAAATTATTTCTTTTACCAAAATATTTAAGGTAAACCTACCTATACGATTGGTGTTTATAGATGTAAATATATTTTTAAAATCTTTTTTCTTTCAATTTGAATAGAAAAGTATTCATCTGCAATAAATATATAAAAGAAAACATACATGCATACTAAACGGATTTTCAAATAATATTTTCTTTTATGTATGATTTATTTTATATTTGGTTGGTTTATTTTTGGCGGTAGTTAAATGTTGTAGATATTTGCTCAGTTATTTCAGTTTTTATTTTAAGCTATTCCAAGAAGTACGAAAATATTTATATACATAATGTTTTTACTGGAATAATTATTCTTATGATAAGTGAATATGTAATTACAGAGAAATGAAAAATTACAGGTGAAAAGAAAATCTTTCGCCGAGAATTTAGTTTCTACTAATTTTTGTTTTGAAAATTTATAAAAAGTGCTATAAGTTATTTGTTTACCCGGAAAAATTTTCATTTCAGATGAAGAATTCTTACTTCACTAGCATCCAAGATATGAACGTTTAAAATTCGTAATTAAACAAAGACGACCACGATCCACTAGTGACGCCATACTTGAGTATCGCCATACAGATGGAGAAAAGGAGATGGACAATCTTTGAATGCAATCTTTGATTGCTTATAACTTCTTCGTTTTTTAATCAATTTGAATTTCACTTTCAAATTTTGTCATGGTATCAAGTCTAGTTTCATATTTTTATGGTATTATATGACCAATTCGACATCAGGATTATCCCTTATTTTAGTACTAATGGCACCAATTTATGGCGTAAATCACTTAGAGACTTGTAGACATTGAAATAGCGAAGTACGTCACTGAAATCTTTACTGTATTACGTAGGTGTATAAATGTTAATTGTGCTTCCTTAGCGAAAATGAAATATCTAATATTTGAACACGCATACATTTGAAAATAATTGTAAAAGTGTTCCATTTAAAATGATGTAACTTTTAACCTAAGTAAAACATTTTATGTATGATATATCATGTGTAATATTATTCAAACGCTTAAAATCGGTTCGATATCATCGATAGCATTGTTTCTGCTTAGTTTAAAGTGCATTCGATCAAATCACACGTTTCAATGGCGTTTGTATAATGTTTGATTATTTACTGACCCGATTGATTTTAAATTGCTTAACAAACGATAAATTGATTTGACTCATTTCGACGATATGGGCAATAAAATCATGTAGTACACAGTAAGGAGTTCAAACTGATCATCCATTTTGAAAAAAGTTGTACAATTATCAGGCGTTGTTCAACATTGCGTGGAAGCTACAATTGCTATTTGCCTGGTATATATCACACAAATTGCCATAAAATAAGGGAAGGTGTGCTCAAACGATCCTCCTAAAAAATAATTTATAGCCTAACCATTCGAGGTATGTACCTAAAACTTCGAAATATTTTTGGTTTCTTTATTCAAATGTTGCAATATTGGCATGCCAATTTCTTTTGATTTGTTAAAATTTTTAGAACTATTCAATACTTCTCGAAAGGAATCATTTTACCGACCTTGAAAGAATAAGTGGTAAAATGATTGCGTTTTTTACCAAACAGTTCACATAAAATATTAATTGTTCTTTTACATTCCATCAACGATTAGTACCAATACAAAAATCACTCATAAAATAATCTAAATCATAGCTGGGCAGGCTTTGACTTTGTCATACTCTTTATGGCTTTTAACAAGAAAAGTATGTTCCGAAGTGTTAAAAATAGTTTAAATACAGAGTGTCTACCTGTTTAGAATCCAAACAGAAAATTGTTTACTGTTGTTAAAAGGACTACAAGAGGAATGTATTCACACTGAGTGAGTCTCACTTCAAAACATACTCTCTTGCTAACTCTCATTGGAGGATACGAAAACTACCTGTAAAGCTTACTGAGTAAATAGAGTTACCGGTACGCACGTATAACTATAAATCCCCGCATTCAAGACCCGTCACATGATGGGATGGTCAATTTACCTGTTATAATAATAGGAATCATTGTAACCAATATAAAGGGGATCGTAATTTTACCCATTACGACATTTTTGAATACCGTCATAAAAACTGACCTTAAAATTCATTATACGCCTATCTTTCTGAGGAATCATTTAACACTTTCCCCTACTCTTTCAAGAGAAAATTGTATAATATTCCATACACAGGTTGTTTAATTTAAGTTTACGGTTTTATTATTTTAAATGAAAAACCTCTTATATACATAAGGACTTATGGATATTAATTTCAAATGTTAAAAGCTACCCCATTATACTTATGTTTATACGCAATTAAACAAAGTCACTATAGTTAATGGTGAATGTTGTAAATTAATGACCTATTTGTTTGTATTTACTTTCTTATTTGTTTTTTCTTACCTTTTTATGAAAAAAAAAATGTTTTGTAAAGATATGAATATTAAATTACATAAAGAAAAGTATTACTTAGAACTTAGTAAAAGTACACATTTTACAAAAGAAAAGAAAAGAATGTCTATTTGTTTTTGAAGATAACACGCCATTTTATTGTATACTTGTGAACAAAGAAATCAGTTCAATTAATATATATTCAAATCTACCTAATTTCATTTTTTTTAACATTCAAAAACTTTTTCAAAATTCAATAATATTCAAAAAAAATTTCATTTTATATTAATTTATTTCATATTATAGTTAACGTTGCATTTAAAAATTGTTTTGTACCTCCCGTTCCAGAAAAACTTTTATCAATATTCCTCAAGTTATATCTAAGCTTTAAAATCATTAAGAACTGTGCATAAAAATGAAAAATTATCGGTAAAACACTGTCTTTGACAGTTAATTTTTGCTAAACCGTACAGAGAATCGATTTGAATTTTTCAAACAATATAAAAGGATGATTAAATTACGTATTTGATAAACAAAAACTTTGGTCTCATTTTCAATTTACGGTATCGAAATACCTTAAAGAGTTGAAGTGAAAATGATAGCAAAAACTTAAAATTTTATTTATCAATTAATCACCCTTGTGTAGTTCTTTTTTGGAAAATTCATATCGATTCTTTGTACGGTTTATGAGAAATGAGCCTTTGTTTTGAAAAAAAAAAATGACTTTGATAGTTAATTTTTCCTAAACCGTTCCGAGAATCGATATGAATTTTTAATTTTTCCCAAAAGTATAACCATTTCGAATTTTCATATAAATTTAGATTGTAATAGTTTTTTAGGAATTATATTTTTCTAGTTTTACCATATCGTTGTTGTGATAAAAAGTACTATTTGAAAATTTTAATTACCCAGTATATTTGTTCGTAAGTGTACCATTATCGAATAATGAGATGGGGGTTGGGATAAAATAATTTTTTTTTAACTAGTGTGCCGTTTCATTAAAAAAAAAAAAACTTTTGGAATGTAAAATTTCAGTAATTAATTGATTTAACTGGTGTTTTTCCTATTTAATTAAATCTCAATAAGATCAATCAGTTAGCCCGTTAGCGTTTTATTGTTCTTCGATTTCAGCGAAGAGTGACAATATTGTAAAGGAAAATGTTTTAAGGCTAAGTTTAGGTAATTAAGCCACACCAGCATTTTTAAAGATGTATTTACCAATTACAATACATGTAGACAACAGGATCGACAAAAAAATTTTGTCGATTTGATAAAAAATCATTTTCCAAGCTAATTTTGAGCGATGAAAAACGATAATCGAGTCCCAATGGATAATAGTAAGTAATTTTGAATTTGAAAATCTAAACCAAGTAATATTTTTAAAACCATTGCTTGTCATGGCGGGCGAGTCAATGCAGTATGACCGTCAGGCTCATACTGGTTGGCGATACCCACGGCACTTATGGGGGATAGCCCTATTCAATATTGTAATATAACTTATGCTTACATAGATATACTATATATACCTGTCTCTATCCCATACCAGCTGTGTAGTAAACGCCATGCATTTCTTACTGTGATTTTCAATATTTGGGAATAAAAATGGTATAAAAACATTATTTTATTTTCTGGTTTGTACCCACACAAGAGGTGTAGCTAGGCCTGAGGGTCTCATGTTAAGATTTATACCAGATTTTACTACTGAAACTTACCACAATAACTCTATTGTGGTTTTTATGCCCCGTCCTCAAATTAAAATGGAAAACAAACAATTGACTGAGTTAATTGTTGAAATACCATGAATAGACAGTGCCTAAATGACTCAAACAAAAGTTGATTAATTTTTTATAAGGAGCAAGTTTTATATTTAAGCTTTTGTTCTACCTCTTACGGTTAACAAGACTCAATTGATCTATGTTGCTCATTTACGAACTCGACCTCACTTTTTACGCCCTTAGCATGCTATAAAAATTTCAGCTTGAAATCTCTTTTCGTTTTTTAGTTATCGTGCTTACGGACAGACAGACAACCGGAAATGGACTAATTAGGTGATTTTATGAACACTTATACCAAAATTTGGTTGGTACCATCAATAATTTTAAGCGTTACAAACTTGGGACTAAACTTAGTATACCTTGATATATATTTCACATATACATGATATAATAATTATTTCGAGAAATTCACTAAGTATCAAAATTCTACTCTGAATTATTGAATAACAAACACAAAAACAAGATTATCATGATGTTCAAAACAATATTCAATTAATTCAATATTTTAAAAACATATTTTTCATAAATAGATTTAAATTAATCTTAATATATATATTTCTTGTGTGCGTGTGTATGTAATTGAACTCCTCCTAGACGGCTGGACCGATTTTGATGAAATTTTTTGTGTGAGTTCAAGGGGATTCGAGAATGGTTTAGATTCACAATTTGGTCCAGTACAACTGTTTTTGAGGGCTCCGTACCAAAAAAATGAAATTTCATTAAATGGTGGGAGCGCATATAAATCATATCACATTATGTATACTATGTGTACTATGTATTTTTAATAGTATTCAGGTATTGTCAATAGGCATTTACTAGAGCTATATGCGAGCGCAGCGAGCTCTACTATCAAAGACCAGGCCAAAGGTCGAAGGTCAGGCCACTCCAATAAATAGGAGTTAAATTGGGGTTTAGCGGGATGGGTTTAGCGGACAGGCTAAACGTAGTATAGGTATTAATGAATTGGAGTTACGTTTTTACGGGACAACGTACGTCGGGACCGCTAGTAATTATATAAAAACATATGTAGTATATACGTACCTATGTAGATAATATAATATTATAAAATAGGCGAACCATAAATATTTACAATCAATTAAACGCCAATTAATTTCCATTAATTTTCAATGTTTTTGTATGGTAGGTAATGTATGCGATAATAATAATATCATATTAATATGTTAATAAATATATATTGTAAATTTTTAAAATTAATTTAGTATTAAAATATTTGTATAATACCTCCATGAAATTATTGTCAATTAATAATATCTAGGTTAAAGAACATAGGCACTACAATATATTCATAATAAAATCATTATAATTTATCTATTTTAATGTTTTAATGACCATATAATTAATATCAATTGTTGAATGAAATCTATTTAATAATACTAGGTTTGTATATATATAAATAATATCTATTTCCATTATATTGTTATAATTCTCTTTGTTTTATTCAATAAATATTGATATAAAATTTATATTGTATATATTTGATTTAGATTTATTCACATATTCATTGTTTCTTATCAAATTTTCTGGTAAAGGCTTTCATATTTTAATTTTTCAAATTTTTATTTTTGTATGAAATATATTAATTATATTGTTTGTTTGTTTGGGATTTGATTGCTTTTATACTAGTACAAGATCCAAATTAAGGTCGATTTTCACCCATCTGTTTACCGAAGTTATTTTTTATGAAATGTAAAATATTTACAAATATCCCTGTAGTCGGTTGCCTAAAAATATGGTCATAAGACAACTTTTAATAAAAATATCAAAACTTGGAAAGCTTGTAAACTGTAATTTTTGACTGATATTTTTTGGACAATCATGGTATTTGCAATAAAATTATCTTTATTTAGATATGCAAGTCAATGAACTAACTGTGTAATTACTGAATGTAATTACTATTCACATCCTGTATAAATGCGATAATAGTAAACGAAAAGAGGCACACAACATAGCTGCTGCATATTCTTTATGGCTTTTACTTTCGAGTAGATCAAAATTCGTTAGATATGCAAGTCAGTGAAAAATTTCAAAAAATTTTGAATATTTTCACTAAAAGTAGTCTTGACCACATTTTTTTAGGCAAGCTATTGCAGGGATATTTGTTAACATTTTATATTTCATAAAAACTAACTTTCATTCGGTAAACAGATGGGTGAAGGTCGATCCTAATTAGGATCTTAGACTATACAAATTACCACACAAGTAAAAATTTTTCTTTGCTAAAAGAAGTTCCCGGCTGTGAAATTTTCATAGAGCTTTAGTTAAACCTTACCTTGATAACTATTTGTTAAATTTTAAGCCATTTTGAAATCCCTAGGCTTTTACTTCTGTTCAAATAATTATCGTTACATTTATCTAAGTATTCTGAATAGTATTCGAGTATTTCTTATAATATATATCGTTTCTCGCTTTTTTTAGCTGTTTCGGGTTTGGAATCTCGCACTTGAAACATAGCTTCGAATATCGAAATCGGTTCATCCGTTTAGAAGTTAGGATGCCACTGATACACAGACAGGCACACACATATAGCGGTCAAACTTATAATACAACTTTTTGTTTCGGGGGTTTAAAATTAATAATATAATGACTTTTTCTCGTGGCTAATATGGAAACACAGTAACAGGCGTTTTCATTTTTTGAAAAAATTTCTTCGGCAATACTCATTCCGTCAAAAATTCTCGAAGCAAAATATGCTTTGCGAAAATTGCTTGAGACCACATACCTTCCACCTAAAATTTGCTTCGGAATTCATTTAAATATTTAAAAATAATCTGAATTATATTTTATAGTTATTATAGTTCAACAAGTTGGTTGCGCCTCTAATAAGGACAAGCTAGCACGAATCGAGAATATTTTTTCCAAGGATGAAACGAATAGAATTTTGAACATACTGTAATTCTATGTATGTTATAAACGTTAAATTATCATGTTAACAATATAACAATAAACAAACAGATGATATAATTATCTAAATAATCAAATATAATTATATATCTTATTATTGTATCACTATCAAAAGTGTTTACATACCAAACTATAAACTATTCCAGATTTTGATTATTATCTATCTATTATAGTATTATATACAGAATGTTCGATTTACATCTAGGCATATAAATATCACGAGTACGACAAAATACATGCAATTAAGTTATGCATCTAAATGAGAGGTACATGTGTTGAAGCTTCGATATGCTTTGAGATAGTTGTAAGACGCTTGGAGAGTGGGAGTTTCTTAGTTGAATAGATGAACTACACAACATATAAGCCACGATACAAGTAACTTTTGCAATTTCATATAACACCTAAAATACCTCTTACTTTAATGCATTGCTTAACGCATGTATTCTGTCATAGTCGTGATATTTATATGCCTAGATGTAAATCGAACATTCTGTATATACCAGCGTATTATTGTAATAATCGATATAATAAATCTAGTAAGATTTTAAACCAACGATAGATTATGAATGAATAATAAGATTTGCAATCTAACGTTTTGTTTTCGTAGGATTATAAACAAACAATAGCTAACTGTTAAATGTTAGTTTACAATTTATAGATTTGCAGACGTTAGTTTATAAAAGAACATGCACGCTATCGTCCAATCACTGCTTATGATCTTAGATCCGGTATTAGGAAAATATTCCCTTTTCTTAAAATAGCATTGAATAGGTTGATTACAATATAAACAATTTATTAATGTAATCTCTGATAGGATAGTCCTGCTGCTATTAATATTAATTAATTAATTAATAATCAATTATTTAATAATTTTGTTCTTTTACATGTTAATATAGTCTAAGATCCCAATTAGGATCGACCTTCACCCATCTGTTTACCGAATGAAAGTTATTTTTTATGAAATATAAAATGTTAACAAATATCCCTGCAATAGGTTGCCTAAAAAATGTGGTCAAGACTATTTTTAGTGAAAATATCAAGAGTAAGATTTATTGAAATTTTTCACTGACTTCATATCTAACGAATTTTGATCTACTCGAAAGTAAAAGACATAAAGAATATGCAGCAGCTGTGTTGTCTGCCTCTTTTCGTTCACTATTATCACATTTATACAGGTTATGAATAGTAATTACGTTCATCTGTTAATACATTGACTCGCATATCTAAAGATAATTTAATTGCAAATACGGTGCTATATGATTTTCGACAAAATATCAGTAAAAAATAAAGTTTACAAGCTTTCCAAGTTTTGATATTTTTATTAAAAGTTGTCTCTGGTGTAGTGCATGGTATATGCATCAAGGAGGTGCACTCAGTTGAAATTGAGGAGCTGATAAATGAAATTATCAGCGGAAAGGTGGTAAAACACATAAATGGTATCACAATGGGCTCTATAGCCTAAGTGTGTCTTTCGTGGACAGCCAATATAACCTAACCTAACCTAAGCTACCCCCCTACGCCATGGCGTTGTTGGCATAGGCCATAATTTTCCTCTGCGTATAAATAATTTTAATGCACAAAGTTTTTTCATAAAATATAGTTTTTAAATGACTTATATGTATAAGAGGTTTTGCCAATTTTTGTGATAAATATGTTTTGGCACAGACATTTGTCTTCAAATAAATTTTTTAAATAAAGCTGAATAAATAAATTCAAATACAGCATTATGCGACATGCAGCAACACAAATACAAACAATGTATTTACTATACCTACTATAATACTAACATAAAAATTTAATTGGTCGTTTACAAAAAAAAAAGTTTATATGGTTAAGACATGGAAAAATTATTACGATACCTTTCGGATACTTCATAAATATATTCGAATCTATTTTATAGAGATTGTATAGTGATCACATCAAATTCTTTTATATCAATATTTACATAAACTTTGCTTTAAAATATTTGTTCTTGTATATACATATAAATTAAATGATATGAGGAATATTTAAAATATGTTACATAATGGCTCAAATTGAGTCATACTTTTTTATAATTTAGGATAGTACTATCGGTAATAGATTTTGCATTCAGAATTTAATGAAACTTGGAATAGTTGTCCATTATTATATCATAATTACCCAGTTAAATTTTTACGGGCCTTCAGAGAACTGAAAATCTGAACGAAGTTTTGTGAAATAAAATAAAATCTGTTTTTTATCGGACAATTTTCTTCTGAATAACATAACATGATTTTATTGTAAGACAGAAATATAAAATTATATATAAATACATTTTAATACACTGTGTGTAGTATCTTCTGCGATTCAAAAACAATTTTCTAAGAAATCGACTAAAATTGTTCAGGATATTACTCCTCGTATATGATTTTAGTCAGCATATACCTATATAGTCATTAAAAGGACTCGATTTTTGTATTGCCAGGGTCAAATTTACTCAACAAAATAAAATGTATGCAAATACGAAACAAAAAGCTTTTCGTATTTTTTCTTAGGGCTCCTTTAAAAATAGAGAAAATTATGAAAAACTTTTTGTATCATAATTTGTTGAATTTAATGCATTTTTGGTTTGGTGAATAGTTTTGGGGTTATTGCCTACAATCCTGTATGTAAAACTGTTTTGCTCCAGGAAATGAGTGTGATATACTTTCTTTGATATTATATGTAGGTAACTAGTGACCATTTTTTAAATACCATTCGGTAACAATGTTATTCGTTCATTTAATCTTAAAAAAAATATTTTAAATTAAAAAAATCAATTACATTTTATGTTTATTCTTTAATAAATAATATCCCATGTATTGACATAAACATTTCAAGCATTACAATCAATATCCAATATATAAATTAAAAATTTTGTTATACATATCGATATACATTCCTACGGGATAAAACCACCATACTATTTACGGGATAAAGCCACTATACGTGTATTACGAATACATGTAATACGAATGTATAATGTTTACATGATAAAAATGTCAGATTTATGACACACAACCAAGGATCATGTAAATGTAAATAGGGATGAACTATGGATGCATGATTAAATAGGGTTGGTATTGTATTTATTTATTTTATAATATAATGTTTTTTACATAAAATAAATTAATTTTAGTGCAAATTTTAGCAAAATGTACATGTATAAGCATTGCTGTTCTATTTCGTTGTTATACGTATATCATGTGTATATGTAATATATATCAAGGTATACTAAGTTTAGTCCCAAGTTTGTAACTCTTAAAAATATTGAAACTATGAACAAAATTTTAGTATAGGTGTTTATAAAATCACTTAATTAGTCCATTTCCGGCTGTCCGTCCGTTTGTGAACACGATAACCCAAAAACGAAAAATGATATCAAGCTGAAATTTTTACACCGTACTCAGGGCGTAAAAAGTGAGGACAAGTTCGTAAATGAGCAACATAGGTCAATTGGGTCTTGCACCCGTAGGACCCATCTTGTAAACCGTTAGAGATAGAACAAAAGTTTCAATTAAAAAAAATGTTCCTTACAAAAAATAAACAACTTTTGTTTGAAACATTTTTTCGAAAACATCACTGTTTACCTGTGGGAGCCAAATTAGGCGAAAATTGTATAGCATGTATTATATAGGCATATCAGTTATAAATGTGTGACATAAATGTATGTGTTATGTGGCAGAGTAATCAACACTATGTATACATGGTATTTAACTCAGTCATCAATCATAACTAACTCATAACTAACTCAGTCATAATTAACTCAGTCAATTGGTTGTTTTGACTTGTTTTTTTACTAAAAATATCTATTATAATAATTAAATTAGAATTTTGTGAGTTATGGAATATGTTTAAACACATAAATCTATTATCTATGGATTAATAGTGAATGTGAATTATTTTTACTCGACTGTCAAAGAGTGGTTATGTTTTTCGCGTGTATCTTGTATGTATGTATATATATATATATATATATATATATATATTTGTTTGTAAATTTCTTTATTATCCCGCATCTTCCAAACGGCTCCATGTATTTCACAATTTAAGGTATCATTATATTTGTCTCAAAAACCCTAGTATGTTTAAAACAAAACGAAATGGCGGATTTTTGTGGTGAAATACTATTAATACTGTAATTAAAAGAATGTGCTGGGACACTAAAAAATCTAAAGTAAAATATAGAATTAAAATTAATAAAATCCGAAAAGGAAGAAACAAGTCCAGTAGTTTACACGGCCACTTTAACAGCCAGGGACCATTAAAATCTAGATCGACTCAAGTATTCTCAATAATAGACGCCGACTGTTAAAGTTGCTATGTAAACTACTGGGCTTGTTTCTTCCTTTTCAGATTTTAGTTAACGCAGTCGTTTTCACACCTAAACCCCCGATACATAAATACATAGGGTACTTCTTGTCGCGAAAGTTGAAGGGGTGAAATTGGAAATTAAAGCTTGTATCGAGAAAGATTGAACAAATCACTACTCAAATTAGGGTTATTCATAATATTATAGTTTATATATCAGAATACGACATCAATATAATCTATTTAAATATTTATATTAATATCTAAATCATATAGCTCCGCGAAAACAGAAAAAACACCCCTAATACTACCCTTTTCAGTTCTATTCACTCTAGAACTATGGTTTTTTTTTAATGAGGGTAGTAAAATACCTTTTTACTACCCTCCAAAAAATACCTTTTTTATTCTATACTAGCGGCCCCGACGGACGTTGTCCCGTAAAAACGTAACTCCAATTCATGAATACCTATACTACGTTTAGCCTGTCCGCTAAACCCATCCCGCTAAACCCCAATTTAACTCCTATTTATTGGAGTGGCCTGACCTTCGACCTTTGGCCTGACCTTTGATAGTAGAGCTCGCTGCGCTCGCATATGGCTCTAATAAATGCCTATTGACAATACCTGAATACTATTAAAAATACATAGTACACATAGTATACATAATGTGATATGATTTATATGCGCTCCCACCATTTAATGAAATTTCATTTTTTTGGTACGGAGCCCTCAAAAACAGTTGTACTGGACCAAATTGTAAATCTACACCATCCTCGAATCCCCTTGAACTCACACAAAAAATTTCATCAAAATCGCTCCAGCCGTCTAGGAGGAGTTCAGTCACATACACACGCACACAAGAAATATATATATTAAGATATAGACAAGAAAGATGCGGATTTGTTTTCCATGTGAAACTTCAAGAAACTTACAGTAAAAATCGAAAGCTTTTAAATTTTTATTCCAAACCATCTCCGTTTCCCCGAAAATTGATTAATTTGGGTTTTTTATATTAGTTTTTTATTTTTATTTTTTTTTTTACATCGCTTGTTTTTTTCTGTGATAAGGAGCCATGGTAGCCGGGGGAGTCAAATTTGCGAGCATTTGCAAACAGCGAGGCTTCGTAGTCGAAGTACACCTGCATTAGTGTCCAAGGATTTGAAGTAAAGTTAGTGATACGAGCCCGGGTTGGACGAGGGTGAGTAGGTTATAGAATAGCTGCTCTAATTTTGGCATTTTCTATATAGCGTGTATATATAAAGGGGATAAGTGGCGACAAAGTACGATTTCTAAATGAATATTTCTTGTAACAGCGGAAATCGAACTCATTACTCTAGCAATACCGAATATGGTAGTTGGTACAATTATAAACCTATCAGCACACTATTTAAAAAAAAATATTTTATCGGTTGATATTTCGATCATTGATGAAAAATAATTTTTCTTTGGATGATGGAATTAAACAGTTCCTATAATACATTGACAAGAATTGTTATTTATTTTAAAATTTATTACGATCAATCATAAATAAAAATATGTCTTTATATAAAAAAAAAATTATTAAATATATAAAATTGTCCTTTCTTACTTTATTATAACGAATGAGATGGATTAAATGTTTTATTCAGCAATTAATACCGTACAAATAAATATATAGTGAACTTTGTTTATTGTCACATTGTTTTAACAATTGTATCAGGTAACTAGCACATTATTAAGTCTTCAAAAAATTTAGTAAAATTCGTTTCACATTCCAGCCAAAGTGACTTTCATATAAAAAAAGTAAACGTGATTTTTTTGAATCACATATCTCTCTATTTAGAATGCTGTAATACCACAATCCCCGTAACCTCCATGAAAATATAACATCACGGTTTCTAGACGCTCCCTTCTAAAAATAATCCCAATTTTACAAAAAAAAAAACGAAGAAACTAAGGTTACGTAAAATGAAATTGGCAACAAACTGGGAACGTTCTCGCCGCACCAAGTAATACTCCTCTTATTTGTGTGACGTTTTTTATGAAAAGCCTACCAGGAGGAAATTGATAAATTTTAATACAGTTCTGAACTTTTCTTAAAATTTTTTCAATGTCCTAGTATACTGCCTTACAAATACGCTATTTATCTAGCATTTCCAGTTTTATTCTAAATACTTTGCTGTAGAAGTAAATATTAATGAAAATTACAAATGTAAATTGGAATTGTTGTTTGAATTAATTCCAATTTGATGATATCCAGATCAGGGAGCATCCATGTTAGATCTTTGATCTGTTTTTGGGGTTGGATACCCGATTTAAAACTCCTCAATGTCAATAAAAACTGTCTTCACTATACATACATTAAGCTTACTGTTTTCACTATACATACATACATACATACTCATTTCTTTTGAGCTGAATTAAACCCTCATAACATGCACATAATAATAATAATCGTATACAGGGTGGACCATTGTAATCTATAGAGGCTAATAGCTCGTTTTGTAGCTAACCAATCAAAAAATAACTTGTACAGTTTGATGGGAGATATCACGTTCTGACATCAAATGAAATCTAGTTCTTTGGGTTGTTTAAATAGCCAATTTAGATTCTAAATGCCAAGAAATAGAATATAACCTGATCCTCATAAAAAACACACAAATCTTTTTCGAAAAACGTTAGCTGTCGGAGGGAATGCTTAAAAATATGTCGTTATTGCATTTAATCGAAAGAAAATACGCTTAAAGTTTATCGATAATTATAGGTCATATTCATAGACACAGGCGAATGTCCTCTATTTCCCTTGACAACTTTTGGCTAAAGTGTTTTTAGTAGTTAGCGTGTTTTCTTTCAATTAACTGAAATTATGACATATTTTTAAATTATATGTCCTCCGAAAGCTCACGATTTTCGAAAAAATCTTTTAAACAAAAATTGTTAGCTTTTTATGAGAATCAATTTTCTAATTTAAAGTGTTATTCTATCTCTTATCGTTTGGGATCAAAATTGGCTACTAAAGAAACCCGAAGACCTAGGGCCAATCTGGTGACAGAACATGTTGTCCCCCATTAAATTCTGCAAATTTGATTCAGTTATTTTTTGATTAATTAACTACAAAACGAGCTATTAGCCCATAATAGATAAAAAATGGTCCAGCCTGTATATCAAGCTTTATAATATAAAATACATCACTTTTTTTTTGTTCAAACATTATTCTTTATCGTTCAACTGTATACAGTTAACAGTACACTAATGGTACTTTAGTATTCCTTTGCTTTCTTTTATTTTAAACCTGTACTTTGATAAAATAATCCTTTTTATATTTTAAATACAACAATATACAAGATCTAACAAAATCGTGCATTAATTGTAATTGTAAACTTCATTTATGTTACAACATTCAATGTAAAAAAAATACTTGATGAAAATAAACGCGCTTATTTGGCCGTTGGAGTTCTCATAACAATCTTGTGTCAAAGATTTCAATACTTTATTCAAGAAAATAAATCTTATCATTAAATGTTAAGCACGTAAATGTTTTCTTAAACCAAAACAATATTTAATTAGTACCATATTAGGAAATATTATATTGTTCTTTTATTTGCTGTTTATGTATCGGGAGGTATCTTTATATATTATAAATGTGAAAGTTCGGTTTTTTTTTGTTTGATTGCTACGCTTTTACGTAAAAACTATTGAATGGATTTGAGTGAAACTCTACAAAAATATAGCTTATACATCAGTATAACACATGAGTTTTAATTTATAAGAATATAATTTTAAAAAAATTAATCTAAAATTTTACTGCACCATCTATGAGCATCATTTTGAACCAACAATTAAAAATTTCTGTAAAAGTGGTAAACAATATACAATTCAAGGTCATCTTTTCTGATATACGCTCAATTTTTCTGAAGACTATAACGCGGTGGTCTTTACTAGTTTAAACCCAGCTAAACGGGTACCAAGTTAATACAAAATCAACACCTTTGAAATTTTGAAAACCTAACAACTTCTAGTTTGTCTAAAGGGTGATGTTAAATTTCAGTGTGGTGGTAATCCCAACGGCTTCTTTCCAAGTGCGACTTACTCTCTATTAATGAGTTGATGAAAAATGGCACAACGAAAAAGTTGCATAATACTCACAAAATTTGGGTTAATATGTCCAAGGTATTGGGCGTATATTCAAAGCGTCTCATTAACACCTAACTACGACTTAATACTGTGGTTTGGATCCACAAACATACAGAATCAAATACAGAAAGAATAAGAACATACCTAAAGGTAAATAAAGGAAATGTTTTTTTTAGATTCTGTATTTATAATAAAAAATGGCATTGAAATTTAAATATATTACGATCAAAGTATTATTACTGCTCTTTTTTATTATGGGGATACAATTTAAGATTGACATGTATTCTTTTTAAAATGTTATTTTTATGCGTTTTTTTTTTAACTTTTATTGAATTTCAAAATTTCTTATAAAATAAAAGTTAATGGGAATTTATTAACATAAAATTTCTTAGGAAAACAGATTCTAGGAAAATATAATTATTCGTGTATATATACGGTTTTTAATTTTATATTTGATCCAAGGTTTTATTCAATGGTTGTTTATGTATCTTGAAAATTCGATTACCTACATTTTATTATATTTTCTATTGCATATTATAGGTAGTATGTTAAAAAGTGGTTGTTATAGACTGTTTGCATACAACGAACCGAAATTTGTATGATTCTTTTTATTTGTCATTTGGAGGGATAGGTTCAGCGAAGTTTGATAAAATGAATAATTTTCAATTTAAATTAACTTCTTTTTACCATATAGGACAGCCAGAAAAGCCGAAAATTGAAAAGCAGGAAAAGCATAAATTTGACACTCTAGATCAATAACCGGGTATTTTTTTTCTGCAATTTACTGAAGAAATTTTTTTCGTATTGGAATATATTTACGGGTATCCTCCGAGTGTAAATCCAAATGGGCGGGATGGAGGGCTGTGAGCTTCAACCGCCATTTTAGAAAATACGTTTTACCAAATATCTCGTGAACCGGGCATTGCACACAAAAAATGGTAGGGATATTTTCATAGAACTTTCAATCGAAATTTTTTTCTGTATAATGCATAGGTTTTTATTTAAACCGCTCCAAACATTTCTTAATATGGTTATTGCTAAATATATTGTTAACGGTTCACGTTATATTAAAAATAATGATAAGCAAATTTGTAGAACATATAATTTCCAATAAATTTCATCCAAAAGTTTTTGCCATAATATTCGAAGTTTAAGAGCTATAGGACAATAACCAGATATTTTTGCAGTTAATTGTAGAAAAAAATACCTGGTTAATGGCCTACAGCTCTTAAACCACGAATGTTACGACACAAAGTTTTGGATAAAATTTGTTGGAAATTATATGTTCTACAAATTTGTTCATTACCATTTTTCATGTACCATGAACCGTTATCAATATATTTAGTAATAACCACATTAAGAAAAGTTTAGAGCGATATAAATAAAAATCCTTGAATTATACAGAAAAAAATTGCTTAAAATTTATAGAAAATGTTATTCTCTATGAGAATGATCCCTATCATTTTTGTTGTACGATGCCTGGTTCACGAGATATTTGATAAAACGTGTTTTCCAATTTCGATTAATACTCCTCCAAATACTCCTAAATATGTTCCAAGACGAAAAAAATTTCTGCAGTAAATTGCATTATGAAACTACTTTTTTTGCTCTGGCTATTGGGGTACTCTAGCCAGGTTTAAATACTGACATTTTATATTACTTAAACTTACTATTAATAATCCTCAAAAAGAATCTTTGAAATTTGCTTCATTATTCTACTATTATACCAAATATTTTCGTGGTTTTTAAATTCTGTGAATTTCAAAATGGAACTTATCAATATGAAAACAAACACAGCGACATCCCACATAAAGTTTACCCAAGGGGTTTTACCCGTTGAACAGGTGTTAGTGAGAAAATAAGAAATAATAATAAAATGCCTAGTTTATATAAAGAAATATATGAAGATGAACCTTTTATTTTCAAAGTAACGTACCCATATAGATAGAAAAAATCATCGAATATCCAGACAAAAAATTATGCCCAAAATGTCGAATTTTGTTAGCGAGAAGACCTGATATAAATCTTACACTAAAATTAAAATCTAATAGAAATTAAACATCGTTAACGAAATAATTTTATGAAAAATCTGTAAAAATATATGTCATGTAAAAATATTCATGCTTGAGATATTTAAAGTAGTACCTATATTACAGATCAATCAATGGGAAATAGTAATTGCGAATTTTTTTTTTAATTATCAGAATATTAATTACTTCCTGAGAACTAACTACATAAACACATATGGCATAAATTAATATCGTAAACTAATAGTGACTATTTCGTAGTTCACTATGATTTAGTTAAGATAACATACTGTACGAATTGGAAACGGAAATTAATTAATATGAATCTAAAGTTTATCATTATGATTCTAAAAAATGAGCGGCATATAATGAAACAGTTGAGTTACAGTATAGATAAATTTTTTAGTACATTATTTAATTACCAGCTCATATATTCTTGTATAATATTGTGTCCAAAAAATAAGGTGACATTTGAATTTAAACTGCGCGCGTTTGTTGTGCATTATGAATTCCTTCCGCCCGGCCAAACAGTCAACAAGGAATATTATTTGAACGCTATGCGTCATTTGCGTAACGCTATCAGCCTAAAAAGGCCGGAATTGTGGAAAGACAATTCATGGTTTTTACACCACGATAATGCACTATCCCATACTGCACTCATAAATCGTGCAGTCAACCCATATCGTTCCGCAACCACCGTATTCACCTGATCTGGCACCGTGCAACTTCTGGCTGTTCAACAAGCTCAAAAGACCGCTCCGGGGACACCGTTTTGATACGATAGAGGAGATTCAAGCCGCAGCGAAGAGGGAACTAAAGGCAATCCCGAAAAGTAACTACAACCAGTGTTTCGAAGATTGGAAAATCCGTTGGATTATGTGCATTGTATCGGGAGGAGATTACTTTGAAGGGGAGGAAATTGATTAGGAAGAATAAATCAAGAATTTTCATAATAAATACAATGCCACCTTATATTTTGCACAGTATAATCCAAAACTTTTTATAATATTGAAGGAAGGCCATATTTGCACAATATTTGTGCTTTTTGTACTCGTTGTCATTTTTCAGTTTAATTATTTTAATTTTGTAGGTTTTAAGTTTCAAGTAACCATATTGAAATAAATTTTATGAAATTTTATAACAATACATTAAATTGATATTAAAAAATTGAATAAAATTCGAAAAAAGGAACAATTTTATTAATGAAGTTATAGATAAATTTTATTTGAAATTGATCATTTTAATTTCTTTAATTAAAAATTTTTTTATAGTTTTGATTACTTAACTGAATTAGTTTTTTTAGTACAATTTGATTATTTCTAATTTAGGTATTTTGTAATGCAAATGAACAGAAGTATTTTTATTTGGAGGCATAAAAATGTTTTTTATATATATCATCCTATGTGACTGAATGAAATTACGCCTATATAGTAGAGGAGGCGATCGCAGCAAACTCTCCATGCCAACAATAATGTTAATTTTTTTAATTTAATTTTGATATTATTGAGGTACAGGTTTACTGTATAACTTCAAAGCGGTTCAAAGCCTAATTAAAGGTGTCAGTTTGGACAAAAATTTGCATTATGTAAAATCCTGTTTTATTTATTATATGAAAAATAGAAGCTTCTTCACTACCATTTTTTTCAAAATTAATCTTTACTATTTCTATCTGTTAACAAAAGAACTTAGAATGGAATATGTTTTAATTGCAAAAATTAGAAATTATTTTAAACAAATTTTAATTACTTCCCATCCCACGTGTATTTTGTAAACTCTCTTGTAACCAGTAACAGGACTGTGTTATCACAGAATAGCAAATAATTTGAGAAATTATATAAAAATTGATTACTTTAGATACCTTAGATTTAGAAAAACTACGATTCTGTTTATGATACGAGATGTGGTATCGTTTCGAGAAGCTATTTTAAAATGGAGAATTTTTGAAGATATCTTTTCTTCGTTAAATAAGGTAGGGATGAAGTGCGAATTGTACCTTAATTAAGGAGATGCGCGTTAGTAAAGCAACCTAACTGCTGCCTGACAAAGTAAAATTACAATCCCTACCAAACAAGCTACCACCATTTCCATTTCATAATTTTAAAATTGAATTTCTTCACGTTTTGCTGTGGCTTTGTTCGATATTAATTATTAAGATAGTTATTTCAAAAAATTTTGTGGTATTTATGTCATGTGGTACGCCCGTCGCTTCCAAAGTGAGGGTCCAACCCATGGTGCCTAATGGCCTACTTGAATTTTACCCACCCTTCCCACGTTATTTTTCATTATTAGGATAATATAGCTAAAAGGATTATATTGTTAAAAGGAAAAAAATATGATTTAAAAATAATTGTCTTAAGGTTGTTGTCGCGATATTTGAGTAGCGTCAGAAAATTCTAAATTTTTGTGTACTTACTAAAGACATATTATACAATTACCCTTAAAATTTGAATCTGATCGAGCGTCTAGAACCCGAGATAAACTGTCAGATATTTTCCAAAAACTAACAGTCTATTAATTGATTTGTTTCGATTCTAAAAAAAATATAAAAAAAAATTTTGACCGTCTAGTTATTTTTAAGTTCAACAATTTATTCAGCAAGTATACACAGTAGCGAGTCAGACAGAAAGAAGTAGTAGCGAGTATACATAATAGCGAGTTAGACAGAAGAGTTATAGGATTGGTGTTGTATACGTACACATGAATATTGTATGTGTAAAGTCTCCACGAGTACACGTTTGCTTAAATATTATGGATCACTTAGCAACAAGCTCGTACACTTTTACAGCGCGCATATTCCATAATATTTATATATAAATTGTACCACGACAACTATCTTAAATTGATTTAAAAATCAGAAATTTTGGTTACTTTTTCGAGGATATGCACTAGTATATTTAGTAAAACGCAACCACTCTCAGGTGCCAGACGATCTTTATCTCTATCTAAATTGAATAAGAAAAGAAATATGTAAGAAAAGTATTTCGTACGGCAAGAAGAATATTGAAATTTATTTAATATATAAAGGAATTTTTGAATTAACAAAACAATAGTAGTAAATTTTATAATAAATTCAAATAACTATGTCAACCATCATATTGGAAAGTACATAGAAAATTCAATTAAAATTTTCTCACTTTGTGTTCGTTTCACTTTAACTACTAGAATAAAAAAAAATTTTTTTTTATTTGTTCGAACACGTTAGAACAATTCGAAAGTGAAAATCTTAATTAATAAAAAAAGAAAATAAACAACACTCACACATTGTCACAAGGAAATGAAGTTGGTCACGGTTTCCTTGGTCTGCATTGTTTACATAAGTAAAATGAATAAATGGAGGAAAGAAAGAAAAAAACGTTCAAGTATGACAAAAAAAATATACGAATAAGATAAGAAATGATGAAGAAAACGATATATTCCTTTCTATGGGTACTAAAATATTCATGTTTCTGAGAATTATGTACGATATATAGGATGGTTTATGTATCAATAGTGGTAACTTCTTTATTTTTCTATATTGATCACGTCAAGCGGTCAATATGGCAGTGATAAGCAGCCTTAAATCTTTAATTTAAAAAAATACTTTTTAAAGCAAAAGCTTTTATTGTAATAATTATTTCTATGAGTCATCATAAATAGAGCGCCTCAGGATTTTTAAAATAGTCATGTAAGTATAAGTCGCTACTAGAAATAATCATTTTTTTACTTTTCAGGACAATAAATATATGGGTGAAGGGATGGAAAAATTGGGTTAGGCTAAAGATAAAAATACATCCGATATACTCATGTACTAGTATGTATTCATATACTTCTCAACAAATCCTTATCATTTAATACCTCTCAAATGAAAGAATGGGAGTCAATAAAAATAACTAGTCCACTATCTTGGGTGATCGTTCCTATCGTATTTAGAATGACGTTACTTATCTAACCATACATTATTATCCAATCGGTTGGGGATAACTGCTCAAAGTTTCAGTTGCAAGATTTGAACCGGAAATAGAAACAATACATAATACATACAAAAATTGCATGTTAAAGAATAACTAGACCATTAGAAGAGTATAGGCTATGAAAGAAAACTAATAAGTTTATTTATAGTTATGAATAGTTTTTTTATAAATTACTATGGTTTCTTAACAAACATCTATTAATTTAATGTCTGCTGAAACCCGGTACATTCATTTATTTAATATTTGCTGAAATTAAAAGCCTGTTAAGGTCCTTCTATTTTAATTTTCTGGTTTTCACATCTTGCTTGACTAACTGATCTCTGGCGGGGCAAGCTAGGTGTTGTTAATTCAACTCCACTCGATTGACGGTATACATTTTAAAATAATTCAAACAACAGAAATATGTATCACAGTTGAAAAACAAAATAGTAAATATAACTATATCGAAAGACATGTAGGACTTGTACCCAACTACCGTAAACATTCGGTAGCTCCAATGGTAAGCACTCGCCCGGCAGGCCAGAAGTTGTTCGATTTCCAATCTAAGTGTATTTTACATAAAGTATTAATGTCATAAATGACAATTTGTTAATTGCCAAGCGTTAAATATTTTAGCATTGCTACTTGCTGTGGCTAGACGCACTATGGCTGCTCAGAAAATATCTGCCAACCCGTAAATTTCACAGTTCGTCGAATCGGACGTATTTTTTAACGACCTCACAGATCGGGATAAAAAACGGTAAGCACAATTCTCTTGCTATTTCTGAACAGCTTCAAATGATAGATAGAAATGGAAAAGTTTATGTTAGACGCAAATAGAATTTCAAAATGGTTGACTGCGAGACAATGGAATATAGCACTACTGAACTATACCGATGAAAGGTAAAAGCAAAAATGTACCGGTAATTATATAACAGCATTATATGGCAAAACATGTCTGTTATATTTTAATTTACAGCTCAACATAACATTATCATCTTGTGTCATTTTATAACCGCACATATAAGACACAAAATCATACTAAAAATTTCTTGACGTTCATCATAAAAAAAGTAATTACTTTAAAAGATTGTGTGGTTTTTTGTTGTTGTATTTCTTTAAAAATGGTTTTATTACGTTCCACCCTATATATGCACCTATAAATGCATGCTCAACAACTCAAAACAGATGGTTTCAAATTGAAATAGACAAACACACACACAAATATGTTTTTCTTGTCTACTCACTATAACAGCATAACTCGTGTTCGTAATTTTCTTCAAACATCTACTTACAGACACTATAGGTAAGATAGATAGGATACAGAACACATAGTTTGTTGAATGAGCCAAACAAGCTTGGGATGAATATGGGTCTTAAAGAGTAGAACATTAACTTGCTGAACAAGTAAATTGATATAAAATGATAAAATAATTATTCCAATCTGATCATGATGAAAACTTTCTTTTTTGGAAATTTTGGATAAAAGATTTTTTTTATATGAAGTTTAAATCAATTCTGAAAATTTCAAGGGGAGAGGGTTGGTCGATTATTTAAATAAATAAATGACTTCAAAAGGAGGCATTTGGTTTTACGGTAAAACGGTAGATGGATGATTCTCCAAAACTAGTAGGTAGAAATTAGAAAAAAAAAACTATTTAAATTAAAGCTAAAACCTTAATAAACTATTGAAAACAAAAAAAACCCATTAATTTTGATGAAGAATTATAATAACTTGACAAGACGAAAAGTAAGAATAAAATTTTTCGATATCTGCAGTAATTTTCAAAATATCGAAAATTGAAAATTTTGTTTAATTATTTAGCTTTTAATATTACGGAAAATAAGGCAGATATTGAAAAATTTTGTTATTATTTTTTGTCTACATTCATGAAGTTAATAACCAAATTCATCATAAAAGTTGAAAATAAGATACAAATAATTTCAACCACAAGTCTTGTGATTAATAATAACAATAATTTCAAACTTGCCTTGGCGTTCGTACTACCTTAACCATAGTTATTCATAGTTATTATAGTTCAACGAGTTACAACAAGTATAATTAAAATTTTTTTTTTATAATATATTTTTATAAATTATAGCTCATGTTTTAGTCTGATGTATAAGCTATATGATTGTAAACTTTCAGTCTAATCCCTTCAGTAGTTTTTGCGTGAAATCGTACAAAACAAACAACTTTATATAGGGAAGAGATAGGGATAGACATCTTAAAATGGAAAGAAAATTTTCGAATTGAATTTTCAGGATGAAACCGATAATTTTCCATTAGATACATTATCCATCTAACATTGATACATACAGATAGATACAATACTATTACACGATGTTTTGTTAGCTTGTAATTTAAAAAACCACGTGATCTTGATGATGATAAATTATTATTGTTCAAAAAACATTATTATTTTTACGTTTATCATTATGAATTTATTTACGTGTATATTTTCTACTTTTTTTCCAGGTGCAGATATGAATACAAAAATTTTTGAATGAATACAAAAAAAAAGAGAAGAAAAAGACGCGAAATAGTTTAATTTAAAATAAGACGTATTGTTATAAATATTTTTGTATATATGTCGCATCGTGGAGATATTTTTACTAAAGTAGCTATTACGCAGGGTGACGAATTTTTCGCAAAGACCGCACCACTTAAGTTTTGGATAAGTATATAATGACTCTATTAACAACAATCGTCAATAATTTATAGGGAAACCTATGCATTTAATATAATCAATTTAAAAAAAAAATTAATTAAAAAAATTAAAAAATCTGACTAATATGATGAGCCTCGAATTGTCAATAATTTAATTGGATCCGATAAAATCAGTCATTGAGTATGAATAATTTTCGCATGGAAAATTTTTGCAGGATCCTGTTTAAAAAATGCTCAAGAACGTTAAAGTCCAGATTGCCGGTGGGTAACCCGGTAGGATATGGTTTAAACTCATTTTTTTAACCTAAATAATATTGACCAAATCGCTTCGGAAAAATTTGATCATATAATAGGGGTCTAAATTAACAAAAAATGTTCTTGCACAATTTTCTCTAAACCCTCCAGTTTTTTAATAGAAAAATTGTAAAATTTTAAAAAGCGCAATTTTTACGATTTTCATCCCTAAAAGTGTATGAAAAAATCAGATTTTTATTAATTTGTATAAAATTTTATTTGTAGTGAAAAGCTTACTCAACAACATCCCGAAAAATTTTTGGCCTTATTGCATTTTAAATGTTTCATTACATCTTTAGACTTTTTCCCTTAGGGCTATGTAAAGTTCAAAATTTATATCGATAAGCCGCGTGCGATTGTACAATAGGAAGTCGACATTACTCGCGTTATCAGGCGAATACCACTCGAAATGCTCGTATGCGTCATCGAAAATTGGAACTATAGAATGGGCTATGTTCTCAGCAGTTGCGAACAACATTTGAAAGAAATAATTTTAAAAATATAAATGTAAAAATGACTCTTTTCTACGATAGTAAGTAAGTATAAGCCGATAAAATTTTTCTTTTAATAATTTTTTTTTTTTTTTCAAAAGTACCTTCAAATGAATCACCCGTTACAATATCAATAAATACACCTCTGGAAATAAGTGTGTGGCTTAATTATGCTTGGCATAATAATTTTTTCCTCTGCGTTTAATCATCATTATGTGCTGATATAATCGCACTGTCAATAAAACTATTAATAAAAGGTTTTATAATGCTGGAAGCAACGAGAAGTTTAATGATCATAGTTTTAATTAAAAATTTTCCTTCGACAATTTTCTATATCAAAGATAAAAATGACCGTACATCATAAGGCGTAAAATCAGAAGTAATCTTTGATTTTTCATAAATATACTTACTTACACCATGAAATATTCATAATATATAATTTAATTTATTTTATTTTTTTTTTTTGTAATTTATATATCAAATGTACAATATTTAGAAAATACTTTCGGTGAAATATTTTATGAAAAGTTATTTTATGTATTCTTTTATTTACATGTATTTAAAAAGAAATGTACTTGTACTTAAGAAAATTGTAAGGCAAAATAAAAGTATGTACATAAGTATTTTTCACAAAAAACTTATTGTTATTTCAAATTTATCTATAAAAATTAGTTTTTTAAAGAAAAAAATGTGAATAAATAAAAATATTATCACGATATTATTACGATATTTTTTTGTAAATTTCTTATTATTCGGGGATGGGATGTTTGCTTATATTTGTTCATTTTAACACAAAATTTACAATTAAGGTCGAATTTACAAATAATAGGCCGTTTTGTTGAAATAAGATAATCTATACCATTTTTTTTTTCGAAATAATTTAAGTTACAAAGTTCATAGCCCAGTGCTCATCAACACATATTGAAATTTATAAAAACACCTCTCAGGAGAAAGAGAAATTGGCAGACTAAGCATAATTAATACGCCGAATGATAATAATTTCTAGGTGTGTATTTATTACAATAGCCGAACAGAAAGTGGCAATATTCGATGGGTGATCCTATTAATGGTAGAGAAAGAACAAAATATATCCTCTTGTTTTAGTTTTCTTTTTGACTGAGGTCTTAATCCACAACATATTTTTTCAGGCATGTGCCTGTGTTTCTTTTTGATACGAATCCGCCCAAATGTTTGGTTGTTTGATTGTTGTAGTGAATCTAGTTAGAAGAAGCAATCAACAGCAAGTATAGAAACACAAATTTTTTTTTTTCAACCTGTTTACGTTGAATCTTATAATCTTATTATTTACAAGTATAATGAAACTTTAGCCATAATTCATTTTCTTATCAAAAAATGATGAATTTTTAAAATTATAAACACAATGAAAAAAATTTTCAGTGTGTACAGGAATAAAATAAATGATGACGAAAAGTATTGAATAATAAGTAATATAAACACACCTCTATAAATCATTGCATAAGTAATAAATCTTTTGTATTTTTTAAATGTAAATTTATAATAAAAAATTTAAAAATCTGGAATGAAAAGTCACGCAACATCCATAGTCAGGATTGTTTACGATATGTGACACAGAAGATTATTGATAAACTGCTTGATTTGAACAAAATTTTTTTTCAGGAATAGTTGGAGGGTTAATATCTGTACGCTTTAAAATTATTTTCGTAATATACAGGGTGATCGAATGTAAGTTGTATTTTATTAGATGGAACATTCCGTTTATTATTTCAGGTTCTACGGTAAAAATAAAGATGGTTTTCATTAAGGTTTACTTCACTTTAATTTCACGGTTTTCGAAATATTCTGTATTTTCTGTAGCAAATTATAGTAGCAATTTTAACGTATAATTTCTCAAAGCTTATATCAGTTTTTTAAACAAAATGTAACTTGAAGTCAACTAATCGATTGATTTTTTTGCTGTGTAACTGTGAATAATTGAATTGCGTATACAAGTTGTCTCAAAATTATCACTAAAAAATTACAAGTTTTAAACGAAAATAACTTGTTTGACCTAAATACAACACAGGGTTTATGCCAACAGAAAATGTAAATTGTAACTGATAACTATTAAATAACATCCACAACTTTCCTGTTGCAAACTGTATACGTTTGATTGCAAAATGTGGTTTCACACTCTCCTAAGGGGTCCAAATAACATACATACATTTACACCGCGCTTTGCGCTTTTAATGTAGTATTTGACTGGCGTAATTATATCACCTCCATTA